>NC_056727.1:1057517005-1057889505 GCF_019279795.1 Protopterus annectens | reverse complement strand
CTTCATCTGCTCAAAACATGTGTGCCCTTCTGCAGTCCAGAGGTCAGTGTATGTAACAGTGTTAAATACCCCTGTAAGTTAGTCTATGCGGGGTATGCACAAGAAATAACCTAGGCTGTTACAACATGTGAGGGATATCAAGAGTAAGCTGCCTTAAGGTTTATGCATGTACATTACCATACATTACATCTTGGGAAAATTGCTGGCCTACTGCTTACTGCCATACAGACTATTCTGTTTGTCAGTGTGATTGCGATGGTTTCAGCTACGCATTATGATGTAACAGAAACATCCCATTGTGTCAACTTATGTGTTTTCCTCCTAGGGATTGCATACAGAGTGTAGTTAGAGGCTGGACTATACATCTGCATTACTTACTGTTGATTGATTGTTATCCTGTGGCCCAGTCAGTCTTTACTGTTGTACTACTTGCAGGCTTTGGCCTGGACAGCAACATATGTTATGCTTTCAGATTACTGTATTAAATGATCTGCTTGAGAGTTGCATTAATCTGTTTGTATGCATTTCAAAGTATAAACAGCTATATGACTTGGCATATACAACTGTGATAGTACACAAAACATTCCTATATATGAAAACCTGTGTGTGGTGTCATATCCTTTGACTTCTCTCTGGGTATATGTTTCAAGCAACAATTGTTCTTTCTATGGGTGACTCATAGGTCCATAGGTTCATAGGTAGATACTAGACTCTCTGCCCTAAGGCATTTATAAGCCTAGCCAGAGTGTATTTGGCTTCCACCTCCCTATTAGATTTGCCTACTGTGCCTCTGTAAAGTAGGTCACAGAAGGTACCCTTTTAAGATTAGTTTAATGTGCCTCTGTCTAGCAGGGACACAGGAGAGATCCCAGGGGTGAATTTGCGATTTCCCATCCATGCGTCCAAATTTCGCTTGAAGAGGGTCAGCGAGGGGCTATGTCTAACATGAATTGGGATTCTATTCCAGAGTGAAGGGAGCGTCTGGGAAATGAATCTGTCCCTCCAGCATGTCCTATTTATTTTTGTGCTGAGGTTTAGGTCCCTGGAGCGTGTAGCTCTAAGGGACTTGAATTTTCTGAGGTGGAGCATGTCCATTAATTCTGGGTTTGACATGGCTTTGTACATCAGGCATAGATCGCCTCTGAGTAGGCGGTAAGCAACTGAGTAGAGCTGGAGTTTCTTTAGTCGAGCTGCATAGGACATCTGTTTGTAGCCCATGATCCTCTTGGTGAGGCACTTTTGGGGTCTCTCCAGTTGCTGCAGGTGTCGGGTAAGGTACATCCCAAAAGGGGCATTGTATTCAATTATGGGCCTGATGAGTGATGAGTAGAGGGGCACAATGACCTCTCTTGATCTAGATGTGAACCCTTTCGTTATAAGGTGGGCTATATAGAAGGTCTTTCTAACCACTTTGGCAACGTGATTATCAAAGGAGAGATTACTATCTACGTTGGTCCCCAAATCTCTAATTACTTCTTCCATACTTAAAGGATTACCATCTATGTGGTAATTTGTGGGCACCTTGTTTTTCCCAAAGGGGATGACTATGCACTTTTTAGCATTTAGCTTGAGGCCGTGGTTCTGGCACCAAGCATCCATCTCTGTGAGACCCTTTTGGAGGATGCTTGTGTCAGCTGGAGATTCGATTATGGCCCCCAGTTTGCAGTCATCTGTAAACTTTGTCAGCCATAATCCCCCCGTGTTAGCCTGAACCTCAGAGAAGTATATACCGAACAAGAGAGGTCCCGGAACTGAGCCCTGTGGGACGCCACTTGTAACTGGTTTGGATTCGGACATGGCACCTGCGATTCTGACCATGTGGGTTCTATCTCTGAGCCAGTTTGCAACCCATCTTGTGATATAGGGGTTGATATTTAAGCTGGTAAGCTTATTTATGATGCCCGAGTGGGGTATTGTGTCAAAGGCTTTTGTAAGGTCCAGGTAGGCTGTGTGGACTACCTTGCCCTCATCTATGGCTTTTGTAACTATTTCAAAGAAATCAACTAGGTTTAACAGGCAAGATCTGCCCTTAACAAAGCAGAATTGGGTAGGGTTCAGTGTCTGGAGGCTCCCAATATCTTTGTTTATGAGTTCCATGATAATACGCTCCATAGCTTTACAGACCAGACTAGTTAGGCTTATGGGGCGATAGTTTCCGGGGTCCGTTGTGACACCACCTTTGTGGAGTGGGACCACTGTAGCTGTACGCCATTCTTTGGGTACATATCCTGTAGTAAGGCTAACTTTGAACAGTGACTTAATGTGAGGGTTCAGTTCTTCTTGGAGCTTGTGTAAGACACAGCCTGGGACACCGTCCGGTCCCATAGATGCTGTGTTTTTTGCTTTGGAGAGGGCAGCTTTCACCTGTGCATCTGTGATGTCAGGGAGGTTACATTCAGTTGGGATAGGCATTTGCTCCTTTGGGGGGGAAGGGGGAGAAGTTTGCGCTGAATCTGTCTGCCAGGATGTTGGCTATGTCTGTAGGTTCGGTATATTTTGTACAATTATGCAACAATTCAGAGCATATCTGGGAGTTTCCGCCCATGTTTCTGACATAACTAAAGAAGGTCTTGTGATTATCTTTAGTGTCTAGGGCAATTTTTCTTTCGAAACTGGACTTTGATGATTTTATGAGGGATCGAAATTTCTTGCTAATACTGATCAGAGATGCCTTCACTTTTTGGGATTTTGCTCTGTCATGTAGTAGCTTCCTCCTTCTGTTGTATAGCCTATTTATGGCCGGGGTCCACCAGACCAGTCTCCTGTTTTTGGAGGAGTGAGTCTTGGTTTTATTTGGGATAGCACGATCCATGCATTCCTGCAGGTGCTCATAGAATGCATTTGTAAAGGATTCTGTGGATTGGGCTGTATTATCCTCTGGCCCCGGGGCTTTGAAGGATTCCACCTCAGTCTTGAGAAGTGCAAAGTTGGCTTTGGATAAATTCTTTACAGTGATTTCCTTGGCTGGGGGTGGGGACGAGATATGGATGTCCAGGGAAATGTGTTTATGGTATGATCTTACCAATGAGGGGTTTACTTCTGGTGTGGAACATAGAGTCCCCATGTTGGTGATGACCAGGTCCAATATGTTGTTCCCTCTTGTGGGAGTGATGACCAGTTGTCCCATTGCGTTAGAGTTTATAAATTCAAGGAACCATTGGGCGAGGGTGTTTGGGCTTGAGTAGTTTTCCCGGTCAATGTTTGGGTAGTTGAAGTCACCCAATAACATAGTGTTTGGAAAGACCTTCATATTCTCCAGTGTTCTCAGGAATGCCAAGTGGGGTTCCTGTAATAGGGAGGGTGTTCTGTAGCAGGCTACAAACTGAAAGGCAGTTTTGCCCACTGTTAGTTGCACATGGATGGTTTCCGATGCTTCGTGCAGTGCCACTAACCTGGAGATGTAGGTATCTTTGATGAATATAGATACTCCCCCTCCTTTTGTGCTTTGGTCTGAGTTTTGGGGCCAAAATGCATGGTATGAGTTACAACCTGGTAGTACTGGGGTGCTCTCAGGAACCTTGAACCAGGTTTCTGTTACTGCACAGACATCGATTTTCTCCATACTGAGGAGAGTCTCGAGTGCGTGCATCTTGTGGTTTAGACTTCTGGCATTGAGTAGCATTACCTTTAGTTTTTTTATCTTTGGAGGTGAGTTTGTCCTTTGAGCCTTGCCTAAAAAAGGCACTATGGGGGTGGCAAGAGCCTTGACCAGTATACGAAAGCCTAAGGGTGACAGGTGCAAGCTGTCCCTAGCGAAGCAACGTGACTTGTCGAGCATGTCATCCCAGGCTGACAGACATTGGATCCCCTTTGAATGACACCAATACTTTAGCCAATTGTTGAAACTGATCATTTTGTCTTTATACTGTGGCATCATTCTTGGTGAGGGCAAGATGCTACTTAAGGTCAGGGACATACCAGCCTGGGCTACATGGTTAGAGAGATCCTCTATGTCTCTTTTCATGTAGTCCAGGGAGGTACGTCTCAAGTCATTCACACCAGCATGGAAAATGATGGAGTCATACTTGTACTTGCTTTGGAGTGACCTGAGTGCTTGCATTATGTGGCGGATCCTGGCACCAGACAGGCAGCTTACAGTGACTTTCTCCTTGTTCAGTCTGGTGAGTGGGACGTCAGTGTGCCAGACAA
This sequence comes from Protopterus annectens, assembly GCF_019279795.1. Classification (NCBI taxonomy): domain Eukaryota; kingdom Metazoa; phylum Chordata; order Ceratodontiformes; family Protopteridae; genus Protopterus; species Protopterus annectens. Next base: position 1,057,885,356 of record NC_056727.1, on the reverse strand, counting down.
TAGAGTCCCCTATAACAAGTGTATTTGGTGTGTTGTTTGGCCTTATGGGCTGTGACTGTGAGGCACACTGATTTTGTGAGATATGTGATTTGTGGGTATTGTTGAGGGATGGCTGTTGCTTGGATATCTGCTTAGGAGGTCTTTGCTGTTTAGGCAGATTTTTATTTAGAGCCTCAGTATGTTTTGTGTGTTTATGTGTTGGGTATGCAGATGCAATAGGTCTGTGTGAGACTGGATTTGTGGTGTGGGTGGTTACCTTTTCCTCCTGACTGACTGTGCCAGTCTTGGGTTGAGAGAGCTCTGCCTCCAGTTTGGCTGTGTAACTGCATCTCTCACATGTATTAGAGTTTGTTGGAAGGAGGAGAGGGTTGTCTGTGTACATAAGGCAATTGTAACATTGCCTCAAAATTCCCAGATTCACCAGCTGGACTGGAGAGTAACCTTGAAACTGACCCTTGGACATACCAGATTAGTATAAGGAACTGTTTTTTTTTACTGATCAGATTAGGGAAGGGAACTGATTTTTCACTTGATCAGGAAGGACCAATCGGGAGTCTAATACTTATGAGAAGTCAAGGAGGGTGTAGTGCTTTAGTTAGTTGGTATTTCCTTATAAGAACTGAGCAAGTGCAGGGCTTTAGAAAGAGAATAGAGTGATTACTTTGAGAGTTTGAAAAGTTCTAATGGAAAAAGTGAAGAGCAGACTTTGCGGAGCCTGGAATAGTTTAAACCTGTTCAGGCGGCACTGCCCGACGCTGCTCAGTGCGCAAAACCGCGCAAAAAGAGAGTTGTAGGGTTTTAAGAGAGAGAGATCAAGGAGTTCAGAATTGACCCAAAATGGCCAATAAAGCTACAGTTTCTAGGTAGTAACCACTCCTCCAGGGACAGGCAGGTTGTTCAGTGTTTACCACTCCCACTGGTGAACACAGAGACTTCCCTTTAGCCCAAGCAAGCACTGGCCTTCTAGAAACTTCCAAACAGTTCAGAACAGCAAATCTGTAAATTAACTTTCTTAACTTTCAGAAAGTGGGATAAAAGCAAGATTTTTTTGTTTTTTTTTTCTTTTTGTTGTAGTTTAAAGGTATTAAGAGATACACAGGCAGCAAAATAATCACAACAGTGCAATAAATGACCACACACTTGCGTGCTAGGCCAAAATCAGGTAAAATGCAGTTTTTAGAGAAAAAAATTATTTTAAATTAAGTGCAACACAGGAAATGCAGTAAACAGGCTCTAGATGTGTTCAAAGTACTGTTACTGTTACAGATATAAACTTTAGCAAGACGGAAAATGCCAAAAAGTAGGCGGCAAAGCAGTAAAACTTAACAAAAAATCAGAAGAAAATACTTACACTGTCCATTTGATAAGGTGGCAACTGTACGAATACTGTAGGCATACTGGCTGTTCAGTATGGCATGCACCCTCTAAATATGCAACTTCCTATACATATCTCTGTGTGTGTATGTGTAGTTACACATATATATGTATATATATGTATATGTATCTGCATATATGTGTGCGTGTATATATGTATCTTTGCAATGTTCATTGCTTCCACATTGTACAGATATGTTATTGATACCATCCTGACATCATACAGGTGGGATGGATTAGTGTTAACGTCTTGTGCCCATGTTGTGTTGGGTCCTGGGTATGGAACTTGCAACAGTTGGTACTGTATTGCAGGGCAGATCTGTTTTGATGTTGGGGAGGTGGTGATATCAATACTTATAGGACATATTTAGCTTGGGCCCCCTCACTCCCATTAACAGTACCTTTGGTCATATATGTATTTGTTATGTTCTCTTTTATATAGATATGTATCTGCATATACACACACACTTATATATATATCACCCTCGGGACCAAACCACGCCAACCGTGGGTAAATCCCGCATTACCCACACCCAGGCGTGGGTTATTGCTATATTAACAACTAGTGTATTCCTGTCATTTTCATTACTTTCCTAGTCAGTGCTGTGATCTGTACCTTACAGGTTTTAGTACACTACCCTATGGCCTTACTTTGGACAGTGGTATGCATGCAGACAAATATAAACATGAACTGAATTTTATCTGCAGTATGCACCTCTTACCTCTTATACCTGTGGAGGTATTGTTTGTTATCACTACTTTCTACAGATATTCCCAGATTCCAGGTTGATGTTATGCACATACCTGTCCATCTGTTATTGCACACACTCTGGGCATGTCTTGACTACATGCAGGTGAACTGGGACATATTTTGACTATTGCCCTCTTAAACCTTTGGTGATTTGTACAATGACAGGTTTGTTTTCCTTGACATTTTCCAAATATGTACAGGCTTGACAGTCAGTTATTTGACATGAAATGCTGCCTGCATGTCAGAGATTAGCACACTGATATGCCAGGGGGACATGGTAACAGCCAGCAAATGTGGGCCAAATTTACTGGACATTCTGGACAATTCTGTACACTTGTGGGGTATGATCCTGCATACAGCTTACTACCACTCCCAGGATTTGAACCATGGCTATGTCTGCTGAAAATATAACAGTGTCCATCACAGTTGAGTGTACTACATAGTTATTGTTCTGTATCTTTTCTCTGTGGTTTTACAATCTGACCTTGTAATTACTACACTTTTATACAGGATTTCCTAAACAGTTTTATTATGTACCACAATGTGGGTCACAGTGATGAGTAATACCTTATTATTCAGAGCAACTGCAACACTAGCAATGCCATATAATACCAGAGTAAACATCACCAGTACAGGATATCATTTTTTTTTTATTTCTAGGCACAGTTTTCATATTGTACAGACCTGTGGGGGCAATTTGTGTTACCACTATCTGAATGTTGCCACACATATTACCAGATTCCACATTAGTATTATGCACATACGTCTCACTCTGTTACTGCACACATTCTGGTCACAGCTTTACAACACGGGGGTAGTGATAGGACATACTTGGCTTATTACTCTCATAACATTTTGGGGAGTTGCTAGAGTAACAGGTTTGTTCTTATAGATGTCTGACAATCAGTTGTATTTCTTATTTGCTGCCTAAACATCTGGGATTTGACAGGGGACAGGGTGACAGGTAGCAGATATGAGCCAATTTACTGGACATTCTGAACATATCTGTATAGTTGTGGGGTATGATTCTGCATACAGCCTACTATCACTCCCAGGATTCGAACCATGGCTGTGTGTGCTAAAAATGCAACAGTTCACATCTCAGTTGAGTGCGCTATTTGGATTATGTTATCTGTCTTTTCACTGTTTTCTGTATAAATCTCTCTCAACAGTCATATGCAGAAATTCCTGCACATTTTATTTATGTAGGACAGTGTGGGTAACAATGCTTAATACAACAGTACTATTAAGAGATAGCAACTCTACATTACCATATGCTACCTGAGTAAACACATGCAGTCCAGCTTTTAGACCTTTATTGTCAGGCTATTATGCTTTTATTTACATACAACATATATGAAACTGCTTCTGTCATATTCTCTTGTGTATGCAGTACATGCCTTAAACAATACAGGTTTTATACAGGCAATTAACTTACTACTACATTTAGATTTATTTCCTATGACAGTACATACAAGAGTATTACTAACCTGCCTCGCATCGTAACCATTGCAATCTATAGGCATGGACTTCCTGGTTTGCAGCCCACTCATCTGCCATTGTGCAAGACATAAGAGGAATATTTAGCCATACCTGTCCATAATATGCATGAGCTGGCAATTATTAGACAGGTAGTGGACTGATACCTACACATGGCTGGTACATCCCCGTCCTCCTAGTCTTTTGGATCCACTGATCCAAGATATCCCCCTTTCTCTGCTTCAGGTCAGCATAGTGATGCCTGACCTGCTCACCAGTTCGGGGTATGCCAGTGGCACTGGTGAGTTCACGGCCGAGACAGTCCCAGGCTTCTGCTTTGTATTAGGAACCCTGGTACTGGCCCTGCAGCAGCCTCTGGTAATGGTCTTTCACAAGGAGTCCTGCCATGACTCTGGACTCCTGGATGCCCCAGCACTGTGCCCAAAAGCATACACCCTCTCCCATACCAGTTATAATGCCTACAAGAGAAATCTGCAACTAGTTATGAGATGTATTCCTGCCTGTTGGGTTTAAATATGGCCAATTTCTTACACTTTTCCATGATTGGACGGTTTTGAAAATGCTAAGCTATGGACAAACCTACTTACCTGAGGTTGGCATTACTTAAAGGGGAATACCAATGGGCAAACTGAGTTAGCTGGCGTACACATTGCTTACACCTAGTAAGCTGGGCTGTGCAATGCTTAGCGTTGCTTAATTTTTAATTTGCATACTATTTGCTTTTTGGCATTGATTTATTATTCATTACATTATATATGTGTTTGATATCCGTGATTCATGTGTACGCACACTGTATGGGGTCCTTGTGTTTATTAGGGGATTTCAACACTTTATTACAATGACACCTCACATCTGGGCTTAATTCAGTACTCCAATTCAGATATGTATGTTATGTAGTAGGTTTTACAACATAAAACTGTATATAGATTCCTTTCACATGTTCAGTTTGATTTTCCTATAGTAAGGATCTGTCTGGTGATAGCTCAGTTTGTATGTGTTGCTGTGATTGCTTAGTGGTGAACTACTGTGACTATACTGTCCAGGGTCCTGGGTTCAAGACCTGCAAAGGCTGTTTATTTTTGTCAGGAAAATGCATAATAGCAATGTGCATGCTTAGTACATTAAAGGCTTAAAAGGGTTAATACATTTATTCTGTTCATACTGCATGAATCTGCACAGCTATTAGAAACTTAATAAAAGATACGTTATTCTGCTTATGCAATGAAAATATGTGCAGCTACCAGAAACCTAATAAGAGACATTCGTATTACTGCTTATGCCATGAGAAAATGTGCAGCTGCTAGAAGTCTTTATAAAGAAAACAATAGATGTTTGAAAGCTTAAACTATAGTCAACACTACTTGTACCAAAGCTAGAAATGTACCTTGAATCTAGACAAAATGTATCGCATGTATTAGAATTGTACAATGGAAGAATTGAAGAGACAAGGTGGGCTAAAATAAGCCCAAGGCCAGGTTGTTTTTCTCAAATGTTTTTGCAAGACAGCAATAATCTGATCATGTCAGCAATAAGCCTGTTAACATTTTCTGTGTAACATACAGAAAGCTGTGTCCAACTACATCAGCAGTAAATTAGTAACATTTTCTATGTGACATGAAGAGAACTGTATAAGAATAATATACTGACCACCAGAAAGTTAGACAAATCTTGTACCTTCATGCTTTGTCTCCTTGCTGCAAGTAATAAAGGGTGCCTTGCTTGAACCTAATGTGCATTGATCTTTGAAGTTTTTCCTTTTACAGATTGGTCCTTTGGACTGGTACCCTCTCTTCGCCTCGGATCAGATGGCCAGGTGGCTGAAACCATACGGGGAAGAAACCAAATTGGTTCTTCTTATATGAAAAGTCCTCCGACTGAATTGTCATCAAAAGAGGCCAGCCACTTTCTGATCTGTGACTGAAGGATGGGTCTCCGCGAATCGGTGATCAATCATGTGGGCTCAGGTAAGGTGAATCTACTTTTTTCTGTTTTCTGTTTCAGATCAGGGACTAGATGTGTATTGTTTTTTATCAGATTGTATTTTTCTTACAGTCAGGGATAAAAAAAGAGTACTGTCTTGTCATAGATCAGGAGAAACAGAATAAGTAGGCAGTCATTCTGAAGAGACTATAACAAAATCCATGGTACACGTTAAAATTAAGAGAAGCTACGTAACAATCAAAGGTAAAATAAAATGGGTAATAATTGCACAAAAACACCCCAGAGCCCGCCGTTAACGGAAGACACAAAATATATACAGTCGCAACACGCCGATAATATTAGATATTTTTCAAAATGGGTTAATAAATATGAATTTGACGGAAAATTAGAAAAATCCTGGCTTATCAAACTTATCAAACAACTCATAAACGATTCCAAGGGTCAGGTAAAAAAGCAACGGCGGTTAGGAATTCCTCAAGCACACAGGTGGCTAGAGGAAGTAAACCGTAGGGACCAAAGGAACAAAGATTCAAAAGCAATGTTTTTAGATAAGGAGGATAATAACTTAGTAATAGCATCAGCACCTCCGCCTCCCTTACCAGAATATGAAGTGAGTGAACAGGTTAGTCCACCCCCACTATATCCTGTGGTCACTAAAGACAGAGATATTATAAAACTAAAACTAACTAAAATCAGAGTTCCCATCGGGACCAGGTCCCGAACAAAGGCAAATAATTCAGAAGAAGATATTGCATTATGGCAAATAGTTAAGAATTCATGACCTATAGGAGAAGAAGAAGAAATATACCCACTTATAGAAGTACCTAATCCTCCAGCAGGTCAGGACAATCAGGACCCAACTATCTTAGTATATAGACCTTGGACTCTGGAAGATATCTGGAAAGCCACTGAGGGAATTCCCCATCCGAAGATTAATTTTAGAAAATTCTCAGAAGACTTACAAGGAATGAGGTTAAGTTATAACTTAAATGGAGAAGAAGTAGAAAAAGTAGTTAGACAAATTGTAGGGCCAGATTGGTACATGATTTGTGGCAACTGTAACCCTTGTGACGCTGCACAATGACCCCTCCCACATAGCAGTGCAGAATTAGACACAAGAGTAAAAGGTCTTACGGACCGCATCTCTGAAAAATGGAAACCTAGGGCAGACTGGACTTGCATTAATCAATGCATCCAACAAGAAGGTGAAACAATTGACCAGTACTATGTCAGATTGTTAGAATGTTTTAATAACCACTGTGGAATGCAGGTTCCTGAAGATCAAACGCAAGATTCCCCATATGAACAGCAATTAAATAATGCATTTTTGAAAGGCAGTAGTGCGCCTATAAGCAGTTTTATTACAAAACACATGGTAGATCATCGTACCAGCAGGTTACAATCATTACTTGAATATGCTAGACATGCTGAAAGGCATTTTAATAGCAAAAAGAAAAAGAAAGCTCAAGTATTTTCTGTAGAAGACGTAGCAGAAGTTTATGTAGTGCAGTCTGGGTAAAAGGGCAAGAAAAATGCACAGGGAAACAAGCAGTCTGATCAGCGATCAGAGGACTTTGAAGGGCTTAAGAAAAGGGGGAATGTTTTAAATGTGGTAAAAACGGACATTTGGCAAGGGATTGCAGGAAAAATAAAAAGGCAACAACGGAAGACAAGGAGGATGAGGACTGACTATATGATAGTCAAGAATCATCAGAAGGGGCTGGTAAAGAAATGACAAATGAGAATGTGAAATAGGGAGTAGAGGAAGTGCAGGAAGTTAGTGACAATGAAGAAAACAAAATATTAGATCTAGCTTTGTTGAGCTTGGAACTCTATTTAGCAGACACGAAACCAGAAGTTACACTCTTGGTAGAAGGAAGGGAGGTCAAATTTTTGTGTGATTCAGGGGCATCACGGACCCTGATACACCCCTCCAAACTAACAGAAAACATAGAGTCACCTGATTACATACTGGTCAAAGCATCTAATGGACAGCTGTATCGGGAGCCTCTCTCCCATAACGATGCAATAACTGATCCAATTTCAGGATTAACACAGAAAAGCAAAATTGTAGTTTCTGCAAAATGCCCAGTAAACCTCTTGGGCAGAGACCTCATGCAGATATTTGGTATAGCAGTAGTCCCGACCATGCAGGGTATGGAAGCACAGCGACAAAATAATACCTTTGTGGCACAATCGGAGGGTGAAATGTTTTACTGGTACAGCCAGGACTTGGTTATGACTGGTCCAGGGACCTTGACAGAGGAACTAATGAGCATAGCCATCAGTAAGTTTCCCCACCCTTGACATTGACAAGCAACACCTGTTGCACTGTACCCTGTATTTTTGTAACACACCAGGACCTGATAAGGAATATGCGAAAGAATTATTTAAGAATCATACAAATAGATTGATGCTGCGTAACCTGTACTGGGACACAGAAGGGAACAGTGTAGCCAGCTGTTCACTGCCCCAGGAGTTATTTGCACTTTATAAATCTAATTGATTACCACATGTTAGTTTAACTAAAAACAAAAATATAAAATGGGCAGACCTAGGAGAAAAAGCCACAAGATGAGAGAAACAGACAGACCTAGAACTGTCAGGACAGGGGGTACAAGTACAAAAATTGAATTGGATAACTCAGACCAACCCAGCTGTGCACTCGCAATCTAGCAAAGACAGCTGATGGATACTCCTATTAAAGGAGGAAGAAAACGCCTTGCGAGGTATACCAGAGACTTTCTGGTCAACAGGGAAATCAGATGTAGGAATCATTCGTACAGCGGGACCAGTCACTATCATGCCAAAGTCAGCATCCAGACCACAAAAAAGACAGTATCCCTTAAGAAAAGATGCAGAGGCAGGGATAAAGCCTAATATAGCATCCTTACTTAAAGGAGGGATACTAATAGAATCTCCCAATTCACCATGTAACACACCATTATTTCCAGTTAAAAAAGCCAATGGAGAATGGCGTATGGTCCAGGATTTGCAATCTGTAAATGACTCGGTAATACCAAGGGCACCCATACCGCCAGATCCACATACCCTGTTGAATGACTTAAAACCTCAACAAAAGTATTTTTCTGTGGTAGACATTAGCAACGCATTCTTTTCGATATCAATACACCCTGATAGCCAGTATTGGTTTGCATTTACATTTCAGGGAAAAAGATATACATATACACGCCTACCACAGGGATATTGTGAAAGTCCAACGATATTCTCACAAGAAATGGCAAGCAACTTGACTGGATTCAACCCACCAAGAGGTAGCCAGGTTTTACTTTATGATGATGACATTCTGCTGGCAGCCCCCACCTAGCAGGATTGTAAGGAAGATACCATAGCATTTCTACGATTTTTAGCTGCTGAGGGACATAAGGCAAACAAAGACAAACTGCAGTTCTGGAAAAAAACAGGTTAAATACCTAGGATATGTAATATCCAAGGAAGGTAGAACGTTAGATGAGGACAGAAAAGTAGCAATTTTACAAGCACCAAAACCCACTACCAAGAAGGAAATGATGTCCTTCCTGGGTACAACTAATTTTTGCCGAAGCTGGATTCCAAACTATGTTTTGGAATCAGCACCCTTAACTGACCTTATATATATAAGACACCTATGACAGTGCAGGATTTATTACAATGAACACCAGAGGCAGAGTCTGCTTTTTGTAAACTAAAGCAGTTAATAGCATCCTCACTAGTTCTGGGATTGCCAAACTATCTTTTTTCCAGACTGTAGATTGCAAGCAGGGTTACATGACATCAGTATTAACACAACAGCATGGGGATAAGCAACGCCCCATCGCTTACTATTCATCACAACTGGACCCAGTGGCACGATCCTTACTCCACTGTGTACAAGCAGTAGTTGCAGCTGCAATGACAGTGCAGGCTTCAGCCTCAGTAGTATTGTTCCACCCTCTCACTTTGAGAGTGCCCCATGCAGTTGTGATCATTTTACTGCAAGAAAAAGTGGCATATCTCTCCCCTGCTAGGCATCTTACCTGCATGACTATATTGTTGAGCCAACCTCATATGACAATTGAATGATGTACAACTTTGAACCCTTCTTCACTGCTCCCAACCCCTGCAGATGGCACACCCCACCACTGCCTGAAGGTAATTGAGCAAAAGACCCTACCTAGAAAAGATCTCACGGAGGTCCCCTTGGACAATGCCGAGGTGACATATTACGTGGATGGCTCGTGCAAAAAGGGTCCTGCAGGAAAAAAATCTAGTAGGATATGCAGTAGTCTCTGATACTGAGATTGTAGAAGCAAAATCTTTACCACACTATTTATCTGCAAAGGCAGCAGAATTGATTGCCCTGACATGGGCATGTACCTTAGCAAAGGGTAAATGTGTAAATATTTTTACTGACAGCCAGTACACTTTTTCCACTGTACATGTGTTTGCACAACAGTGGAAAAACCGGGGCATGATAACATCTACTGGCAAACCTATAAATCATGCACAGTTTATTTTAGATCTTTTAGAATCTATTCAGTTACCTCAGAAAGTGGCCAGTTGCAAATGTACAGCTCACACCAAGCAACAGGATAGGATTTCAAAAGGTAATGTGAGAGCTGATACAGCTGCAAAACAAGCAGCCACAGAAGTATTTCTTTTAAATAAAGAATTGCAACCATCTGAAACCTTAGATCTAGACATGTTAAAAACAATGCAGACACTCACTACGCAAGCTGAAAAACAGCGATGGATAAAATGAGGAGCAATCCTCAAAAAAGGGCTATACATCTCTAAAGAAAGAAAACCGATACTACCCTCTAATTTGTTTCACTATGCAGCATTGTTGAGCCATGGGCAATGCCATGTCTCAACAGGGGGGATGGTACAGCTGGTGAACCAAGTGTTCACAATGTACGGATTTACAAACTACTCTAAAAAAATATGTTTGATGTGTCAGATTTGTAACAAACATCATGCATAGGGAGCGATAAAGCCCAAGCAAGGGAGTTTCCCCACACCACCATATCAGTTTCACACTATCTGTATGGATTTCATAGAATTGAACAAATGTGAAAATAAAAAGTATTGTCTTGTCATTATATATATGTTTTCCAGGTGGGTGGAAGCCTTTCCAACCAAAAATCCGGATGCAGCTACAGTGGCAAAAGTACTTGTCAAGGAAATTATTCCTAGGTTTGGCATTCCGGAAAGAATCTACAGTGACAATGGTACACATTTTGTAAATCAAACCATACAGCAGTTAAGTAAGCATTTTGGTATTTCTTTAAAAAAACATTGTGTATACCATCCACAGTCTGCAGGGCTAGTTGAAAGGCATAATGGTATATTAAAAAGCAAATTGAGAAAATTAATAGCTGAGACAGGAAAAACTTGGTTGTACTGTTTACCCCTGGCACTGTTGAGCATGAGAAGTGTCCCTACAGCAAAAGGAATGACTCCTTTTGAAAAACTGTTTGGAAGAGCTTATTATACACCCCAGTGGAAACTTCTCATGTCATCAGACCAGGAAGCCGATTTTACACTAGCTGAATATATGAAAAGTTGTTGAGTTCTAAACATCTGTTGCAGTCAAATTCTGTTTTAGATAAAAAAACAAACCGAAACATCGGAAGTGGCAGTGACGCCAGGAGACTGGGTATGGATTAAAATTGTGAAGCGAAAGAACTGGGCATCGCCAAGGTGGGAAAGTCCCTACCAGGTGCTTCTTTCAACACCTACTGCAGTCAGAATAGCAGAACGAGCTTCGTGGATACACCTGACGCACTGCAAGTTGGTAAAGAACTTTGAATTGGACAAAGATCTTACCTCTCCATCTGGACCCTAAGCACAAAGTCTGGCTACAAAGGGGGGTCAGATCAATATGACTGATCTGTCTCAAATCCAGTAAAGAAACCATCGGTGCTAAAGGTCCTATTAGGGCAGAGAGTAAGATCACGTGTCCAAAATAAGATGACAGAATCCAGTAAGATCCAAATACACCTACTTGGAAGAACCGGAGACAACGGAAATGCAGAACAACCGTTTCCACAAAAATATTACATGACCATCCTGTTAACTGTACTGGTGACAATAATCTTTTTATTGTGGCCATTTCTTTTCTCAGCCATGCAAGTAGAACTAAATAAGCATGCAGAGTGGCACCCGAATTTTAATACTTACCAGGTAATTAAATATGTGTATGCTGAAACCTTCAATGTTTTGAATTGCTGGATTTGCACGGCTTTACCAACAGCATATGGGGGGCTACTGTTAACTGCAGTTCCCCTAGGGGCTAACAAGACCTGGGAAAACTTAATTCATGATACATCAGATGTCACATCAAAAGATAAGGTAGCATTGCACTTGTCCATTCGACAGAAAGGAACTCTGTGTTTTTATAAGAATGATACAATCAAGGTGGGTTGGAGCTATTGCAATGTGACTGTTCCCTATAGATGCTACACTAAATCTGATAACATCAAATTCTATTGCAACACGAGCTATGATTCATTTGTTGAACTGATGCATAGGACAATTAAAGAAGTAAAACTTAATGCTGATCTCTACAAACAACTGTCTATAATCGACAGAAAAATGTTTCATGCAGAGCAAGGGTATAGTAAAGTTACTACTAAAGTGGAAGATTGTTACTTTATATGCAGAAGAAAAGCATATAAATGGCTACCTGAGAATTGGTCTGGCAGTTGTTTTTTGGGATACCTGGTTCAGGCCATATGACACACACCAGTTTTACCTCAAGGGAAAATTTGGAATGCCCGAGAAATTAAGAAGCCTGTCAATCCAGTGGGACAAATCAATGCACCCTGGAAATACCATCATGACTTAGGCCCTGGAAATAACAAAGGACTATCACACATGGATCTGAGTGATACTGTCATATTGTGGGCAGGCGTATTACCAGGATATGGAGCAACAAAATCAATCTGGGAACTGAGAAAATTGTCTAAGCTTCTCAAAATAATGAGTAATGCAACCTTTTCTGCCCTAGAATTGGTAACCAATGAACTGACTGCCATGAGAACAGTGGTACTTCAAAATGGCATGGCTCTTGACTTCACCCTAGCGGTGAGAGGAGGTACATGTGCTTTAATCTAGGAGGAGTGCTGTTTGTATATTCCTGACCACAAACACGAGATAGACAACCATCTTGAGGTAATCCAGCAGGTGTCGGCCATGACCAAACCAGGACCAAATCCATTGACGGACTTTTTCCAGAAATTGTTTGGGGGTGGGGCAGTATCCTGATGAACATTCTGATTGCCATCTGTGTAGGGATAGCTCTACTGATGGTGTGTGGGTGCTGCTGCATTCCCTGCATAAAAGGACTAATCAAAAATTTTGTAGACATTTCAGTTTTGGAAACCTTATACCAAGATGCCGAACTCAGAGTTACTGAAAAATTGAAAATTCTTTCATGGGTTTAAACTAAATGACTCTCTTAACTGAAAATCCTGAGTAGGAAGATGTTAAGGGAAGAAAAAAACTGTTTATGCTTGTTTTGAAAGTAGAATAAAAGTATTAAAAGGGGGGAAATGTCAGGAAAATGCATAATAGCAATGTGCATGCTTAGTACATTAAAGGCTTAAAAGGGTTAATACATTTATTCTGTTCATACTGCATGAATCTGCACAGCTATTAGAAACTTAAGAAAAGACACTTTATTCTGCTTATGCAATGAAAATATGTGCAGCTACCAGAAGCCTAATAAGAGACATTCTATTTCTGCTTATGCCATGAGAAAATGTGTAGCTGCTAGAAGTCTTGATAAAGAAAACAATAGATGTTTGAAAGCTTAAACTATAGTCAACACTACTTGTACCAAAGCTAGAAATGTACCTTGAATCTAGACAAAATGTATCGCATGTATTAGAATTGTACAATGGAAGAATTGAAGAGACAAGGTTGGCTAAAATAAGCCCAAGGCCAGGTTGTTTTTCTCAAATGTTTTTGCAAGACAGCAATAATCTGACCATGTCAGCAATAAGCCTGGTAACATTTTCTGTGTAACATACATAAAGCTGTGTCCAGCTACGTCAGCAGTAAATTAGTAACATTTTCTATGTGACATGAAGAGAACTGTATAAGAATAATATACTGACCACCAGAAAGTTAGACAAATCTTATACCTACATGCTTTGTCTCCTTGCTGCAAGTAATAAAGGATTCCTTGCTTGAACCTAACGTGTATTGATCTTTGAAGTTTTCCCTTTTACAATTTTGTTTCTGACTAGAACAGCGGCTGTTGCATACGGAGTGATTAAGGCACTTTTAAGCAATTTTAAGTGGGTTTGCACAGGTTTGTGCGATGGTAAGCAATGCTAACCTCCGGTTAAATATGTTTACAATGAGTTAGCTTTAATATTGCTTAACTTGTGTGCGCATTGCTTACTCCCATGCAAACGGGGCTTAAACCCACTTATTACTGCTTAAAGATGCTTACTCTTGCTTAATAGTGCTTACTCCTGCTTACCACCGCACTAATTTAGACAGTAATGTAAAATGGTTCTTGGAAAGGTGGTGGATTTAGAAACTCTATAGATTTATAATTTATTACACATTGTACCTTCGATGTGTATCCCTGATTCATATGTACATATACTGTATGGAGCTCTTGTGATTATCTGTGGATTTAACAACATTATGACAATGACAGCTCACATCTGCATTTAATGCAGTACTCCAGTTCACAAATATATGTTATTTAGTAGGTTATGCAACAAAAAATATTGTTCATAACATGATTTGACATGGAAAATAGAATGTACTGTTGTGGGATTCGAACGACTTCTCATTTGGCGAATGCTCTGTCCACTACACTATTGCAGTACTGCTTCATTTGCATATATCTTGATTTTTATCCTCTTGTGCCATTTAAGCTGCAATAAACATAGCTAAGCAATGGGCAAACTTGCTCACCTACAGTTAAATTTTATCTGTTTGATTAAAAAAAGAAACTTGTTTATATTTTATATATTAACTATTGCGCTTATAAACTTGGGGGAAATGTTGCTGGGGGTATGCAAACACCTATGAGCGGTCTCACTCATTTTTATTCCTAAACTGCTGGTCTTGATTGCAGGGGCATGTATATTTTGTGAGCTCTACTTTCAGACACACCCCCTGCACTTGTACACGCTCCATGTCCATTTAGGAGCTCAGGCAGCGGACCTTCATTAATATGCCTGGCGCGCTGCCATCCTACTCCTAAACTGCTCCTTCCTTGCAGGATTAAGCTAGTCCTGCACGGACATATAGTGAATCTGGTGTGAATCTTATATTCAGGCAAGTTATTTAAACATAACAGTGTATTGGTTAGATAACTCATATAATGCAAATTGGAAGGATTTACATGTATTGTTCTGTGGAGCTAAAAAATAAACTGACAAATGCTGTATTAGCAATAACTGAAAATAAAATGTAGGCAGTAATAACTGATATGTTTCAATGTCTCTCTCTACACACACACACACACACACACACACACACACTTTATATATATATATATATATATATATATATATATATATATATATATATATATATATCTACCATATTTCCCTGAAAATAAAACCGGGTCTTATATTCTTTCTCCCGGCAAAATGCGCATTAGGGCTTATTATCAGGGGATGTCTTATTTACCCGCACTGTACAACAATCTACCTTTATTCAGTTATCCATATACAAAAATTGACATTAATTAATCAACACAAATCAACATGTCTTTGTGTACAAAAATCCACATTTATTAATGTACACAAATTGACATTTATTTTGTACTTTTCTATTACTGGGCAACAGTTCTAACAATGGGTTGACAGTTGTGTGAGAATTCTACATAAACAGTGCAACAAACATTTCAACTCCAGAATAACTGCACCTTGGCTTTCACAGTTATTCAAATACAGTCATGCCATCTTCTTCTGGGACATTGCCATAAGTGTCCAACCCCCAAAATTTGGCCTGAATTTCTTGCGACTCCATTTCCTGTAGCACCATTGGCCCCAGTCCGTCATGCCTAGCAATTGAGCTCTCCTTAAATGAGCACTGCTTGCCCAAGTAGCCTGCTTGTAGTGCATTGGCAACTCAGCTGTCAGTGAATTTATCCCATGATTTTTTCACCCAAGTCACAAACTCTTGTAGGCTAGGCTTCACAAAGTTTCCATGCTGATTTCTCTTCATTCTATTTTCAATGTAGTCATTGAGTTCCATGTGCAAATGGTCCTTGAATGGCTTGTTTATTGCAATATCAAGAGTCTGGAGAGAGGCAGTCATTCCTGTGGGAATCATTATTTGATCTATTCTCCTCCATGCTAGAAATTTCTTTGTTTCTTTAGTGTGGTGAGTGCTGGCTGAATCCCAGACTAGCAGACCTCTTTCACCACCTCGTAAAACAAGTAGCAGCATTACATCGACCCACTTCCTTATAACTGCTTGTGTGCACCAGGCTTTTTCAGTTTCAAGAATGTAAATGCCTGAAACACGTTCAGTCTTATCTTTCTTGCCCATACTAATGATTAGAGGTTGGGTTTTCTTTCCATCTAGACAAATTGCCAAAATACAGGTAACACGTACACTCTCGTAACCAGTGGAGGGAATGTATATTGACAAGGCACCCCTCTGATCG
This sequence comes from Protopterus annectens, assembly GCF_019279795.1. Classification (NCBI taxonomy): domain Eukaryota; kingdom Metazoa; phylum Chordata; order Ceratodontiformes; family Protopteridae; genus Protopterus; species Protopterus annectens. The sequence goes on along the minus strand of NC_056727.1, from coordinate 1,057,869,163 downwards.
ATTGTTGTTTGAGATACTTGGTCCATAAACACTGCAGTTTCATCCATAGCAATCATGTTGGAGAGTTGGTATTTAGAAAAGTCAATGCCATCAACAAAGGACTTGAACACAAGTGCACGTTTAATAACTTCAGTATCTTCCAGCTTGAACAGTGTTGTTGATCTTCTTAGAGACAGTTCATGTCACTGAAGGAAGCCATCCAGCCAATGTTGTGATGCTTTGAATTCATCTGGGGATATTTCTAACTGTGGTGCTATTGCAAGGGCAAATGTTTGAATATTAGCCCTGCGCACAACCAAAGCCTTTGCTCTCCTGTTAGCAATACGCTCACAGATGATGTCTTCAAGCTCAGGAAATAATGGTTGCTGACCTGATCCACACTTACACTTCTTAGCATTTCCCTCGTTGGCCTGTTGACTGAGGTTAACATACACTGCTCACCTTTTTTGGACTATTCGGAGATCTAACTTCTTCTCTTTACAGAAAGCCATCAGGTTCTTTCCACGGGAGTCCTCCATGATTCCTTTCTTGTACTCAATGGCATAGCTCTTTCTTTTTGTACTCATCTTGTCTGGGCGGGGGGGGGTTAACTGAAGACTTGCGCGACCAGAGTAGCAACACAAAATGGTTCCAGTTATGAAGTGAAGACACTACCAGAGCTACTCGTTACCATGACCGAGCACTTCCCACGCATTGTCTGTACTTTGACCGATCAAAAGTACACCCGCATGGGTTTATGGGCCCAGGATCTCAACTGTCAAGTGTGAGTGATGATTAGGTTACAGTAAGAATCGGAACTGGGGCTTATTTTTGGTGTAGAGCTTATATTATGAACACCCTGGAAAAACCATGCTAGGCCTTACTCTCTGGTTAGGTCTTATTTAGAAAGAAATACAGTACATATTATATATATATATATATATATATATATATATATATATATATATATATATATATATATATATAAAATTAACTGCGGTGGTGGTGCTGCGGTAGCATTGTCGCCTCACAGTTAGACGTTGTCCGTTCGATACTCAGAGCATCTTCTGTGTGGCGACATGCGTGAACGGGCGTTCCTTCATTGAAGGTTGTGCGTTAGGCCCAGCAAGCCAGCACGTAAAACTCTACTGCCAATCATTAGTGGACCGGAGTTCCGGTGTGGCGACCCCTAACCGGGAAAAGCCGAAAGACACAAACAAACAAACACATACATACATGGGTCCCATGCATTTTACTGAACGTATGTTTGTCTGACAAATGCAGGAGTGCAATTTAATGTTAATGGTGTGGATGTCCAAATGGTGAATATGTCGATGGTATGGAATGTCAATATTGGTAAGTGGGTTTGGGGATGTGAAAGTGCATGTGTGTATGTGCGTGTATGTGTGTGTGTCTATGCATGTGAGTTAGGGTTAGGGTCAGGGATGGGTGAAGGATAGATGCTGTGTGTGTGTGTGATTTTGTGTATTTTAGGGTAAGGGTTAGGTTAGGGGATGGATGTAGTGTTGTTTTTATGTATTTGTGAATATCTGTATCTATGAATATCTGTATGTCTGAGTATGTCTTGTATAGTAGCAGTGTTGCTGGAAGGTTTTAATGATGTTAAGGTATAGGGTTAGGGTTGTGGATAGGGGCAACATTATGATTAGGGTTAGCAACCATTACTATGGTGGTTCATTGCTACTATGATATGGCCATTGTCACTGCTAACTGCCACAGGAAGTGCTAATCTGCACTCGTTGTAGTTAATGACAAATCAAAACTATGGAAATTAGCCAACAATGAAGTCTTGCCTCATTGAGGTTATTATATCTACATCACAAAATACCACTTTATGGAAAGAGGGTCTGTTTAGACCAGCCCAGCTATTAATGCAAGCAGTGGGGTTATTTATGAATGCCTAGTTTTATGCCCCCTATCCCCAACATTTGCACTTTCCACAATATTAAGCCTAACTGTAAATCAGGATATACACCGATCCACTAATCTAAGTCTAAAAATAAAGACAGCTCTAAAGGCAAACCTAACTCTAATGCAAGGTTGTACTCTAACCATAATGGAAACCAAAAGTTCAGTCCTAATTGTATTTCAAACCTCAAATCTGTTATTAAGTTATGGACTAGTATATGAACTGTTTCAAACACATTTGAATTAATAGCTTTTTATTCTCATTGCATTTTAAGCAATCAGAATTTTCATTCAGTGCAGGATCCTGCAAAATGAAATTAATCAGAAGGACTCCAGGAAACTGTTGTCAACAAAACTTCAGCAAACCAATTATGTGATCTATAAGATTTCTTATTTTCTTACCCAACGAACAAGGACAGCCATTGGAAAAGGAGTTCTCCTTTCTCAACTTGGCTTCCAATTGTTGCTTCTATCACAAAAAAATAATTGCCACACTCCAGATGATCTCTAACAGGATCATTACAAACTCAAGTCTCTGTGAGCATCACTGTATCACCATAGAAAAAGCCAAATGGCTAACCTAAATTTAGGACCAGAACTCTACAGACTAATCCACCTGTACACATTTACTCCCCTTGCAGCTAGATTTCATGAAAAATAAAAAAACTCCTCATACAATCTACTCAATAGCCACACCAACTCCCATTACTCGTACATACAAATCTACAACACTGCACATGCTTTCTCCCCTGAGGCACCTACTCTTTTGCAAGCACTCTTCACCAACATTAGAGGAAATCAAGTTATTCCAAATTCAGAATGCTACTCAGAAAATACTTTTTCATCCAAACCAAATGCTCCTGCTTTAACACTGGACATGTTACCTAACCTACCTCCTTTCTGAGTCTCTTCTCCTCTCTCAAGAGTTACTGAGGACTGACTAACCTTGCAAACTGATGTGTATATTGTACATGACACTGTGCTTGACTGTACTTTGCACGGTGCTTGTTCACTAGAATATATATATATATATATATATATATATATATATATATATATATATATATATATATATGCAATTTTTTCTATATAACTAATCTGAACTACACCAGGGATGAGCCTGAAATTGGTCAGTACTGATCACTGCACTACCCTGGTAAACAAAGATGAACAAATTAATGAGCAAACAAACATGCTGATGGAATCTTGTTCTCCTTTCAGCTTTTTCCCAGTTAGGGGTCACCACAGCACATCACTTGTCCATTCATGATTGGCAGTGGAGTTTTATAGTGTCAAGTTGCCAGCCCAGCACCCAACCTTCCACAGAAGGAACACACACCAATTTGGACTGTTCAATCCAGCTACAGCATGTCTTTGGGATGTGGGAGGAAACCAGAGCAACCAGAGAAAACCCACACGACCACAGGGAGGACATGCAGACTCCACACAGAAGGCACCCCAGCTGAGTATTGAACCAGCAGACCTGTTGCTGTGAGGCAACAATGCTAACCACTGCACCACCAAACATGCTGATGGGATCATTTTACATTTTTACATTTTATGGAAATACATTTTTTGGTAACCACAACCAGAAGCTTAATTATTTTTTATGCAATGGCTATATTAAATGCACTCACTGAATTAATATTCAAATCCCAGTGAGCATGTTTAATTTTTGCCCATTAAATTCACTAAATAATGATAAATTGCTGCTATTTGAAAATGATGGAACACAAGGACAAATACACATAAACACCTTAGCAGACCTGATTCTTGTGATGTTTTTGATTAAGTGTATATGCCAAATGGTTGGTGCTAACATCAGTGAATGTTAATAACTCAGAAAGGTCTGCACTGCTTTGTCTGACTTTTATCAACATGTAAAAAGCAAATGGAAATGTTACTTGATGAAAGTTATGTTTCCAAAAATATGTAAGTATTAATTTTTGTAAAGTACAATCTGTCTTCAAAATTACAAAAAATATATCATTGGCAATTGCCCAGAGAATTTGGTTGCATATTTTAGAAGGAAAATGTTAGCTTATCTGAACTTGGATGGAAAAGCAGGAAATATGTTTATAAGCTCTGACCAGTATTAGCTACAAACCTTGTCTAATTGAAATAGTGCTATGGAAATATATCATGGGGGGTGAAACATTTCTGGTATACTTGTCAAAACTTACATTATGCATCTGCTAAATGAATAAAAATAATGGCAAATAAAAGAACCTGTGCACCACTTAGGCATGTATTAATAAGGCTCAGGATCTCTATCCAGCCATGCTGAACTGGTCATAATGTCAGTAACATATAACTAAATGTTCATATATTCGTATCTCAGCATGTGTCTCAGAATACACAATGTATAACTGTAGGCACAAGCGTATAAAATGTTCTGTCAGAATAAAAGCAAATTTAAATTGCAGATTCAAAAACATGTTAGAGTCATTACAAATGTCAACCTGTCCAACGGTGTTGGCAGGTGTTTATGGCATATGCATAATCTAGTATTATTTTCTTCAACATTACTGACTGAGGGCAAGTCAATCTAAACAAATGTAGAGTTGAAATTCTTGCTTTTTTGCAAATAAACCATGCCTATCATAGTGTTAAAAATAGCGTTAACTACACAGACTCCATGCATTGTTAATTACAGGACTGTGCACACATATCTTTTTAAACCACACCGATGTAAAGATGATTGCTATTGCATACATCATAACTGTATACTGCATTAGCGTGATATTTGTACACACATCAGTACTGGCAAATCGGTGTTAATGAGTGATACTGATTCCACAGCAGTAATGTGTTATTGTGATACCTGCTAAATCATGCTGTACTTCTAATACTAGATAACACCAGCTCACCTTTCTCATGTCCGCATAGTTTCAAAAGTCAGTAGTTTTGTTGTTAGTACTTTTCTTTCGTTTTTTGTGTTGTTTACTAATGAACCATGAGTCTTACCAAAACAATTTTAAAAGCTACAATAAGTATGCATTTGCATAATAGGCTATACAATTGTTCATATTAAAAAAGATTTTCTAGAACCCTCATTATGATGTTATTGGAATGTGCATAATAATTCCATCATTTTCATCACAAGACATAGCTCTATAATGTTGTAATAAATGCTTATTGGAGTATAAGCATGAACATTAACTGACTTTTATATACAAAATATACAGAAGGTTTTTCATTCACTGGTTACCCACTTTGTTCTGTTTCAGGTCTTGGTGAACCAGATCCTATTCAGCATTCACTGGGTACAAGGGAGAAAAGCTAATGGATGGGGTACCAGTCCATCACATCATGTAGACCTGCATTCATTCTCATGTGGCACAAATATTCACCTAATAAATATCTTTGTGATGTGGCAGATACATGGAGGACATGAAAGCTCTGAAACAAGACTCACAGTTGAGAAGCAAACTGAGAACTGAGTGCTCTGAGGTGACACCATTAACAGCTATACTATCACTGGCACTCAGCAGGAATTAATGCATTATTTAATACCTCATGACTGAATCATTTTTAGTGTTATGTTTTACCTTATTTCTGCAAAGTGCTTATTTTCACAACATGCAGTGCTTTAAACGTTATGTCATTTTACTATTTATGATCAGTTTTATCAAGCGCTTTCCTGAAGGCAAGTAGAAATGTAAGAAAGAAGGAGTTAAAGTATTTTAATAAACATTTGAAAGCTCATTTTGCCACAGCTAGTTAACTAACTCTTGATTAGATCTCAGCTGTGCTTCAGTTGAACACAGTTCAGTAGCCATATACATTACTAGATCTGAAAAATATCTCAGAAAAAGACAACTAAACTAGCGATTAACTGTTCACCTCATATCCATTAATACACAGTTCAACACATTGCATAGCACGGCACAAGGTGGGTTACTGGTAATATCTCTAATTCACAGATTCAGGATATGGAGTTGAGTGCTATACTGCAGTCACTTTCCTGTGGTTAGTTCAGTTAGTTAGGGCAGGGGACTAATAATGACAAGGTCATAAGTCAGATCTCATATGGGACAGGTATTTTGCATGGCAGAGCAGAGGATTAACGGTATGAGCTGTTAAGGAGATGTCTCCTGTGGTCCAAGGTTTGACTGCCTCAGCCTCTGTTTCTCTTTTATGTGATTCTGATCAAGTCTCTTATCTAGACAGTGTACAGGGGCAATTGGATACTGGAGCTAGGATCCTGAATGGTCTGCAGCATCTGACCTAAGAGTCTATGAATAAAACAAACATTTAAATGAGAAACACAGATTCTAATCAAAATCTACTTTGAGGTTTTAAACAACGTACATTTTTCCTGGGCTTTGTTGTTAAATTTTGGGTGAAGCACCAAGTCAACAGAAACAAGGGTATCATATCCAAACACATTTTTATTTGTGGTTGAGAAATAAAAGGTAGCTTATGTGCAGCATTGTGTCAAATGTTATTTAAAGATATTGTACATGTTGTGTTAATTCACTGACCTGTTGAGAAGGTATACTTCAATAGTCAGAGTGTTTCATTCCATGACTGACTGCACCAGTTTAGTTAAAGTACTCATTCTTAATCACACAATCTACAAGTGAAGACTACAGGATGCAAAGTAAGAATAGTCTTATTAAGGTTGCTAACCAGGAATAGCCCAAGTCCAGTATGCTTTACTCACAAACATTGCATTAGATGTGCATTAACGGTTCTCAGTCTCCCACCACAGCTTCTTTAAAATCACATAAAGCTGTCATATTGTGAAAGTACTCTTAAAATGCTATTGTCTTCCATTTGATATACTTTATCTATGGTAATATAACCAATGGAAATATAACTTTATCATAAACCAGTATTTATATTGATTATCATTTTCTTCTGGCTGAAAGACACATATGTGATCTATAGTAGTTATAATTCATTTTTATCATACAGAGTTGGTCCATCTGTCCACTTTATTCTGAAAAATGTGATAAAATGTGGTCACTGCACTATGCTCTATATGAAAATTAAAGCATTTTGAGTAATAGTCCAAACACTGCGATGTACCTACCATCAATAAACAATTAGGAACCCCCTTTGGTACTGTAGAACTATAATTCTTCAAAAATCTCTTTGCTAGACTATCCCCCAGATTTACAAAGACCTGTAGAATGTGCAGGATTAGTCTAAGAACTATTTTCGGCAATATGGCCAACATGCGATCCAGGAACAAGCTCCCGGGACGTGCACGTGAGCTCTTAGACTATTCCTGCATGGACTGAGCTCCTGTATGCAAATTGCCCTCAATTGCAGATGAAAACCATGCAAATGATGGTAATATGTGATCCAGGAAGCTGGTAGCTGTCCGTGCAGGATGAGTGCAGTGTGCAGAAATGTACTCCGTTAGTAACTGAGTACATTTCTGCAATCTACAAAATGGAGCTATGACAGCTCCAAATAAAAGCTGCATATCATTGAGGAAGCAATCCAATGGCCAAGTAGAAGGCCATTGGCAATGCAAATTGTTTAAAAAAAAATTAACTTTTATTTTTTTCGCCAATCTCGCCTGTTTAAGCATAGGGCAGCGGCATGCAAACGGGATTGGGGGAAAATAATAAAATAAACCTAAAATAAGCATTCTAACTAAAATCAGTATTCTGCCATGCAAGTCAATGGCAGGCAGAAGTCAACCTGGCCAGTGAGTAGTGGTTGCTAAGGGGGGAGGCTCAGTGTGGGACATGTAACTATGCATTAGCAGGCAATCCTATGCAAATGAGGGAAAGGTTAGTGAATCCCAGATATTCCCAGGGTGTGAGGCAGGTCCCAAGAATGTAAGAGTATAAATAGATGGGTGCAAGACTAGGATATAATCTTGGGGGTGTGTGTCATTCATACTGTAAGTAGATTGGAGACCTGTGGCTCGGGATTGCTCCTAGCTTAGCACTGCTAAGCTAGGGCTGTGTCTAAACCTGCCTAGCTCTCTTTACAAAGTGTAAGCAGTGCGCATCAGGTTTTACAGGAAAAAAAAGAAAGTTAAATCAGGAAAAAGCAGCTCTGTGCACATTTGAGCACTCTGTTTGCACGGCGCACACATGGGCTTAAACAGGGAGCCAATGGGAAGGGAAAACAGCATTAGGAAGGTAATCAAGGAGAACTAGCTTAGCTGACAGGTGAAATGTATCAGAATCAGCCAATTACACATGCACCAGAACAGCCCAGCCCAGTACACCACTATAAACTATGCAAACTGCCAGAAAAAAAGAGGTCATTGTTCCCCTCTACTCATCACTCATTAGACCCATTATAGAGTACAATGCCCCTTTTGGTATGTACCTCACAAGACATCTACAACAACTGGAATGGCTGCAGAAATACAGCACAAAGAGGATTACTGGCCTCAAACAGATGCCCCACGCAGACCATCTCAAAAAAATCCAGCTTTACTCTGTCGCATATCGTCTACTCAGAGGTGATCTCTGCCTAACTTACAAAGCTATGTCAAACCCAGAGCTGTTGGACATGCTCCAATTAAAAAAATCCCAATCCCTCCAAGCTACACGCTCTATGGACCTAAACCTTGTCACCACAATAAACAGAACATGCCAGGGGGATAGATTCCTGTCCCAGAGACTTCCCATACTCTGGAATAAACTACCTATCTATATCAGACAAAGCTCCTCATTAGTACTCTTCAAGAAATATCTTGATGATTGGATAGGAAATGGGAAATTCACCCCGAGGATCACCTCTGTGGCTCTGCTCTACAGTGGCACAGGAAAATAATTTTCTTGGGTGGCAAATGCCAGGGTACCTTTTTGGCTGGGCTTGTATAGGCCCCAGGGCCAATAGCCTAGTACCTACCTATGAACCTATGAACACCTTTCCCCCTTGTTTTTTCCCAAAAACCCTGCACCGCCAGTGTATACAGATGGGGAAATTTTACAAAACGAAAGCAAGAGAAAAAATGTTAGGGGCTGCTTTTGCTATCATAAATCAGCAAGTGCAAGAGGCTGAGGGTGGTGAGGATGGGAATGCTGCTGACCAACCCACAGTGAGGAGACAGAGAAGACTGTACAGACCCAGGGTAACCTACCAAGGGCTACATGAGCTTTAGATAGTGGAGCGCTATAGGGTGGACAAGGACCTCCTACAGCAAATTGTTGAGCTGTGACGGCCATGCCTGACACAGAACTAACAGAGGGGAACCAAGCCCAGTGGATACCAAGGTATGTGTAGGCCTAGGAATACTAGCTATTGGTATCTTCCAAAGGCCAACTGGGGATATGATGGGAATTTCACAGGCATCAGCATCCAGGGTACTCCACCAGTTCCTGGATGCCATGTCAGCACATGTCAGTGAACACGTATATTTCTCCATCACCTGTGAGGTGTTTGCCAGCAATATGCGTCTCTTCCACCAAATAGCAGAATACCCTGAGGTGGTGGGTGCAATAGACTGCATGCACATATGCATTAAAGCACCACCAGGTGAGCGGGGTAGGGTCTACATCTACTGCAAGGGCTTCCCCTCCATCAACTGCCAGGTCATGTGCGATAATGAATGTGTGTGCTGGCTGCCCTGGAAGCTACAACGATTCTGACATCTGGCATTGATGCAGCTGTACCAGACATTTGCCAATGGGGACACCCCATATGGTCACCTAGTGGGGGATGCTGGATATGCACTGGTGCTATGGCTGATGACACCCATCAGAAATGCACACGCATCCGAATAATAACTCCATAATGAGGCACACGCACAAACACAAATCATAACAGAGCGTGTGTTTGGGATGCTCATGTCATGGTTCCGGTGCCTAGACACATCCGGTGGAGCCTTGCAGTACTCATGTTAGAAAAATATGTATTAATGTGTGTATGCTTAATGCCAATTAATAACCAAGTATTTTAATACGCTTTTCATTCTATTTTTCATGCACTGTATTTTATACAAAATTGAGTTTCATATGAGACTGAAAAAGATGCTTTTTCAAAACTGCAGTATGCTTTCTGAAACTTGCAAGTTGCCCTCTGACCTAGTAACTGCTAGCACAGAAATATTCATGTTTATGCCTTTTGGAAATGTACTTGAGAAGCAGGTGCTTACCTGCTAGGTCAGGAACGAATGAATGAACAATACTATATTCTGTAAATGTAATGATTTTAAACAATCAGCTCTGTTCGAAGCATGAGTACATGTGCAGCTGCAGTAGCTTAGAGATAAAGTAGACAAAGGATTATCAGAGAAATGAACTGCTAGCATTGTGCTTGAATTAGCAATAGTACCTTGAATGGTAACATAACATGTATCTAACTAGGAGTAATCAAGGCCATGTTGTTTTCCTCAGGAAGTTTCACATAAAAATTGATAAACCAGCAGAAATTTATGGGAATGATGGTCAACAGATGATGATGAAAAAGGTGGTAATCTGTTACGTCAGCTTGGTAGGACATAACTAGTTTGAGAATGTATAAAAATGAAAGTATTTCCTGTTTCTGGTTAGACAAACTCTGTAATAGCACATTTTTGTCTCCTTGCTGCAAGATTAATGTGCCTTAACCTGAACCTACCGTGTTTTGATCATTTTTAAAGTATATTTTTCCTTTGACAGTTTGGTCCTTCGGACCGGAAAGTACCTCTCGCTCTAGGCCTAGGTCAGAATTGGGCCCAGTGGCATGCATCCGTTCGGAGAAGAGGCCAAATCGGCTCTTCTGTTTTGAAAGACCTCCGACTGAATTGTCGTTCGAAAGAGGCCAACCACTGTTTCTGATCTTGGATTGGAGGACGAGTCAATGATCTGGTGGATCAACTCACGGAGGGTCAGGTAAGGAGGAATTACCTTATTTCTGTTTTAAGATCAGGGACTAATTGCAGTACTGTTTTTTGTAAGGCAGATTTGCATGTGCAGATCAGGGACAGAAAAAGGGGTTACTGTTTTTGTCATAGATCAGGGAAACAGAATAGGTAGGCAGTTATTCTAGATAAACTGTGAAAAGGTATAGAACTGTGGTACCACATGATAAAAAGGGTTACGTAACAATTTACAGCTTAGCTAAGGCAACAATGGGAAATCAGTGTACAAAAAGGTCCCGAGACCCACCCCTAACTGAAGACGTGAAGTATATGCAACTACAGCGTGCCGACAATGTTAAGTATTACACAAAATGGGTTGATAAGTATAAATTCGATGGCAATTTAGATAAACTAGCACTTATGAAACTTGTTAAGCAATTAAAAATAGATGCAAAAGGTCAACTACAAAAGCAACGACAATTAGGAGTCCCTCAGGCACATAGGTGGCTTGAGGAAGCAAATCACCGGGAACAGAGAATAAAGAATTCAAAAGCAATGTTCTTAGACAAAGAAGATAATAACTTGGTAGTAGCAACGGCCCCTCCTTCGCCCCCTCCGCTTCCTTTACTGGAATATGGAGTGGGTGGTCAAGCTGATCCACCTCCGCTATATCCAACTGTTTCTACAGCATTAAAACCATTTGTTAGGGATCCTATCGAGACAAGGTCTTGAACACGCGACTTGAGGAGGGAGATTGAATTATGTGAAATAAATAGAAAATCACAGGCTATGAGTGAAGAAGAGATATGTCCACTCATAGAAGTACCAAATCCTCAGGCAGGACAGGCAGGACAGGATCTGACTCTTTTAGTTTATAGGCCGGAAGATATCCGGAAAGCCACAGAGGGAATTCCCCATCCGAAAGTGAATTTTCGAAAATTTTTAGAAGACTTACAGGGTATGAGATTACGTTATCATATGAATGGAGAAGAAGTAGAAAAAGTAATTAGACAAATTGTAGGTCCAGATTGGCACATGATCAGTGGCGACTGGAATCCTCGTGATGCACAACTTAGACCACTCCCACATACTAATGCAAAACTGGATGACAGAGTGAAAGGTCTGACAGACCGAATCTCTGAAAAATGGAAGCCTAGGGCAGATTGGACTTGCATTAATCAGTGCATTCATCAGGAAGGTGAAACAGTTGATAGATATTATGCTAGATTGTTAGAATGTTTTAATAACCACTGCGGAATGCAGATACCAGAAAATCAGACAGAAGACTCCTCATATGAACAACAGTTAAAGAATGCATTCTTGAAGGGTAGTATAACCCTCATTAGCAGCTTTATTACAAAGCACATGGTAGATCATCGAACGAGTAGATTGCAGCCATTACATGAATATGCTAGACATGCAGAGAGACATTTTAATAGTAAAAAGAAAAAGAAAACTCAAGTATTTTTGGCAGAAGATGGGTCAGAAGTATTTGTAGTACAAACTGGGAGAAAGGGTAAGAAAAATGCCCAGGGAAATAAGCAATCTGATAAGCGATCAGAAGATTTTGAAGAAAGAAAGAAAAAAGGTGAATGTTTTAAGTGTGGAAAAAAAGGACATTTAGCAAGGGATTGCAGGCTAAATAAGAAAGTGACTACAGAAAATAAGGAAGATGAGGAATGACTATATGATAGTCAGGAATCACTGAATGAAAATAAGCAGGAAAAGACAAGTGCAAATATGATAGCGGGAGTAGAGGACGTGACACAAGGGGTAGAGGATGTACATGAATTCGCAGACATTGAAGAAGATGAAATTTTGGACTTAGCTTTATTGAGCTTAGAGCTTTGCTTAGCAGACACAAAACCAGAAGTGACGTTTCTGGTAGAGGGGAGAGAAGTCAAATTTTTGTGTGACTCAGGGGCTTCACGGACCCTGATACACCCTTCCAAATTACCGGAAGATTCAGAATCACCAGATTATATACTAGTGAAGGCAGCTAATGGACAGCTGTATCGGGAGCCACTCTCCCATGACATAACAATAACAGACCCCATTTCAGGGATGACCCAGAGAAATAAAATTGTGGTTTCTGCAAAATGCCCAGTAAACCTTTTGGGTAGAGACTTAATGCAGATATTTGGCATAGCCGTAGTTCCAACCATGCAGGGTATGGAAGCACAGCGACAAATGGATACTTTTGTAGTGCGACCGGAGGGTGAGACATATTATTGGTACAGCCAGGACTTAGTTACGACTGGTCCAGGGGCAGTAACTAAAGAACTGATGAACGTAGCCATCAGTAAGTCCCCCTCCCTTGACACTGGCAAACAGCATTTGTTGCATTGTACTCTATATTACTGTAATAGACCAGGACCTGATAAAGAGTATGAGCAGGAATTGTTTCAGAACCACGCAAACAGACTAGTGTTACGAAATTTGTACTGGGATGCAGAAGGAAACAGTGTAGTAAGCTGTTCATTGCCCCAGGAATTTTTAGCACTTTACAAATCTAATTGATTGCCACATGTTAGCTTAACTAAGAATAGAAATTTGAAATGGGCAGACTTAGGTGAAAAAGTCACAAGGTGGGAAAAGCAGACAGAATTAGAACTCTCCGAACAAGGAGTACAGAAACAGAAATTGAATTGGATCACACAGACACACCCAGCTGTACACTCAAAGGCTAGTGAGAATAGCTGAGTATTACTCTTATTAGAAGAAGAGGAAAAAGCCTTGCAAAGCATACCAGACATTCTCTGGTCAACCGGGAAATCAGATGTAGGACTTATACGAACAGCAGGACCAGTTATTATTACGCCAAAGTCAGCATTTAGACCTCAGAAGAGACAGTATCCCTTGAGAAAGGATGCAGAGATAGGAATTAAACCTGTAATAGCAGCCTTACTTAAGGAAGGAGTCTTAATAGAGTCCCCTGATTCACCATGTAATACACCTCTATTTCCTGTCAGGAAAGCAAATGGGGAATGGCATATGGTCCAAGATTTACAAGCTGTGAATAATGCAGTTATACCCAGGGCACCGACAGTGCCAGATCCACATACCTTACTGAATGATTTAAAGCCTGAACAAAAATACTTTTCTGTGGTAGATATTAGTAATGCATTTTTCTCGACACCAATACACCCTGACAGCCAATATTGGTTTGCATTTACATTTCAGGGAAAGCGATATACATATACGAGATTACCACAAGGATATTGTGAAAGTCCAACAATATTTGCACAAGAAATGGCAAGCAACCTGGCGGGATTTATCCCACCAAAAGGTAGTCAGATTTTACTTTATGTAGACAACATTCTGCTGGCAGCCCCCACCCAGCAAGAATACAAAGAGGACACTATAGCATTATTACAGTTTTTAGCTACTCAAGGTCACAAAGTAAACAAGGACAAACTGCAACTTTGGAGAAAACAAGTTAAGTACTTGGGATATGTAATATCCAAAGAAGGTAGAATATTAGATGAAGATAGAAAAACAGCAATATTTCAGGCACCTAGACCAACTACCAAGAAGGAAATGATGTCCTTCCTGGGAACTACTAATTTTTGTCAAAGCTGGATACCAAATTATGCTTTGGAATCTGCTCCGCTGGCTAATTTGATATTCAAAAAGCCAATGGCAGCACAGGATTTATTACAATGGACACCAGAAGCAGAAGCAGCTTTTTTCAAGCTGAAACAACTGATAGCATCATCCTTAGTTTTAGGATTACCAAATTATCATAAGCAATTTATTCAAACTGTAGACTGTAAGCAGGGTTATATGTTATCAGTATTGGCACAGCAGCATGGGGACAAGAAACGCCCCTTAGCTTACTACTCATCACAGTTAGACCCAGTGGCGCGGTCCCTGCCCCACTGTGTACAAGCAGTAGTTGCAGCTGCAATGGCAGTGCAGGCTTCGGCCTCAGTAGTGTTAGTCTACCCTCTCACATTGAGAGTGCCTCATGCAGTCGCAATTATTTTACTGCAAGAAAAAGTAGCATATCTTTCTCCTGCTAGACATCTTTCCTGTATGACTATACTGTTGATCCAACCTCATATGACAATTGAACGATGCACAACTTTGAATCAGTCAACCTTGCTCCCAACCCCTGCAGATGACAAACTGCACTGCTGCCTGCAGGAAATTGAGCAAAAGACTACCTAGATAAGACCTTATGGATGTTCCCTTGGATAATGCCGAGGTGACGTACTATGTGGACAGCTCGTGCAGGAGGGGTCCTGCAGGACACATTCTAGTGGGGTATGCAGTCGTTTCTGATACTGAAACTTTAGAAGCAAAATCTTTACCACACAATTTATCTGCACAAATGGCAGAGTTGATTGCCTTGACAAGAGCATGTGCCTTAGCAAAAGGTGAAAGTGAACATTTATACTGACAGTCAGTATACTTTTTCTACTGCACATGTTTTTGCGCAGCAGTAGAAAAACAGAGGAATGATAACATCTACTGGTAAACCAATTAATCATGCGCAATTGATTTTAGATCTATTAGACTCTATTCAGTTACCTCAAAAAGTAGCTATTTGCAAATGCGTAGCTCATACCAAGCAACAGGATAGGATTTCAAAAGGTAATGCAAGGGCTGATACAGCTACGAAGCAGGCAGCTTCAGCCACAGAAACTTTTCTTTTGAGTGAGGAATTACAACCCTCTGAAACTTTAGATTTAGAAATGTTAAAAACAATGCAGACACTTACTACAAATGTAGAAAAACAGAAGTGGATAAAATGAGGAGCAATCCTTGAGAAGGGACTGTACACCTCCAGGGAAAAGAAACCAATCTTGCCATCTAATTTGTTTAGATATGCAGCGTTGTTGAGCCATGGGCAGAGCCATGTCTCAACAGGGGGGATGGTACAGTTAGTGAATCGAGTGTTTACAACCTATGGATTTACAAATTACACAAAAAATTTTTGTGCAGCATGCCATGTTTGTAACAAGCATCACGCACAAGTGGCATTGAAGCCTAAGCAAGGGAGTTTCCCTACACCACCATATCTGTTTCACACTATTTGTATGGATTTCATAGAATTGAATAAATGCGAGAATAAAAAGTATTGCCTTATCATTATAGATATGTTTTCCAAATGGGTAGAAGCCTTTCTGACTAAAAATCCAGATGCAGCTACTGTTGCAAAGGTCCTTGTTAAAGAAATTATACCCAGATTTGGCATACCAGAAAAGATTTATAGTGATAACGGTACACATTTCGTGAACCAAACAGTACAGCAACTTAGTCGTTATTTTGGGATGTTGTTAAAAAATCACTGTGCTTACCACCCCCAGTCTGCAGGGTTAGTAGGGAGACACAATGGGGTGTTGAAAAACAATCTTAGGAAGCTGATGACCGAGACACAGAAGAACTGGGTGCACTGTTTGCCTTTAGCACTGTTGAGCATGGGAACTGTTCCAAATGCAAAGGGATTAACTCCTTTTGAAACTTTGTTTGGGAGGGCATACTATACACCTCAGTGGAAACCTCTCATGTCTGCAGAGTAAGAGGCTGACAGTTCACTTGCAGGGTATATGAGGCGATTTTTGAATAACAAACTTTTACAGTTAAATTTTGTTCAGATAAAGAACAACCGAAATCGGAAGCACCAGTAGCCCCAGGCACTTGGGTCTGGGTGAAGATTGTGAAGCAACAGAATTGGAGTTCTCCAAAGTGGGAAGGACTGTACCAGGTACTACTGTCGACACCCACTGCAGTCAAGATCGCAGAGCGAGTTCCTGGATTCATTCGACGCACTGTAAACTGGTTAAGAACTTTGAATTGGACAAAAACTTTGTTACTGTTATACAACAAGAACATAATGGCCAGGTACAGAGTGAATAGAGACATTGAGCAACCTCAGAAAACTTGTATGATCATTTTAATAGTTATGCTAATCACACTGTTCTTTTTGTTGTGGCCACTCCTATTTCCTGCCACAAAAGTTGAACTGATTAGACGTAATGAACCAAACATTAGACTGGCATCCGAACTGTAACACTTATCAGGCAATTACACGTGTGTATGCTGAGACTTTTAATTTTTCGAGCTGCTGGGTCTGTACGGCCATACCAACAGCATACGGGGGTTTATTGATGACTGCTATCCCCCTAGGGGTCAATGAGACCTGGGAAAATCTGTTTTTTGACACAGTTGCTATTAAAGCACATGATAAAGTAGCACTGTATTTGCCTGTGACACAAAAAGGGATTGTATGTTTTTACAAAAATGACACCATCCAAGTGGGATGGAGTAAGTGTAATGTTACAGTACAGTATAAATGTTATAGAAAACCAAACGATTTGAGTGGATCTTGTAGTACAGATTATGACTCATTTTTGAAATCTATGCATAACACTCTTGATCAGGTACAACGCAATCCTGTACTTTTTAAACAGTTATCTGTAATAGATAGGAAAATGTTTCATGCAGGGCAATCATTTTGTAACAAAGTAACAACTAAGGTAGAGGACTGTTTTTTTGTGTGTGGTAAAAAAACATATAAATGGTTACCTGAGAATTGGTCTGGCAGTTGTTTTTTGGGGTACCTGGTTCCGGCCATCCGACACACTGCAGTTTTGCCTCAGGGAAATATTCTAAATACCCGAGATGTAACCAAAAAGATTGTTAAGAAACCTGAGAATCCAGTGGGACGAATTGAAGCAGGCTGGAAAGACCATCGCGATGTGGGAAACAAACTTGTGCACATGGACTCGAGTGATGCTGTCATATCCTGGGCAGGTATATTACCTGCATATGGTGCAGTTAAATCGATATGGGATCTGCGAAAACTGTCGAAACTTCTCAAAGTAATGAGTAATGAGACTTTTTCCTGCTCTTGAACTGATAACTGATGAACTGAATGCCATGAGAACTGTAGTACTTCAAAACCAAATGGCTCTTGACTTCACCCTAGCGGCGAGGGGTGGGACTTGCGCTTTAATCAAAGAAGAATGCTGTGCATTTATTCCTGACCATCAGCATGAAATTAGTGATCATCTCGAGGTGATTCAGCAAGTGTCGGCCATGACCAAGCCAGGCCCAAACCCTCTGACAGACTTTTTCCAGAATGCATTTGGGGGGTGGGGTTCCATTTTTATGAACATATTGATTGCCATTGGGGTAGGATTACTCCTAATAGGAGTTTGTGTTTGTTGTGGAATCCCCTACATGAAGAGATTAATCAAATAATTCATAGATATATCCGTATCTGAGACTATGTATCAAAGTACTGAATTTGAAGAGCTGCTAGAATGCGAAACACTTTCATAAAAGTTTAAACTGAATGACTTTCTTAACTGCAAATCCTGAGTGGAAGAGGTTAGGAAAAGAAGCAAACTGTTTATTCTTTTTTGAAAATAAAATAAAAAGTATTAACAGGAGGGAAATGTTAGAAAAATATGTATTAATGTGTGTATGCTTAATGCCAATTAATAACCAAGTATGTTAATACGCTTTTCATTCTATTTTTCATGCACTGTATTTTATACAAAATTGAGTTTCATATGAGATTGAAAAAGATGCTTTTTTAAAACTGCAGTATGCTTTCTGAAACTTGCAAGTTGCCCTCTGACCAAGTAACTGCTAGCACAGCTATATTCATATTTATGCCTTTTTGGAAACGTACTTGAGAAGCAGGTGTTTATCTGCTAGGTCAGGAACGAATGAATGAACAATACTATATTCTGTAAATGTAATGATTTTAGACAATCAGCTCTGTTCGGAGGATGGGAACATGTGCAGCTGCAGTAACTTAGAGATAAAGTAGACCAAGGATTATTAGAGAAATTAACTGCTAGCATTGTGCTTGAATTAGCCATAGCACCTTGAATGGTAACATAACATGTATCTAACTGGGAGTAATCAAGGCCATGCTGTTTTCCTCAGGAAGTTTCACATAAAAATTGATAAATCAGCAGAAATTCATGGGAATGATGGTCAACAGGTGATGATGAAAAAGGTGGTAATCTGTTACGTCAGCTTGGTAAGACATAACTAGTTTGAGAATGTATACAAATGAAAGTATTTCCTGTTTCTGGTTAGACAAACTCTGTAATAGCATGTTTTTGTCTCCTTGCTGCAAGATTAAAGTGCCTTAACCTGAATCTACCGTGTTTTGATCATTTTTAAAGTATATTTTTCCTTTGACAACTCACTAACGACATGTACCCAAATTTTCCTTGTATGTGCCATGCTACACAATATGATCCTGCAGAAACAGCTGCTGCAGGAACAGCATGGGGCAGGGCCACACAGCCCCCCATCAGTGCCAAGGCCTGCACAGGTGCAAAGTGACTCGGAGGAGGAACAACCTGAGCTTGCCCCAGTAGGCAGAAGGATGTATGCCCAGTATGCCCTGGCCTTGGCAAAGAGGCAATGCGTAGCACATGCACTGATACAGTAGGGACCCAGGGAATGACACCTCGCTCCAACTCACACATACAGTAAAAGGGATGCCAAACATGACACTACTTGTGCTCAACCATGTGTATGGAGTGTATTATGTGCATCCAACATAGGCAGCCCTGCAGCACCACCCTCAATACTGGGACACCCACAGGGTAAGTGACTCACACATGCCAGTTGGGGGGGGCACATACCCAACAACAGTCACAGCCAGCAGGATAGGTGTAGACAAACACAAACAAATGCTGTACTATGGCCTCTGAATGAACCCAATGGTTAACCCCTACACCAGGCCTACACAGGCAGACTACAGCAGGTCAGCCAGTTGGATGTAAGTTGTGAAGGCTAGGAAGTCAGAAACTAATATGTAGGTAGTTAAAGCTAAGATCTGTAGTACACTGGTATGCCTCTAGCCAGCATGATAGGTAAGACTACAGACTGAAATGGTGTACCCAACATACCAGTACAGTCCTAGCAAATGTGTAAAAGTGTAAGGTGTGCCCCACCGTCCTACATACACTTATAGTAACAGTCAGGTGTGCCCCCCCTGTGTAGAAATGTAGAAACAGTCAGGTGCTGCCCCCCCACTATGCAGAAATGTAGCAACAGTCAATGCCAAATGACCAATGTATACCCTGCAGACACAGCGTGCTACCTGTCGGTGTACATCACAAAAGTCAGCACCGCAGTACAAACTACCTGGACTTGATCCACAAATGCAATATAGATGGCCCTACTATGCATGCTCACACACTTAGAGGAATGAAGGCAATGTCAGTCAACAACATACTGAAAGGCCATACTGGGCATGCTCACACACTTAAACACATGAAGGCCATGTCAGCAAACACCAGTGGACCAGACATATTTGGCAATTGCAGTTCTTAGTGCAGACACATGTCAGTATGCACCACACCTGCCTTACACACACAGTGGAAAGGAATACAGACATATATGTAAGGACAATACACTATAATAAGCCAAAGGTAGATGGACATAGATGTGTTGAAGAGGGTGACCCTGACAAGGAGGCATCTGGGCCTGTCCCACCCAGCAGACAGCCAAAGGGCCCCAAACACATGAGATGCAGGTGTCACTCACTGCAGATACTAGCCACCAGTATCTTCCAGCATGACGGCATGTTGCATGTGCCAGCTGTGCAACATGACTGCATAAGGAAGTAGTCACCTAGTAGCTGTGTACACGTACCTGTGGCATATGACCCCATTTGTGCCCACATATGGCATGTCAACCCCTACATGAATGGGTTGCAGCCCATGCACACACCGCCTTCCACATAGCAGTATCATGACAAGCCTGCTGAGGTCATCCAGTGTGAAATACACCTTTAGGAGAGTTGCAGCTCAGTAATCCCCATGGTGTGTCCCATAACTGTGTACTGCTGTAGTGATAAACTAGTTAGGTAATAGTCCTAACCCCAGACTTGGCAACTGTGTGAGTGTGCATTTATATGCATGTCTCTTGGTCTCTGACTGTGTAGAGAGAAATGCTTTTTAGGCTACTCACACTCCGTACAGTTCATATACAAAACTTTGGCAAGGCTGCTGATGTCACTCACCTAGAAATACGCCTCTGGGGAAATCATAGCTCAGTGATCTCCATAGCACTTCCTGTAACTGCACACTGCTGTAGTGTAATAAAGTAGTTAGGTAGGTGTTTTAACCCCAGACCTGGCAAATGTGTGTGTGTGTGTGTGTGTGTGTGTGTGTGTGTGTGTGTGTGTGTGTGTGTGTGTGTGTGTGTGTGTGTGTGTGTGTGTATGTGTGTGTGTGTGTGTGTGTGTGTGTCTGACTAAGTAGAAAACAATGCTTTTTAGGCCACTTAGGCCACTCACTCCCTGTACAATTCATATATCAACTTTGGCAAGGCTGCTGATGTCACTCACCTAGAAATACACCTCTGGGGAAATCATAGCCCAGTAATCTCCATAGTGTATCCTGTAACTGTGCACTGCTGTAGTGTGATAAAGTAGGTAGGTGTTCTAATCCCAGAACTGGTTTATGTGTGTGTGTGTGTGTGTGTGTGTGTGTGTGTGTGTGTGTGTGTGTGTGTGTGTGTGTGTCTGACTGAGTAGAGAGCAATGCTTTTTCGACCACACACACCCTGTGAAATTCATATACCAACTTTGGCAAGGCTGCTGATGTCACTCACCTAGAAATACACCTCTGGGGAAATGATAGCCCAGTAATCTCTGTAGCGTGTCCTGTTAACTGTGCACTGCTGTAGTGTGATAAAGTAATTAGGTAGGTGGTCTAACCCCAGACATGGCACTTGTGTGTAAATCTGTGTGTCTGTCTGACTGAGTAGAGAGCAATGCTTTTTAGGCCACTCACACCCAGTACAATTCATATACCACCTTTGGCAAGGCGGCTGATGTCACTCACCTAGAAATACACCTCTGGTAAAATCATAGCCCAGTAATCTCTGTAGCGTGTCCTGTGACTGAGTACTGCTGTAGTATGATAAAGAAGTTATGTAGGTGTTTTAACCCCAGACATGGCAACTGTGTGTGTCTGACTGAGTAGAGAACAATGCCTTTTTAGGCCACTCACACCCTGTACAATTCATATACCAACTTTGGCAAGGCTGCTGATATCACTCACCTAGAAATACACCTCTGGGAAAATCATAGCCCAGTAATCTCCATAGCATGTCCTCTAACTGCGCACTGCTGTAGTGTAATAAAGTAGTTAGGTAGGTGTACTAACCCCAGACCTGACATCTGTGTGTGTGTCTGACTGAGTAGAGAACAATGCTTTTTAGGCAAGAATTGTACAGGGTGTGAGTGGCCTAAGTGGCCTAAAAAGCATTGTTTTCTACTTAGTCAGACACACATACACACACACACAAATGCACAATTCATATACCAACTTTGGCAAGGCTGCTGATGTCACTCACCTAGAAATATACCTCTGGGGAAATCATAGACCAGCAATCTCAATAGCATGTCTTGTAACTGTGCACTGCTGTAGTGTGATAAAGTAGTTAGATGGGTGTTTTAACCCCAGACCTGGCAACTGTGTTCTTGTGTGTGTGTCTGACTGAGTAAAGAGCATTGCCTTTTTAGGCCACTCACACCCTGTACAATTCATATACCAACTGTGGCAAAGCTGCTGATGTCACTCACCTAGAAATACACCTCTGGGGAAACCATAGCCCAGTAATCTCCATGGCGTGTCCTGTAACTGCATACTACTGTAGTGTGATAAAGTAATTCAGTAGGTATTCTAACCCCAGACTTGGCAACTGTGTGTGTCTGAATCTGTGTGTCACTGTTTGTTTATGGCTGAGTGACGAACAATGCTTTTTAGGTCACACGCACTCCTGAGAATTCATATACCTAACGTTGGCAAGGCTGCTGATGTCAATCACCTAGAAATACACCTCTGGGAAGTCATAGCCTAGTAATGTCTGTAGCATGTCCTGTAACTGTGTACTGCTGTAGTGTGATTTAGAACTGTGGTAGGGTTCCATCACCACCCATGGCAGTTCTGGATGTTTTGCGTGTGTTTCAGTGTCTGTGTAGAGAGCAATGCATTTTAGACTAGTCACTCGCAGTACAGGTGAAATGCCCTACTTTGGTAACCCTGCTGATGTCAGTCACTGTGAAATATACCTTTGGGGAAAAAGTACTCAGTAATGTCTGTGGCGCATACTATAACTGTGTAGTGCTGTAGTGTAATAAACTAGTTAGGTAGGAGTTCAACTCCTATACATGACAAGTGTCTGTGTGTGTGTGTGTAACTCATATCATGTGTAGAGGTGAGTGTGTGGCCAATGGAGAGGGAGTTTTGCTCATTACTTTTATGGTGGCCCTACTATATATATCACAATGTCAACCATAGAGGGATAACAGATGTAAATTAGCTGGAAGGCTGGGGTGCAAAGCCATATCCATTCATATGACATCAAGGCCAGCCAATCCAAAATAGCAACCCCACTATTACCCAGAGCACACACTCAACCCATGTGTAATACGCACACACATGCCTAGGCAACAGCCAATATGTGGTTAGTACATTGCATATTGGCCACTGATAGTAACTATGCAGTGATAGCAGTGGGCTACAGAGGGCATGTCACCCTGCCCATCTGTCCAATATGCACGTACATGCAGACAGTGCACCTCCACTATGTTCCCCAATGGACAACTGCACCACTTGTGGTGCCTTCACATGTGACTCACAACAGACATACCATGCCTGACAACATGCCCTGTATGGACAGATGACAATGACATCAGGGAATGCTTTTGGCATGCTATCAATGTAGGTGAAGGGTAAACCTGCTGCCCATTACAAGTTCCTGTCACAGGTGGGCAAGACTGACACATCTGATGATAATCTATGTTCACAACATAGGCCAGACACCCCAGGTACAGTTCCACATGTCTCTGAACATGCATGTGGGAGGTGTGCACATCCCAGACACCATCTGTGTCATGGACTAAGGAATACATACATGTCATGTGGTGTACAGCATTGGCCACACACAATAGTCACCCAGCTGACTGGACGGGGATGAAATACCCACCTGTGTGGGCACATGCAGTAACTATAGGCCTGAGCCTCAATGCAGACCATTGTCATGTGGCCTAATGCCATGGTATACCCATTGCCTACCCTTGTACAGCCTGCTGGCACAGTTAACCACCGCACACTCATGTAGACATGCACCCATGCATGTCAGAACTGGCATCCTGTGTGTTCATGTGTGTGTGTGCGTGTGTGTGCTTGTGTGTGCGTGTGTGTGTGTGTGTGTGCGTGTGTGTGTGTGTGTGTGTGTGTGTGTGTGTGTTGTATGGTGCGCATGTCCACATCCACACTCACTACAACCCCCTGTAGGGCATACTGAAGCATGCTGTCTGATGTCTGACATCTCTTCATACTCTTTGCTCATACGGCCTCCATATGACCTGTGTGGTGCATGTGATGCCTGCACATTGATGTGTTGTAGCTATCCCACTACTGATAAGTTGCACCCTGGGCCCTGCCAAGTGTGTCAATGTGTGTGTGTCCCTGTGTGAGTGTGCCTGTGCTGACGCTGGCACCTGTTCATGCAGACAGGCACGTGTACGATGCCTACTGTATATCTACAGTATTCCTGTTGCAGATGTCACTCACCCTCACATATATGTTCTGAGTAGTCCACATCAAGTAACCCATGTGGTGCATCCAATAACTGCATCAAACTGTGATAGCACTACATAGTTGTCAGGGGTTTGATACCCTGTGCTGGTAGGTGTGTGACACAAACATGCTTCAGTTTTACCCTCCCACCCCTACCTGATATATATTTGCCTCTGTCTGCCTCCCCCACTCCATCTCTGGTGGATGTGGAGACCCAAACCTGCCTTGCTTAGGCAGCAGCATGTGTATTTTACGCAATGCTCATGATCAGATGATGGCCTCTGCACAATTGCAGCCCTCCCCTAGCTGATTGCATGTTGAACAGCTGTGGTAACAATCTCATAGCCAATTGCATGGAAAAACACTCCAATACCTAGGAACATCATGGTGGTGTTGGGCCTTTGCAGTCACTGTGAGCACAAACTAGATTTGATGTTTGGCAAACAGCAACACAGATGGATTGGGGATTTACCTCCAACAACATTCACTGTGGAAAGAGGTCAACCGACAGGAGGAGGATGAGCCTGACCCGACTACAGACTGTAAGTGCTGCTATACTGCATTTGGAGTAATGCTGGTTTAACAGTGTTTGTCTGGATATGCCTGTCGTACATGTCGCAATACCTCACATGTCAGTTCCATGTTTTTGAGGAATCCCCATCTGCAGGGTCATCTGCAGACTGGGCAGTGTCGTGCCTATGGTTTCACATGTTAGCCACAGTGCATCAATCTGTGGAATGCAGAAGGCAGTGTGAGGATTGCAGTCTGTAGATGATGAAGGCTGTGACAGTTACTGACTTCATATCCCTCATAGGAAATATGTTGCAACAAACCCTGTTACAATGGAAAATATATGAGGTTATCATAGCAACATGTCTATACTGGCCCTGTGTATGTGCTGTCAGCCACACCTCTGTCAACCTTTGTACATATGGCATGCATGAAGTGGTACATATGTGCTGTACACCATAAATACTGTCATCATATCTGAAAACAAACCAGTGATATATCAGATTGCTACACATGTCATGTACAGTAGCGGTTATATTTTATGACATAAGATGGACATTCTGTGGATGTTTGTACAGTACTGAAGTCTGTGTAGTGATGGTAACTTTGAATTTCATTTGCATAATGATGCTGGTGAAGCGTGTATTGATTCACACAAGGAAAACAAAAGTTATATTGAAAATGGAACTCTTAAGGACATGATTTATTCCTTATGGAAGAAATTGGGGTGGCAAATGGTATTAAACTGGACAATGCTTATTTACACAAGTGTTTGCAATATAAAATTGTGCAGGTAGGACTAAGGTTTTTTAAAGCGCCAATGGGAATTCATTTAAATAAACAGTCTCGAAATGAGTTTAATACATTGTTTGATATATTTGGTTTTGAATATATGAAAATGCTCATAAAGTTTAAAGATGAGAAGTTATGTCATGTACTTAATGAAGTTGAACGGTTGAATGATGCTATTATTAATGATCTGTTGTTAACTCAATAGCATAAATTATATGACAAACAATTTGATATTGTTAACAAGATTGAAAAAGCATATAGGAGGAAGTGCAAAAATTACAGAGGGATCTGGACCAATATAAGCAGCATAAAGTATATGAATGGAAGGATACAAATAGGGAAAATCATTATACAAATGTGCAAGATCATAGAGGTAATGAATATGAGCGACTTTCACATACATATGGTGACAGTGTTATTACAGGAAGTAATAGAACATTTTTTTGGAAGGGCTGGTCAAACCAGAGGTACCCCCAGATAAGGAAAAACTGGAACAGGGACCAGGGGGGATCATACCCACAATCTTGGAATACAGCCTACCCCAAATGGGGTAAACAAAAGGGGCAATGGAAACAAACCAGTCCAAAATGGGTCAACCAGAAAGGGCAATGGAAATAGGTAAGACAATGGATAAAGGAATTGTGATTTCACATAATACAGATGGGATCGTACAATGTTCAGGTAATTTTAAAATTTATAATTACACTAACTATAAGTTGGAACAACGGTATTTCAGCCTTTAAGCCAGAGGTATGAAATATATGCCAAAGACAACTTTCAATGTTGTTGATACATTGATGGAACTTAAGCGTTTTATGAGGAAGCTTAATTTGGCAGTATATTTTAAAGATAAAATGCCCAGGAAAGGTAGTGAGTTTAATAATGGGCAAGATAGAGCACTAAGAAAAAGAAGTACATTTGTTCCCCCTACACACCTCAGTATTGCTACTTATGAAAAGGTGGTTACTAGAGAGTTATATAAGATGCAACAGTGTGTAAAAAGCAAAAAAAGTCAAAAATAATCTGACTATGGAGGAAAGTGAAGTTTTGCAACAACTTAAAAAGGACAACAACATAAGGGTTATGAAACCCGACAAAGGAGGGTGTGTGGTTATATACGATTTTATGGAGTATGTGAAGAAGATGTATGAGACTTTGCATCAGACTGGGAATTATGCAGTTGTATCTATTAATGAGATACATATCACATATAAACATATAGACATGTATTTAGAAGAATATTATATTGAGAATAAAATTACTACAGGGACATACAGTTTTATGAAAGTAGAGCATCCCATTTTAGCCACTATAGTGGGTATACCTAAGATCCACAAGAATATTAAAGATCCCCCCTTTAGACCTATAGTCTCGGGTAGTCGGTCTAAGACATTTCCTATAGGGGTAGTGATCAATAGAAGATTAAAACACAGTTATAATAGGGTCCCGCATATTATTAAAGACTCTTGGGACTTTTTGAGTAGATTAACAATTGATGTATGGAAAAAAGAGTTATTATATATCACTATCAATGTGGTTGATCTTTTTTCTTGTATCCCAAGCAAGAAGGTTTACAAGCCTTTTGTAACAGTATTAGGAAATACAGTGACTTGGACTGGGACAATTTTAACCTTTTAGTTGAATGTATGTCTATCATATTGGATCATAATTGCATTTTTTATGAAGGCGAACATTACAGGCAAACCAGAGGGGTAGCGATGGGAGTCGCTTGTGCTTCCATCTTTGCCAACCTGGTTATGCTTGATTGGGAATATACACATGTCTTTACTAGTGAGTATATGGGTAGTATTAGATACTACACTCATTTTGGATGATATTTTCATCCTATGGGATGACTCCTTAGATAGATTTAAACAATTTATGGAATACATAAACAATACTAGTGTATATTTGAAATGTATTTATAATTACAATTCAAACAGTATAGCATATTTGAACTCTTTGATAAGTCACGCACCTACGGGCCTTAAGTCTTGTATTCATAGAAAAAAAACATTTAGTAGTACCTACTTGGAATATTCTAGTAACCATCCAAGAGGATTGTGAGAAATATATTGAAAGGACAGTGTATTCGAGTGGCCCAAATGACTTCACAATATGAGGATATGGTGCAGGAAATGTATTATATTGGAGAAATGTTTAGTGAAAGAGGATACCCTAAAGGGTTAATTTATGATATTACTAGATATGTTATCAGAGAATGGGGAGGTAATTATAAACCTTTGCTTGGTATGGGAATGGTACAGAATTCTTCCCACATTGCAACAAATAACAACGACAAACATTTTAATCGTTCTTGCATACTTGAATATGGTCCTTATGTTAATGAGGTTAAGAAAGTCATTATGCATAACTGGAACATCCTTACGACTGATGAAAATATTATACAAATGATGGGAGAGACTCCAGTTTTTGTGTATAAGACAGGACGGAACTTAAAGTGTGCTTTGGAACAGTGTGGAGAGAACACTAGGATGAATAATAGGGTGGGCCACACTAGAAAGTGTGGGACATGTGGACAATGTCATGCCATACTAGAGGATGATAAGATAGTTTTTGCAAATAAGGATAGAACTACTATTACATTTAAAATTGGCAACTGTAACACTAAACACGTGATTTATTTAGCTAAATGTATGGTATGTCCAGGATACTATGTGGGAAAAACTGATAGATGTCTCAAAAATTGGATTTATGACCATTTATATAAGATCAGGAAGCAGGATAAAACTAATGCCCTATATAGGCACATTGAGAAGTGGGAGAATAATCATAGTTTTAAATTTGGTATTATTGAACAGGTTACAGAAAGTCCCCGAGGTGGGAATATAAAGGCTATTCTGGCATCAAAGGAAGTAAAATGATAATTGCTATTGGATGCAACCACCTTCCCAGGACTAAATGATAATATTCTGATTAAGCCCATTTTTATAACTTGGGCATGATTATTTGATGTAATAAATTATTTGTAGATGTCTTAAAATGGAGTTCCGGCCTGTAGCTCGCAAGACATTTCCCTGCGAGCTACATCGCCGATACCAAATGGCTGCAGCAGCAATTTTCCGTAGAGCAATACAGCTGAATAGCATAGCCACTGCTGCTGTAACCTATGCACAGAAATATTTCTACTGGTGGCGATCCTTACAGACAGCTGCCCAGCTGTATTCTAGCAGGACGGCCGTATTAGATGTGTACCACATTCCGTATTGTCATGTAAGTAATGCATTTATTGTATTATTTATTTATTTTATTGTCACACGCCTGATGTCACATGTCATCAAGTTGTTCTGTGAAGGATTCGTGTTGGTATTAAACCTGCTTGTTACCATTACCTCGCTGCAGTTGAATTATTGTCTCCACGGGTGTGTTCTGGATTTTTCTTGGTTGGTCTACATTTGTTCGTGAAATGGGAGAACTTAGTAATAAGAGATCAGTTTGGATTAGTAATAGAGGAGGAGGGAGAAGGAAGGAGAGAAGGTAGAGAGGAGGGGTTTGGTGTTTAGCGGGAAATAGTAGGATAGGTTGTAAGGGTGAGGGGTGTGTCTAGTGTAGTATAAGGTTAGGACCACTGGGGGTGGGTGGGATATGGGGGTAGGGAGGGGAGCGGAGCGGGGGCCACACAGAATCCAGAGAGGAAGGAAAAAGTAACAGAAAAAGCTGGCAGATAGGAGCTTTGAGCGTGGTAGCGTACTGGGGAGAGGGTTACAGGGCACTACAAAGGAGGTGAGGGATGGGAGAGAGAAGGGTAAGATATGAAGAGTTAGGTAGGGGAATAAGCAAGTACTATAAGTCTAGATGTGGACAGAGTGACGTCTAGTGGGCATAGGGCAGAGGTACAAAGAGGAGTCACAAAGGTTCAGGGGCAGAAAAGCGTATACTACCGGGAGGGGAGTACACACCAAGTAGAACACAAGGTTGGAGAAAGGAACAGTAGAACAGAGTAAGGGGGTGGGGGGGTAGCTGCTGCTGGCAAGCTTAGCTGGGAGCTAACAGAACTTCACCAGATAAAAATGGTAATAGGCTACAATCAATTAAGTAGACATACTCCTTTTGAATCTTGAGGTACTGTGTTTGAAGCAGAGTGAAAAGGTCCAGGGTTTTCCAAGGGTAAGAGTCAGTAAGTACCCTCGTAGAGTAGTAGCAGTTTTCAACCCAGGCAAACAGACACTGGATAGAGGCAGGAGAATTAGCTGTTACAGGAGAGAAAGTGGATAAAATACAGAAGCATTAAAATTAAATTCAAAATGCAGTTGTGTCAATATAGAGTAGTAACCAAATACATAGAAATAGTAGTTAAGTACACTGCTCCATCAAATAACACCAAAAAAGAACAACAGTGTAGGTCAAAACTACGGAATCAATAAATAAAGCAGCGTTTAGGCAAAAGCACATTACATAGTTACACAGTTCAGGTTCTACAACATGCATATCCACAAAAGGAATACTGCATTAGTTTGGTAAAAAAACACAAGATATACCATTAAATAAGTCACAGGATATTCCATCTAAACTCAAAGGGAACCATGAGGCAGGCACATTACTCCATACTATGCAGTAAAGAAGATTGCTAATTGAAGGAAGGCCCTATAAGGTGTAAGACCTAGGCCCAGTCTACACGTGTAAGGCCACTTCTTAAATCTACACGCAGTTCCCAAAAAGATGGGAGGGCAGAGTAGTAAAGTTTGTATTTGGGTAAACCATACAGTGAAGGTTACATAAATTATAGCTAAAGGCAATAGGGGTATGAATCACCCTAAAAGCTTCTGATGGGATTGAGGAGGGTCCAGGAGGCACTGATTAGATCAGTAATAGTCGCAGAACATAGCGCTAAACACTAACCAAAAAAGTGGAAAAGGTCAGGGCCTTTGTCATAGTATATTCCCAGAAGCGTCTATAAGGGTCCAGGAGGGAATGAGTAAGCTATATTGTTGTTCGCTCAACAGTGCGAATAAATATCACCCAAATACAGAATCAGTTTTACCCTCCCACCCCTACCTGATATATATTTGCCTCTGTCTGCCTCCCCCACTCCATCTCTGGTGGATGTGGAGACCCAAACCTGCCTTGCTTAGGCAGCAGCATGTGTATTTTACGCAATGCTCATGATCAGATGATGGCCTCTGCACAATTGCAGCCCTCCCTAGCTGATTGCATGTTGAACAGCTGTGGTAACAATCTCATAGCCAATTGCATGGAAAAACACTCCAATACCTAGGAACATCATGGTGGTGTTGGGCCTTTGCAGTCACTGTGAGCACAAACTAGATTTGATGTTTGGCAAACAGCAACACAGATGGATTGGGGATTTACCTCCAACAACATTCACTGTGGAAAGAGGTCAACCGACAGGAGGAGGATGAGCCTGACCCGACTACAGACTGTAAGTGCTGCTATACTGCATTTGGAGTAATGCTGGTTTAACAGTGTTTGTCTGGATATGCCTGTCGTACATGTCGCAATACCTCACATGTCAGTTCCATGTTTTTGAGGAATCCCCATCTGCAGGGTCATCTGCAGACTGGGCAGTGTCGTGCCTATGGTTTCACATGTTAGCCACAGTGCATCAATCTGTGGAATGCAGAAGGCAGTGTGAGGATTGCAGTCTGTAGATGATGAAGGCTGTGACAGTTACTGACTTCATATCCCTCATAGGAAATATGTTGCAACAAACCCTGTTACAATGGAAAATATATGAGGTTATCATAGCAACATGTCTATACTGGCCCTGTGTATGTGCTGTCAGCCACACCTCTGTCAACCTTTGTACATATGGCATGCATGAAGTGGTACATATGTGCTGTACACCATAAATACTGTCATCATATCTGAAAACAAACCAGTGATATATCAGATTGCTACACATGTCATGTACAGTAGCGGTTATATTTTATGACATAAGATGGACATTCTGTGGATGTTTGTACAGTACTGAAGTCTGTGTAGTGATGGTAACTTTGAATTTCATTTGCATAATGATGCTGGTGAAGCGTGTATTGATTCACACAAGGAAAACAAAAGTTATATTGAAAATGGAACTCTTAAGGACATGATTTATTCCTTATGGAAGAAATTGGGGTGGCAAATGGTATTAAACTGGACAATGCTTATTTACACAAGTGTTTGCAATATAAAATTGTGCAGGTAGGACTAAGGTTTTTTAAAGCGCCAATGGGAATTC
This sequence comes from Protopterus annectens, assembly GCF_019279795.1. Classification (NCBI taxonomy): domain Eukaryota; kingdom Metazoa; phylum Chordata; order Ceratodontiformes; family Protopteridae; genus Protopterus; species Protopterus annectens. Next base: position 1,057,837,413 of record NC_056727.1, on the reverse strand, counting down.
ATTTAAATAAACAGTCTCGAAATGAGTTTAATACATTGTTTGATATATTTGGTTTTGAATATATGAAAATGCTCATAAAGTTTAAAGATGAGAAGTTATGTCATGTACTTAATGAAGTTGAACGGTTGAATGATGCTATTATTAATGATCTGTTGTTAACTCAATAGCATAAATTATATGACAAACAATTTGATATTGTTAACAAGATTGAAAAAGCATATAGGAGGAAGTGCAAAAAATTACAGAGGGATCTGGACCAATATAAGCAGCATAAAGTATATGAATGGAAGGATACAAATAGGGAAAATCATTATACAAATGTGCAAGATCATAGAGGTAATGAATATGAGCGACTTTCACATACATATGGTGACAGTGTTATTACAGGAAGTAATAGGATATTTTTTCAGAAGGGTTGGTCAAACCAGAAGTTCCCCCAGACAAGGAAAGATTGGAACAGGGACCAGGGTGGATCATACCCACAATCTTGGAACACAGCCTACCCCAAATGGGGCAAACAAAAGGGGCAATGGAAACAAACCAACCCAAAATGGGTCAATCAGAAATGGCATTGGAAATAGCCAAGACAATGGATAAAGGAATTGTGATTTCACATAATACAGATGGGATCGTACAATGTTCAGGTAATTTTAAAATTTATAATTACACTAACTATAAGTTGGAACAACGGTATTTCAGCCTTTAAGCCAGAGGTATGAAATATATGCCAAAGACAACTTTCAATGTTGTTGATACATTGATGGAACTTAAGCGTTTTATGAGGAAGCTTAATTTGGCAGTATATTTTAAAGATAAAATGCCCAGGAAAGGTAGTGAGTTTAATAATGGGCAAGATAGAGCACTAAGAAAAAGAAGTACATTTGTTCCCCCTACACACCTCAGTATTGCTACTTATGAAAAGGTGGTTACTAGAGAGTTATATAAGATGCAACAGTGTGTAAAAAGCAAAAAAAGTCAAAAATAATCTGACTATGGAGGAAAGTGAAGTTTTGCAACAACTTAAAAAGGACAACAACATAAGGGTTATGAAACCCGACAAAGGAGGGTGTGTGGTTATATACGATTTTATGGAGTATGTGAAGAAGATGTATGAGACTTTGCATCAGACTGGGAATTATGCAGTTGTATCTATTAATGAGATACATATCACATATAAACATATAGACATGTATTTAGAAGAATATTATATTGAGAATAAAATTACTACAGGGACATACAGTTTTATGAAAGTAGAGCATCCCATTTTAGCCACTATAGTGGGTATACCTAAGATCCACAAGAATATTAAAGATCCCCCCTTTAGACCTATAGTCTCGGGTAGTCAGTCTAAGACATTTCCTATAGGGGTAGTGATCAATAGAAGATTAAAACACAGTTATAATAGGGTCCCGCATATTATTAAAGACTCTTGGGACTTTTTGAGTAGATTAACAATTGATGTATGGAAAAAAGAGTTATTATATATCACTATCAATGTGGTTGATCTTTTTTCTTGTATCCCAAGCAAGAAGGTTTACAAGCCTTTTGTAACAGTATTAGGAAATACAGTGACTTGGACTGGGACAATTTTAACCTTTTAGTTGAATGTATGTCTATCATATTGGATCATAATTGCATTTTTTATGAAGGCGAACATTACAGGCAAACCAGAGGGGTAGCGATGGGAGTCGCTTGTGCTTCCATCTTTGCCAACCTGGTTATGCTTGATTGGGAATATACACATGTCTTTACTAGTGAGTATATGGGTAGTATTAGATACTACACTCATTTTTTGGATGATATTTTCATCCTATGGGATGACTCCTTAGATAGATTTAAACAATTTATGGAATACATAAACAATACTAGTGTATATTTGAAATGTATTTATAATTACAATTCAAACAGTATAGCATATTTGAACTCTTTGATAAGTCACGCACCTACGGGCCTTAAGTCTTGTATTCATAGAAAAAAAACATTTAGTAGTACCTACTTGGAATATTCTAGTAACCATCCAAGAGGATTGTGAGAAATATATTGAAAGGACAGTGTATTCGAGTGGCCCAAATGACTTCACAATATGAGGATATGGTGCAGGAAATGTATTATATTGGAGAAATGTTTAGTGAAAGAGGATACCCTAAAGGGTTAATTTATGATATTACTAGATATGTTATCAGAGAATGGGGAGGTAATTATAAACCTTTGCTTGGTATGGGAATGGTACAGAATTCTTCCCACATTGCAACAAATAACAACGACAAACATTTTAATCGTTCTTGCATACTTGAATATGGTCCTTATGTTAATGAGGTTAAGAAAGTCATTATGCATAACTGGAACATCCTTACGACTGATGAAAATATTATACAAATGATGGGAGAGACTCCAGTTTTTGTGTATAAGACAGGACGGAACTTAAAGTGTGCTTTGGAACAGTGTGGAGAGAACACTAGGATGAATAATAGGGTGGGCCATACTAGAAAGTGTGGGACATGTGGACAATGTCATGCCATACTAGAGGATGATAAGATAGTTTTGGAAAATAAGGATAGAACTACTGTTACATTTAAAATTGGCAACTGTAACACTAAACATGTGATTTATTTAGCTAAATGTATGGTATGCCCAGGATACTATGTGTGAAAAACTGACAGATGTCTCAAAAATCGGATTTATGACCATTTATATAAGATCAGGAAGCAGGATAAAACTAATGCCCTATATAGGCACATTGAGAAGTGGGGGAATAATCATAGTTTTAAATTTGGTATTATTGAACAGGTTATAGAAAGCCTCCGAGGTGGGAATATAAAGGCTATTCTGGGATCAAAGGAAGTAAAATGACAATTGCTATTGGATGCAACCACCTTCCCAGGACTAAATGATAATATTCCGATTAAGCCCATTTTAATAACTAGGGCATGATTATTTGATGTAATAAATTATTTAAAGATGTCTTAAAATGGAGTTCCGGCCTGTAGCTCGCAAGACATTTCCCTGCGAGCTACATCGCCGATACCAAATGGCTGCAGCAGCAATTTTCCGTAGAGCAATACAGCTGAATAGCATAGCCACTGCTGCTGTAACCTATGCACAGAAATATTTCTACTGGTGGCGATCCTTACAGACAGCTGCCCAGCTGTATTCTAGCAGGACGGCCGTACTAGATGTGTACCACATTCCGTATTGTCATGTAAGTAATGCATTTATTGTATTATTTATTTATTTTATTGTCACACGTCTGATGTCACATGTCATCAAGTTGTTCTGTGAAGGATTCGTGTTGGTATTAAACCTGCTTGTTACCATTACCTCGCTGCAGTTGAATTATTGTCTCCACGGGTGTGTTCTGGATTTTTTTCTTGGTTGGTCTACATTTGTTCGTGAAATGAGAGAAGTTAGTAATAAGAGATCAGTTTGGTTTAGTAATAGAGGAGGAGGGAGGAGGAAGGAGAGTATGTAGAGGGGAGGGGTTTGGTGTTTAGCGGGAAATAGTAGGATAGGTTGTAAGGGTGAGGGGTGTGTCTAGTGTAGTATAAGGTTAGGACCACTGGGGGTGGGTGGGATATGGGGGTAGGGAGGGGAGCGGAGCGGGGGCCACACAGAATCCAGAGAGGAAGGAAAAAGTAACAGAAAAAGCTGGCAGATAGGAGCTTTGAGCGTGGTAGCGTACTGGGGAGAGGGTTACAGGGCACTACAAAGGAGGTGAGGGATGGGAGAGAGAAGGGTAAGATATGAAGAGTTAGGTAGGGGAATAAGCAAGTACTATAAGTCTAGATGTGGACAGAGTGACGTCTAGTGGGCATAGGGCAGAGGTACAAAGAGGAGTCACAAAGGTTCAGGGGCAGAAAAGCGTATACTACTGGGAGGAGTACACACCAACTAGAAAACAAGGTTGGAGAAAGGCACAGTAGAACAGAGTAAGGGCTTGGGCTTTAGCTGCTGCTGGCAAGCTTAGCTGGGAGCTAACAGAACTTCACCAGATAAAAATGGTAATAGGCTACAATCAATTAAGTAGACATACTCCTTTTGAATCTTGAGGTACTGTGTTTGAAGCAGAGTGAAAAGGTCCAGGGTTTTCCAAGGGTAAGAGTCAGTAAGTACCCTCGTAGAGTAGTAGCAGTTTTCAACCCAGGCAAACAGACACTGGATAGAGGCAGGAGAATTAGCTGTTACAGGAGAGAAAGTGGGAGAAAATACAGAAGCATTAAAATTAAATTCAAAAATGCAGTTGTGTCAATATAGAGTAGTAACCAAATACATAGAAATAGTAGTTAAGTACACTGCTCCATCAAATAACACCAAAAAAGAACAACAGTGTAGGTCAAAACTACGGAATCAATAAATAAAGCAGCGTTTAGGCAAAAGCACATTACATAGTTACACAGTTCAAGGTTCTACAACATGTGCATATCCACAAAAGGAATACTGCATTAGTTTGGTAAACAAACACAAGATATACCATTAAATAAGTCACAGGATATTCCATCTAAACTCAAAGGGAACCATGAGGCAGGCACATTACTCCATACTATGCAGTAAAGAAGATTGCTAATTGAAGGAAGGCCCTATAAGGAGTAAGACCTAAGCCCAGTCTACACGTGTAAGGCCACTTCTTAAATCTACACGCAGTTCCCAAAAAGATGGGAGGGCAGAGTAGTAAGAAGTTTGTATTTGGGTAAACCATACAGTGAAGGTTACATAAATTATAGCTAAAGGCAATAGGGGTATGAATCACCCTAAAAGCTTCTGATGGGATTGAGGAGGGTCCAGGAGGCACTGATTAGATCAGTAATAGTCGCAGAACATAGCGCTAAACACTAACCAAAAAAGTGGAAAAGGTCAGGGCCTTTGTCATAGTATATTCCCAGAAGCGTCTATAAGGGTCCAGGAGGGAATGAGTAAGCTATATTGTTGTTCGCTCAACAGTGCGAATAAATATCACCCAAATACAGAATCAGTGTACTAGCCCTTAAGGGGTCCAGGAGGCACTTGAGAAGACTGTAATATTAGTGCGCAAAAATGCGATAAACATTTCCAAAAAAAGAAAAAAGTCAGTGTACAAGCTTATAAGGGGCTTCAGGAGGCACTGAGTAGACTATGGGATTTGTCGCTCAACAGTGCAAAATGCGATAAGCATTCCTCAGTAAAAGTCAGTGTACAAGCTTATCAGGGGCTTCAGGAGGCACTGGGCAGACTAGGGGATTTGTCGCTCAACAGTGCGCAAAATGCGATAAGCATTTCACAGAAAAAGCTATTGTATTAGCTTGTATGGGGTTCAGGAGGCACTGGATACACTATGGGATTTGTCGCTCAGAGTGCTAAGCAGTCCCCAATAAAACAGATTACCAGCCTTGAACAAGTTACATAGCAGCACTAAATAAAAACAAAAGATAAATGGTAAGCATCTAAGCATTTAACACATACAGGGCACAGCAGAAAACGCCACGTATACTGTTTGGCAAAATATCTAAAGCTATCACAAAGACAGAACAAAGCACATCGACAAAACAGATGTAAGTTGGCGTCGACGGTAATACTCAGATGCAAAATGAAACTACAGCTCAAAGTTATCAACACGCAATGCTGTTCAGCATTTGCTAAGCACCTTAAACAAAGTTGTACAGAGCAGCCGTTAAAAGCCGACATCAGAGATATTAGCGACCATCATAGATAATCAGCTGGCCAGTATCAAATCAATGGATAAACCAACATTAACGCATTTGCGACTACCGAGAAATCAACAGAATGCAAAATACAGCAACAAGCCAAGCAGGTTAACAAGAGTATATCAAGGGATAAAGCAAAGTAACATATCCGATTGATACAATACCTATTTCTAGCTAGGAGGGACAGCCACAGACGCACAGCAGCAGCACGGATGATAAAGTTAAAGATGGCGCCCAAGGGACCAGGAGAGACTATAAAACTTCACAAACGGAAGTACCAGGGAGAGGGAGGGTTGGGAAAAGGTAGAGGCAAGGTAGGAGCAGAGGGGGTGTGGTCTATTGGAAAGAGGGGAGGAGAGCGTAGTTCTGACAAAACAGGGAAGATGTGAGCAGTCAGAAGGAGAGGAAGATTACAGTAGAAAGGAGGGACCTAGGTAGGAAGAAACACAAGAAAGGGGATAGAGAGGAGAAAGACGAGTGTAGCAGAGGAGAAATGGATAAAAGGGTAGAGCCAGCTATGAGTATGAATTACATATAGTAATGACTAGGACAGTAAACCTGAAGGAAGCTAAGGCAGGGAAGGTAATTAGGCAGATCCAGATATAGAGGAGAGGCAGAGCACACGCTAAGAACACAGAATCCAGAGAGGAAGGAAAAAGTAACAGAAAAAGCTGGCAGATAGGAGCTTTGAGCGTGGTAGCGCACTGGGGAGAGGGTTACAGGGCACTACAAAGGAGGTGAGGGATGGGAGAGAGAAGGGTAAGATATGAAGAGTTAGGTAGGGGAATAAGCAAGTACTATAAGTCTAGATGTGGACAGAGTGACGCCTAGTGGGCATAGGGCAGAGGTACAAAGAGGAGTCACAAAGGTTCAGGGGCAGAAAAGCGTATACTACTGGGAGGAGTACACACCAAGTAGAACACAAGGTTGGAGAAAGGAACAGTAGAACAGAGTAAGGGGTGGGGGTAGCTGCTGCTGGCAAGCTTAGCTGGGAGCTAACAGAACTTCACCAGATAAAAATGGTAATAGGCTACAATCAATTAAGTAGACATACTCCTTTTGAATCTTGAGGTACTGTGTTTGAAGCAGAGTGAAAAGGTCCAGGGTTTTCCAAGGGTAAGAGTCAGTAAGTACCCTCGTAGAGTAGTAGCAGTTTTCAACCCAGGCAAACAGACACTGGATAGAGGCAGGAGAATTAGCTGTTACAGGAGAGAAAGTGGGAGAAAATACAGAAGCATTAAAATTAAATTCAAAAATGCAGTTGTGTCAATATAGAGTAGTAACCAAATACATAGAAATAGTAGTTAAGTACACTGCTCCATCAAATAACACCAAAAAAGAACAACAGTGTAGGTCAAAACTACGGAATCAATAAATAAAGCAGCGTTTAGGCAAAAGCACATTACATAGTTACACAGTTCAAGGTTCTACAACATGTGCATATCCACAAAAGGAATACTGCATTAGTTTGGTAAAAACACAAGATATACCATTAAATAAGTCACAGGATATTCCATCTAAACTCAAAGGGAACCATGAGGCAGGCACATTACTCCATACTATGCAGTAAAGAAGATTGCTAATTGAAGGAAGGCCCTATAAGGAGTAAGACCTAAGCCCAGTCTACACGTGTAAGGCCACTTCTTAAATCTACACGCAGTTCCCAAAAAGATGGGAGGGCAGAGTAGTAAGAAGTTTGTATTTGGGTAAACCATACAGTGAAGGTTACATAAATTATAGCTAAAGGCAATAGGGGTATGAATCACCCTAAAAGCTTCTGATGGGATTGAGGAGGGTCCAGGAGGCACTGATTAGATCAGTAATAGTCGCAGAACATAGCGCTAAACACTAACCAAAAAAGTGGAAAAGGTCAGGGCCTTTGTCATAGTATATTCCCAGAAGCGTCTATAAGGGTCCAGGAGGGAATGAGTAAGCTATATTGTTGTTCGCTCAACAGTGCGAATAAATATCACCCAAATACAGAATCAGTGTACTAGCCCTTAAGGGGTCCAGGAGGCACTTGAGAAGACTGTAATATTAGTGCAAAAATGCGATAAACATTTCCAAAAAAAGAAAAAAGTCAGTGTACAAGCTTATAAGGGGCTTCAGGAGGCACTGAGTAGACTATGGGATTTGTCGCTCAACAGTGCGCAAAATGCGATAAGCATTCCTCAGTAAAAGTCAGTGTACAAGCTTATCAGGGGCTTCAGGAGGCACTGGGCAGACTAGAGGATTTGTCGCTCAACAGTGCGCAAAATGCGATAAGCATTTCACAGAAAAAGCTATTGTATTAGCTTGTATGGGGTTCAGGAGGCACTGGATACACTATGGGATTTGTCGCTCAGAGTGCTAAGCAGTCCCCAATAAAACAGATTACCAGCCTTGAACAAGTTACATAGCAGCACTAAATAAAAACAAAAGATAAATGGTAAGCATCTAAGCATTTAACACATACAGGGCACAGCAGAAAAACGCTACGATACTGTTTGGCAAAATATCTAAAGCTATCACAAAGACAGAACAAAGCACATCGACAAAACAGATGTAAGTTGGCCGACGGTAATACTCAGATGCAAAATGAAACTACAGCTCAAAGTTATCAAATCACGCAATGCTGTTCAGCATTTGCTAAGCACCTTAAACAAAGTTGTACAGAGCAGCCGTTAAAAGCCGACATCAGAGATATTAGCGACCATCATAGATAATCAGCTGGCCAGTATCAAATCAATGGATAAACCAACATTAACGCATTTGCGACTACCGAGAAATCAACAGAATGCAAAATACAGCAACAAGCCAAGCAGGTTAACAAGAGTATATCAAGGGATAAAGCAAAGTAACATATCCGATTGATACAATACCTATTTCTAGCTAGGAGGGACAGCCACAGACGCACAGCAGCAGCACGGATGATAAAGTTAAAGATGGCGCCCAAGGGACCAGGAGAGACTATAAAACTTCACAAACGGAAGTACCAGGGAGAGGGAGGGTTGGGAAAAGGTAGAGGCAAGGTAGGAGCAGAGGGGTGTGGTCTATTGGAAAGAGGGAGGAGAGCGTAGTTCTGACAAAACAGGGAAGATGTGAGCAGTCAGAAGGAGAGGAAGATTACAGTAGAAAGGAGGGACCTAGGTAGGAAGAAACACAAGAAAGGGGATAGAGAGGAGAAAGACGAGTGTAGCAGAGGAGAAATGGATAAAAGGGTAGAGCCAGCTATGAGTATGAATTACATATAGTAATGACTAGGACAGTAAACCTGAAGGAAGCTAAGGCAGGGAAGGTAATTAGGCAGATCCAGATATAGAGGAGAGGCAGAGCACACGCTAAGAACACAGAATCCAGAGAGGAAGGAAAAAGTAACAGAAAAAGCTGGCAGATAGGAGCTTTGAGCGTGGTAGCGCACTGGGGAGAGGGTTACAGGGCACTACAAAGGAGGTGAGGGATGGGAGAGAGAAGGGTAAGATATGAAGAGTTAGGTAGGGGAATAAGCAAGTACTATAAGTCTAGATGTGGACAGAGTGACGCCTAGTGGGCATAGGGCAGAGGTACAAAGAGGAGTCACAAAGGTTCAGGGGCAGAAAAGCGTATACTACTGGGAGGAGTACACACCAAGTAGAACACAAGGTTGGAGAAAGGAACAGTAGAACAGAGTAAGGGGGTGGGGGGGTAGCTGCTGCTGGCAAGCTTAGCTGGGAGCTAACAGAACTTCACCAGATAAAATGGTAATAGGCTACAATCAATTAAGTAGACATACTCCTTTTGAATCTTGAGGTACTGTGTTTGAAGCAGAGTGAAAAGGTCCAGGGTTTTCCAAGGGTAAGAGTCAGTAAGTACCCTCGTAGAGTAGTAGCAGTTTTCAACCCAGGCAAACAGACACTGGATAGAGGCAGGAGAATTAGCTGTTACAGGAGAGAAAGTGGGAGAAAATACAGAAGCATTAAAATTAAATTCAAAAATGCAGTTGTGTCAATATAGAGTAGTAACCAAATACATAGAAATAGTAGTTAAGTACACTGCTCCATCAAATAACACCAAAAAAGAACAACAGTGTAGGTCAAAACTACGGAATCAATAAATAAAGCAGCGTTTAGGCAAAAGCACATTACATAGTTACACAGTTCAAGGTTCTACAACATGTGCATATCCACAAAAGGAATACTGCATTAGTTTGGTAAAAAAACACAAGATATACCATTAAATAAGTCACAGGATATTCCATCTAAACTCAAAGGGAACCATGAGGCAGGCACATTACTCCATACTATGCAGTAAAGAAGATTGCTAATTGAAGGAAGGCCCTATAAGGAGTAAGACCTAAGCCCAGTCTACACGTGTAAGGCCACTTCTTAAATCTACACGCAGTTCCCAAAAAGATGGGAGGGCAGAGTAGTAAGAAGTTTGTATTTGGGTAAACCATACAGTGAAGGTTACATAAATTATAGCTAAAGGCAATAGGGGTATGAATCACCCTAAAAGCTTCTGATGGGATTGAGGAGGGTCCAGGAGGCACTGATTAGATCAGTAATAGTCGCAGAACATAGCGCTAAACACTAACCAAAAAAGTGGAAAAGGTCAGGGCCTTTGTCATAGTATATTCCCAGAAGCGTCTATAAGGGTCCAGGAGGGAATGAGTAAGCTATATTGTTGTTCGCTCAACAGTGCGAATAAATATCACCCAAATACAGAATCAGTGTACTAGCCCTTAAGGGGTCCAGGAGGCACTTGAGAAGACTGTAATATTAGTGCGCAAAATGCGATAAACATTTCCAAAAAAAGGAAAAAAGTCAGTGTACAAGCTTATAAGGGGCTTCAGGAGGCACTGAGTAGACTATGGGATTTGTCGCTCAACAGTGCGCAAAATGCGATAAGCATTCCTCAGTAAAAGTCAGTGTACAAGCTTATCAGGGGCTTCAGGAGGCACTGGGCAGACTAGGGATTTGTCGCTCAACAGTGCGCAAAATGCGATAAGCATTTCACAGAAAAAGCTATTGTATTAGCTTGTATGGGGTTCAGGAGGCACTGGATACACTATGGGATTTGTCGCTCAGAGTGCTAAGCAGTCCCCAATAAAACAGATTACCAGCCTTGAACAAGTTACATAGCAGCACTAAATAAAACAAAAGATAAATGGTAAGCATCTAAGCATTTAACACATACAGGGCACAGCAGAAAACGCCACGATACTGTTTGGCAAAATATCTAAAGCTATCACAAAGACAGAACAAAGCACATCGACAAAACAGATGTAAGTTGGCGTCGACGGTAATACTCAGATGCAAAATGAAACTACAGCTCAAAGTTATCAACACGCAATGCTGTTCAGCATTTGCTAAGCACCTTAAACAAAGTTGTACAGAGCAGCCGTTAAAAGCCGACATCAGAGATATTAGCGACCATCATAGATAATCAGCTGGCCAGTATCAAATCAATGGATAAACCAACATTAACGCATTTGCGACTACCGAGAAATCAACAGAATGCAAAATACAGCAACAAGCCAAGCAGGTTAACAAGAGTATATCAAGGGATAAAGCAAAGTAACATATCCGATTGATACAATACCTATTTCTAGCTAGGAGGGACAGCCACAGACGCACAGCAGCAGCACGGATGATAAAGTTAAAGATGGCGCCCAAGGGACCAGGAGAGACTATAAAACTTCACAAACGGAAGTACCAGGGAGAGGGAGGGGTTGGGAAAAAGGTAGAGGCAAGGTAGGAGCAGAGGGGGTGTGGTCTATTGGAAAGAGGGGAGGAGAGCGTAGTTCTGACAAAACAGGGAAGATGTGAGCAGTCAGAAGGAGAGGAAGATTACAGTAGAAAGGAGGGACCTAGGTAGGAAGAAACACAAGAAAGGGGGATAGAGAGGAGAAAGACGAGTGTAGCAGAGGAGAAATGGATAAAAGGGTAGAGCCAGCTATGAGTATGAATTACATATAGTAATGACTAGGACAGTAAACCTGAAGGAAGCTAAGGCAGGGAAGGTAATTAGGCAGATCCAGATATAGAGGAGAGGCAGAGCACACGCTAAGAACACAGAATCCAGAGAGGAAGGAAAAGTAACAGAAAAAGCTGGCAGATAGGAGCTTTGAGCGTGGTAGCGTGCTGGGGAGAGGGTTACAGGGCACTACAAAGGAGGTGAGGGATGGGAGAGAGAAGGGTAAGATATGAAGAGTTAGGTAGGGAATAAGCAAGTACTATAAGTCTAGATGTGGACAGAGTGACGTCTAGTGGGCATAGGGCAGAGGTACAAAGAGGAGTCACAAAGGTTCAGGGGCAGAAAAGCGTATACTACTGGGAGGGGAGTACACACCAAGTAGAACACAAGGTTGGAGAAAGGAACAGTAGAACAGAGTAAGGGGGTGGGGGTTAGCTGCTGCTGGCAAGCTTAGCTGGGAGCTAACAGAACTTCACCAGATAAAAATGGTAATAGGCTACAATCAATTAAGTAGACATACTCCTTTTGAATCTTGAGGTACTGTGTTTGAAGCAGAGTGAAAAGGTCCAGGGTTTTCCAAGGGTAAGAGTCAGTAAGTACCCTCGTAGAGTAGTAGCAGTTTTCAACCCAGGCAAACAGACACTGGATAGAGGCAGGAGAATTAGCTGTTACAGGAGAGAAAGTGGGAGAAAATACAGAAGCATTAAAATTAAATTCAAAAATGCAGTTGTGTCAATATAGAGTAGTAACCAAATACATAGAAATAGTAGTTAAGTACACTGCTCCATCAAATAACACCAAAAGAACAACAGTGTAGGTCAAAACTACGGAATCAATAAATAAAGCAGCGTTTAGGCAAAAGCACATTACATAGTTACACAGTTCAAGGTTCTACAACATGTGCATATCCACAAAAGGAATACTGCATTAGTTTGGTAAAAAAACACAAGATATACCATTAAATAAGTCACAGGATATTCCATCTAAACTCAAAGGGAACCATGAGGCAGGCACATTACTCCATACTATGCAGTAAAGAAGATTGCTAATTGAAGGAAGGCCCTATAAGGAGTAAGACCTAAGCCCAGTCTACACGTGTAAGGCCACTTCTTAAATCTACACGCAGTTCCCAAAAAGATGGGAGGGCAGAGTAGTAAGAAGTTTGTATTTGGGTAAACCATACAGTGAAGGTTACATAAATTATAGCTAAAGGCAATAGGGGTATGAATCACCCTAAAAGCTTCTGATGGGATTGAGGAGGGTCCAGGAGGCACTGATTAGATCAGTAATAGTCGCAGAACATAGCGCTAAACACTAACCAAAAAAGTGGAAAAGGTCAGGGCCTTTGTCATAGTATATTCCCAGAAGCGTCTATAAGGGTCCAGGAGGGAATGAGTAAGCTATATTGTTGTTCGCTCAACAGTGCGAATAAATATCACCCAAATACAGAATCAGTGTACTAGCCCTTAAGGGGTCCAGGAGGCACTTGAGAAGACTGTAATATTAGTGCGCAAAAATGCGATAAACATTTCCAAAAAAGAAAAAAGTCAGTGTACAAGCTTATAAGGGGCTTCAGGAGGCACTGAGTAGACTATGGGATTTGTCGCTCAACAGTGCGCAAAATGCGATAAGCATTCCTCAGTAAAAGTCAGTGTACAAGCTTATCAGGGGCTTCAGGAGGCACTGGGCAGACTAGGGGATTTGTCGCTCAACAGTGCGCAAAATGCGATAAGCATTTCACAGAAAAAGCTATTGTATTAGCTTGTATGGGGTTCAGGAGGCACTGGATACACTATGGGATTTGTCGCTCAGAGTGCTAAGCAGTCCCCAATAAAACAGATTACCAGCCTTGAACAAGTTACATAGCAGCACTAAATAAAAACAAAAGATAAATGGTAAGCATCTAAGCATTTAACACATACAGGGCACAGCAGAAAAACGCTACGTATACTGTTTGGCAAAATATCTAAAGCTATCACAAAGACAGAACAAAGCACATCGACAAAACAGATGTAAGTTGGCCGACGGTAATACTCAGATGCAAAATGAAACTACAGCTCAAAGTTATCAACACGCAATGCTGTTCAGCATTTGCTAAGCACCTTAAACAAAGTTGTACAGAGCAGCCGTTAAAAGCCGACATCAGAGATATTAGCGACCATCATAGATAATCAGCTGGCCAGTATCAAATCAATGGATAAACCAACATTAACGCATTTGCGACTACCGAGAAATCAACAGAATGCAAAATACAGCAACAAGCCAAGCAGGTTAACAAGAGTATATCAAGGGATAAAGCAAAGTAACATATCCGATTGATACAATACCTATTTCTAGCTAGGAGGGACAGCCACAGACGCACAGCAGCAGCACGGATGATAAAGTTAAAGATGGCGCCCAAGGGACCAGGAGAGACTATAAAACTTCACAAACGGAAGTACCAGGGAGAGGGAGGGTTGGGAAAAGGTAGAGGCAAGGTAGGAGCAGAGGGGTGTGGTCTATTGGAAAGAGGGGAGGAGAGCGTAGTTCTGACAAAACAGGGAAGATGTGAGCAGTCAGAAGGAGAGGAAGATTACAGTAGAAAGGAGGGACCTAGGTAGGAAGAAACACAAGAAAGGGGGATAGAGAGGAGAAAGACGAGTGTAGCAGAGGAGAAATGGATAAAAGGGTAGAGCCAGCTATGAGTATGAATTACATATAGTAATGACTAGGACAGTAAACCTGAAGGAAGCTAAGGCAGGGAAGGTAATTAGGCAGATCCAGATATAGAGGAGAGGCAGAGCACACGCTAAGAACACAGAATCCAGAGAGGAAGGAAAAGTAACAGAAAAAGCTGGCAGATAGGAGCTTTGAGCGTGGTAGCGTACTGGGGAGAGGGTTACAGGGCACTACAAAGGAGGTGAGGGATGGGAGAGAGAAGGGTAAGATATGAAGAGTTAGGTAGGGGAATAAGCAAGTACTATAAGTCTAGATGTGGACAGAGTGACGTCTAGTGGGCATAGGGCAGAGGTACAAAGAGGAGTCACAAAGGTTCAGGGGCAGAAAAGCGTATACTACTGGGAGGGGAGTACACACCAAGTAGAACACAAGGTTGGAGAAAGGAACAGTAGAACAGAGTAAGGGGGGGGGCTAGCTGCTGCTGGCAAGCTTAGCTGGGAGCTAACAGAACTTCACCAGATAAAAATGGTAATAGGCTACAATCAATTAAGTAGACATACTCCTTTTGAATCTTGAGGTACTGTGTTTGAAGCAGAGTGAAAAGGTCCAGGGTTTTCCAAGGGTAAGAGTCAGTAAGTACCCTCGTAGAGTAGTAGCAGTTTTCAACCCAGGCAAACAGACACTGGATAGAGGCAGGAGAATTAGCTGTTACAGGAGAGAAAGTGGGAGAAAATACAGAAGCATTAAAATTAAATTCAAAAATGCAGTTGTGTCAATATAGAGTAGTAACCAAATACATAGAAATAGTAGTTAAGTACACTGCTCCATCAAATAACACCAAAAAAGAACAACAGTGTAGGTCAAAACTACGGAATCAATAAATAAAGCAGCGTTTAGGCAAAAGCACATTACATAGTTACACAGTTCAAGGTTCTACAACATGTGCATATCCACAAAAGGAATACTGCATTAGTTTGGTAAAAACACAAGATATACCATTAAATAAGTCACAGGATATTCCATCTAAACTCAAAGGGAACCATGAGGCAGGCACATTACTCCATACTATGCAGTAAAGAAGATTGCTAATTGAAGGAAGGCCCTATAAGGAGTAAGACCTAAGCCCAGTCTACACGTGTAAGGCCACTTCTTAAATCTACACGCAGTTCCCAAAAAGATGGGAGGGCAGAGTAGTAAGAAGTTTGTATTTGGGTAAACCATACAGTGAAGGTTACATAAATTATAGCTAAAGGCAATAGGGGTATGAATCACCCTAAAAGCTTCTGATGGGATTGAGGAGGGTCCAGGAGGCACTGATTAGATCAGTAATAGTCGCAGAACATAGCGCTAAACACTAACCAAAAAAGTGGAAAAGGTCAGGGCCTTTGTCATAGTATATTCCCAGAAGCGTCTATAAGGGTCCAGGAGGGAATGAGTAAGCTATATTGTTGTTCGCTCAACAGTGCGAATAAATATCACCCAAATACAGAATCAGTGTACTAGCCCTTAAGGGGTCCAGG
Organism: Protopterus annectens; assembly: GCF_019279795.1. Lineage (NCBI taxonomy): Eukaryota > Metazoa > Chordata > Ceratodontiformes > Protopteridae > Protopterus > Protopterus annectens. The sequence continues at coordinate 1,057,821,626 of NC_056727.1, read as the reverse complement.
AGGCACTTGAGAAGACTGTAATATTAGTGCGCAAAATGCGATAAACATTTCCAAAAAAAGAAAAAAGTCAGTGTACAAGCTTATAAGGGGCTTCAGGAGGCACTGAGTAGACTATGGGATTTGTCGCTCAACAGTGCGCAAAATGCGATAAGCATTCCTCAGTAAAAGTCAGTGTACAAGCTTATCAGGGGCTTCAGGAGGCACTGGGCAGACTAGGGATTTGTCGCTCAACAGTGCGCAAAATGCGATAAGCATTTCACAGAAAAAGCTATTGTATTAGCTTGTATGGGGTTCAGGAGGCACTGGATACACTATGGGATTTGTCGCTCAGAGTGCTAAGCAGTCCCCAATAAAACAGATTACCAGCCTTGAACAAGTTACATAGCAGCACTAAATAAAAACAAAAGATAAATGGTAAGCATCTAAGCATTTAACACATACAGGGCACAGCAGAAAAACGCTACGTATACTGTTTGGCAAAATATCTAAAGCTATCACAAAGACAGAACAAAGCACATCGACAAAACAGATGTAAGTTGGCGTCGACGGTAATACTCAGATGCAAAATGAAACTACAGCTCAAAGTTATCAACACGCAATGCTGTTCAGCATTTGCTAAGCACCTTAAACAAAGTTGTACAGAGCAGCCGTTAAAAGCCGACATCAGAGATATTAGCGACCATCATAGATAATCAGCTGGCCAGTATCAAATCAATGGATAAACCAACATTAACGCATTTGCGACTACCGAGAAATCAACAGAATGCAAAATACAGCAACAAGCCAAGCAGGTTAACAAGAGTATATCAAGGGATAAAGCAAAGTAACATATCCGATTGATACAATACCTATTTCTAGCTAGGAGGGACAGCCACAGACGCACAGCAGCAGCACGGATGATAAAGTTAAAGATGGCGCCCAAGGGACCAGGAGAGACTATAAAACTTCACAAACGGAAGTACCAGGGAGAGGGAGGGGTTGGGAAAAAGGTAGAGGCAAGGTAGGAGCAGAGGGGTGTGGTCTATTGGAAAGAGGGGAGGAGAGCGTAGTTCTGACAAAACAGGGAAGATGTGAGCAGTCAGAAGGAGAGGAAGATTACAGTAGAAAGGAGGGACCTAGGTAGGAAGAAACACAAGAAAGGGGATAGAGAGGAGAAAGACGAGTGTAGCAGAGGAGAAATGGATAAAAGGGTAGAGCCAGCTATGAGTATGAATTACATATAGTAATGACTAGGACAGTAAACCTGAAGGAAGCTAAGGCAGGGAAGGTAATTAGGCAGATCCAGATATAGAGGAGAGGCAGAGCACACGCTAAGAACACAGAATCCAGAGAGGAAGGAAAAAGTAACAGAAAAAGCTGGCAGATAGGAGCTTTGAGCGTGGTAGCGTACTGGGGAGAGGGTTACAGGGCACTACAAAGGAGGTGAGGGATGGGAGAGAGAAGGGTAAGATATGAAGAGTTAGGTAGGGGAATAAGCAAGTACTATAAGTCTAGATGTGGACAGAGTGACGTCTAGTGGGCATAGGGCAGAGGTACAAAGAGGAGTCACAAAGGTTCAGGGGCAGAAAAGCGTATACTACTGGGAGGAGTACACACCAAGTAGAACACAAGGTTGGAGAAAGTAACAGTAGAACAGAGTAAGGGGTGGGGGTAGCTGCTGCTGGCAAGCTTAGCTGGGAGCTAACAGAACTTCACCAGATAAAAATGGTAATAGGCTACAATCAATTAAGTAGACATACTCCTTTTGAATCTTGAGGTACTGTGTTTGAAGCAGAGTGAAAAGGTCCAGGGTTTTCCAAGGGTAAGAGTCAGTAAGTACCCTCGTAGAGTAGTAGCAGTTTTCAACCCAGGCAAACAGACACTGGATAGAGGCAGGAGAATTAGCTGTTACAGGAGAGAAAGTGGGAGAAAATACAGAAGCATTAAAATTAAATTCAAAAATGCAGTTGTGTCAATATAGAGTAGTAACCAAATACATAGAAATAGTAGTTAAGTACACTGCTCCATCAAATAACACCAAAAAAGAACAACAGTGTAGGTCAAAACTACGGAATCAATAAATAAAGCAGCGTTTAGGCAAAAGCACATTACATAGTTACACAGTTCAAGGTTCTACAACATGTGCATATCCACAAAAGGAATACTGCATTAGTTTGGTAAAAAAACACAAGATATACCATTAAATAAGTCACAGGATATTCCATCTAAACTCAAAGGGAACCATGAGGCAGGCACATTACTCCATACTATGCAGTAAAGAAGATTGCTAATTGAAGGAAGGCCCTATAAGGAGTAAGACCTAAGCCCAGTCTACGTGTAAGGCCACTTCTTAAATCTACACGCAGTTCCCAAAAAGATGGGAGGGCAGAGTAGTAAGAAGTTTGTATTTGGGTAAACCATACAGTGAAGGTTACATAAATTATAGCTAAAGGCAATAGGGGTATGAATCACCCTAAAAGCTTCTGATGGGATTGAGGAGGGTCCAGGAGGCACTGATTAGATCAGTAATAGTCGCAGAACATAGCGCTAAACACTAACCAAAAAAGTGGAAAAGGTCAGGGCCTTTGTCATAGTATATTCCCAGAAGCGTCTATAAGGGTCCAGGAGGGAATGAGTAAGCTATATTGTTGTTCGCTCAACAGTGCGAATAAATATCACCCAAATACAGAATCAGTGTACTAGCCCTTAAGGGGTCCAGGAGGCACTTGAGAAGACTGTAATATTAGTGCAAAAATGCGATAAACATTTCCAAAAAAAGGAAAAAAGTCAGTGTACAAGCTTATAAGGGGCTTCAGGAGGCACTGAGTAGACTATGGGATTTGTCGCTCAACAGTGCGCAAAATGCGATAAGCATTCCTCAGTAAAAGTCAGTGTACAAGCTTATCAGGGGCTTCAGGAGGCACTGGGCAGACTAGGGGATTTGTCGCTCAACAGTGCGCAAAATGCGATAAGCATTTCACAGAAAAAGCTATTGTATTAGCTTGTATGGGGTTCAGGAGGCACTGGATACACTATGGGATTTGTCGCTCAGAGTGCTAAGCAGTCCCCAATAAAACAGATTACCAGCCTTGAACAAGTTACATAGCAGCACTAAATAAAAACAAAAGATAAATGGTAAGCATCTAAGCATTTAACACATACAGGGCACAGCAGAAAAACGCTACGTATACTGTTTGGCAAAATATCTAAAGCTATCACAAAGACAGAACAAAGCACATCGACAAAACAGATGTAAGTTGGCGTCGACGGTAATACTCAGATGCAAAATGAAACTACAGCTCAAAGTTATCAAATACGCAATGCTGTTCAGCATTTGCTAAGCACCTTAAACAAAGTTGTACAGAGCAGCCGTTAAAAGCCGACATCAGAGATATTAGCGACCATCATAGATAATCAGCTGGCCAGTATCAAATCAATGGATAAACCAACATTAACGCATTTGCGACTACCGAGAAATCAACAGAATGCAAAATACAGCAACAAGCCAAGCAGGTTAACAAGAGTATATCAAGGGATAAAGCAAAGTAACATATCCGATTGATACAATACCTATTTCTAGCTAGGAGGGACAGCCACAGACGCACAGCAGCAGCACGGATGATAAAGTTAAAGATGGCGCCCAAGGGACCAGGAGAGACTATAAAACTTCACAAACGGAAGTACCAGGGAGAGGGAGGGTTGGGAAAAGGTAGAGGCAAGGTAGGAGCAGAGGGGTGTGGTCTATTGGAAAGAGGGGAGGAGAGCGTAGTTCTGACAAAACAGGGAAGATGTGAGCAGTCAGAAGGAGAGGAAGATTACAGTAGAAAGGAGGGACCTAGGTAGGAAGAAACACAAGAAAGGGGGATAGAGAGGAGAAAGACGAGTGTAGCAGAGGAGAAATGGATAAAAGGGTAGAGCCAGCTATGAGTATGAATTACATATAGTAATGACTAGGACAGTAAACCTGAAGGAAGCTAAGGCAGGGAAGGTAATTAGGCAGATCCAGATATAGAGGAGAGGCAGAGCACACGCTAAGAACACAGAATCCAGAGAGGAAGGAAAAGTAACAGAAAAAGCTGGCAGATAGGAGCTTTGAGCGTGGTAGCGTACTGGGGAGAGGGTTACAGGGCACTACAAAGGAGGTGAGGGATGGGAGAGAGAAGGGTAAGATATGAAGAGTTAGGTAGGGGAATAAGCAAGTACTATAAGTCTAGATGTGGACAGAGTGGCGTCTAGTGGGCATAGGGCAGAGGTACAAAGAGGAGTCACAAAGGTTCAGGGGCAGAAAAGCGTATACTACTGGGAGGAGTACACACCAAGTAGAACACAAGGTTGGAGAAAGGAACAGTAGAACAGAGTAAGGGGTGGGGGTAGCTGCTGCTGGCAGAAGCAGCTGGGAGCTAACAGAACTTCACCAGATAAAATGGTAATAGGCTACAATCAATTAAGTAGACATACTCCTTTTGAATCTTGAGGTACTGTGTTTGAAGCAGAGTGAAAAGGTCCAGGGTTTTCCAAGGGTAAGAGTCAGTAAGTACCCTCGTAGAGTAGTAGCAGTTTTCAACCCAGGCAAACAGACACTGGATAGAGGCAGGAGAATTAGCTGTTACAGGAGAGAAAGTGGGAGAAAATACAGAAGCATTAAAATTAAATTCAAAATGCAGTTGTGTCAATATAGAGTAGTAACCAAATACATAGAAATAGTAGTTAAGTACACTGCTCCATCAAATAACACCAAAAAAGAACAACAGTGTAGGTCAAAACTACGGAATCAATAAATAAAGCAGCGTTTAGGCAAAAGCACATTACATAGTTACACAGTTCAAGGTTCTACAACATGTGCATATCCACAAAAGGAATACTGCATTAGTTTGGTAAAAACACAAGATATACCATTAAATAAGTCACAGGATATTCCATCTAAACTCAAAGGGAACCATGAGGCAGGCACATTACTCCATACTATGCAGTAAAGAAGATTGCTAATTGAAGGAAGGCCCTATAAGGAGTAAGACCTAAGCCCAGTCTACACGTGTAAGGCCACTTCTTAAATCTACACGCAGTTCCCAAAAGATGGGAGGGCAGAGTAGTAAGAAGTTTGTATTTGGGTAAACCATACAGTGAAGGTTACATAAATTATAGCTAAAGGCAATAGGGGTATGAATCACCCTAAAAGCTTCTGATGGGATTGAGGAGGGTCCAGGAGGCACTGATTAGATCAGTAATAGTCGCAGAACATAGCGCTAAACACTAACCAAAAAAGTGGAAAAGGTCAGGGCCTTTGTCATAGTATATTCCCAGAAGCGTCTATAAGGGTCCAGGAGGGAATGAGTAAGCTATATTGTTGTTCGCTCAACAGTGCGAATAAATATCACCCAAATACAGAATCAGTGTACTAGCCCTTAAGGGGTCCAGGAGGCACTTGAGAAGACTGTAATATTAGTGCGCAAAAATGCGATAAACATTTCCAAAAAAAGAAAAAAGTCAGTGTACAAGCTTATAAGGGGCTTCAGGAGGCACTGAGTAGACTATGGGATTTGTCGCTCAACAGTGCGCAAAATGCGATAAGCATTCCTCAGTAAAAGTCAGTGTACAAGCTTATCAGGGGCTTCAGGAGGCACTGGGCAGACTAGGGATTTGTCGCTCAACAGTGCATAAAATGCGATAAGCATTTCACAGAAAAAGCTATTGTATTAGCTTGTATGGGGTTCAGGAGGCACTGGATACACTATGGGATTTGTCGCTCAGAGTGCTAAGCAGTCCCCAATAAAACAGATTACCAGCCTTGAACAAGTTACATAGCAGCACTAAATAAAACAAAAGATAAATGGTAAGCATCTAAGCATTTAACACATACAGGGCACAGCAGAAAACGCCACGATACTGTTTGGCAAAATATCTAAAGCTATCACAAAGACAGAACAAAGCACATCGACAAAACAGATGTAAGTTGGCCGACGGTAATACTCAGATGCAAAATGAAACTACAGCTCAAAGTTATCAACACGCAATGCTGTTCAGCATTTGCTAAGCACCTTAAACAAAGTTGTACAGAGCAGCCGTTAAAAGCCGACATCAGAGATATTAGCGACCATCATAGATAATCAGCTGGCCAGTATCAAATCAATGGATAAACCAACATTAACGCATTTGCGACTACCGAGAAATCAACAGAATGCAAAATACAGCAACAAGCCAAGCAGGTTAACAAGAGTATATCAAGGGATAAAGCAAAGTAACATATCCGATTGATACAATACCTATTTCTAGCTAGGAGGGACAGCCACAGACGCACAGCAGCAGCACGGATGATAAAGTTAAAGATGGCGCCCAAGGGACCAGGAGAGACTATAAAACTTCACAAACGGAAGTACCAGGGAGAGGGAGGGTTGGGAAAAGGTAGAGGCAAGGTAGGAGCAGAGGGGTGTGGTCTATTGGAAAGAGGGGAGGAGAGCGTAGTTCTGACAAAACAGGGAAGATGTGAGCAGTCAGAAGGAGAGGAAGATTACAGTAGAAAGGAGGGACCTAGGTAGGAAGAAACACAAGAAAGGGGGATAGAGAGGAGAAAGACGAGTGTAGCAGAGGAGAAATGGATAAAAGGGTAGAGCCAGCTATGAGTATGAATTACATATAGTAATGACTAGGACAGTAAACCTGAAGGAAGCTAAGGCAGGGAAGGTAATTAGGCAGATCCAGATATAGAGGAGAGGCAGAGCACACGCTAAGAACACAGAATCCAGAGAGGAAGGAAAAAGTAACAGAAAAAGCTGGCAGATAGGAGCTTTGAGCGTGGTAGCGTACTGGGGAGAGGGTTACAGGGCACTACAAAGGAGGTGAGGGATGGGAGAGAGAAGGGTAAGATATGAAGAGTTAGGTAGGGGAATAAGCAAGTACTATAAGTCTAGATGTGGACAGAGTGACGTCTAGTGGGCATAGGGCAGAGGTACAAAGAGGAGTCACAAAGGTTCAGGGGCAGAAAAGCGTATACTACTGGGAGGGGAGTACACACCAAGTAGAACACAAGGTTGGAGAAAGGAACAGTAGAACAGAGTAAGGGGGTGGGGGGGTAGCTGCTGCTGGCAAGCTTAGCTGGGAGCTAACAGAACTTCACCAGATAAAAATGGTAATAGGCTACAATCAATTAAGTAGACATACTCCTTTTGAATCTTGAGGTACTGTGTTTGAAGCAGAGTGAAAAGGTCCAGGGTTTTCCAAGGGTAAGAGTCAGTAAGTACCCTCGTAGAGTAGTAGCAGTTTTCAACCCAGGCAAACAGACACTGGATAGAGGCAGGAGAATTAGCTGTTACAGGAGAGAAAGTGGGAGAAAATACAGAAGCATTAAAATTAAATTCAAAAATGCAGTTGTGTCAATATAGAGTAGTAACCAAATACATAGAAATAGTAGTTAAGTACACTGCTCCATCAAATAACACCAAAAGAACAACAGTGTAGGTCAAAACTACGGAATCAATAAATAAAGCAGCGTTTAGGCAAAAGCACATTACATAGTTACACAGTTCAAGGTTCTACAACATGTGCATATCCACAAAAGGAATACTGCATTAGTTTGGTAAAAACACAAGATATACCATTAAATAAGTCACAGGATATTCCATCTAAACTCAAAGGGAACCATGAGGCAGGCACATTACTCCATACTATGCAGTAAAGAAGATTGCTAATTGAAGGAAGGCCCTATAAGGAGTAAGACCTAAGCCCAGTCTACACGTGTAAGGCCACTTCTTAAATCTACACGCAGTTCCCAAAAAGATGGGAGGGCAGAGTAGTAAGAAGTTTGTATTTGGGTAAACCATACAGTGAAGGTTACATAAATTATAGCTAAAGGCAATAGGGGTATGAATCACCCTAAAAGCTTCTGATGGGATTGAGGAGGGTCCAGGAGGCACTGATTAGATCAGTAATAGTCGCAGAACATAGCTAAACACTAACCAAAAAAGTGGAAAAGGTCAGGGCCTTTGTCATAGTATATTCCCAGAAGCGTCTATAAGGGTCCAGGAGGGAATGAGTAAGCTATATTGTTGTTCGCTCAACAGTGCGAATAAATATCACCCAAATACAGAATCAGTGTACTAGCCCTTAAGGGGTCCAGGAGGCACTTGAGAAGACTGTAATATTAGTGCAAAAATGCGATAAACATTTCCAAAAAAAGAAAAAAGTCAGTGTACAAGCTTATAAGGGGCTTCAGGAGGCACTGAGTAGACTATGGGATTTGTCGCTCAACAGTGCGCAAAATGCGATAAGCATTCCTCAGTAAAAGTCAGTGTACAAGCTTATCAGGGGCTTCAGGAGGCACTGGGCAGACTAGGGGATTTGTCGCTCAACAGTGCGCAAAATGCGATAAGCATTTCACAGAAAAAGCTATTGTATTAGCTTGTATGGGGTTCAGGAGGCACTGGATACACTATGGGATTTGTCGCTCAGAGTGCTAAGCAGTCCCCAATAAAACAGATTACCAGCCTTGAACAAGTTACATAGCAGCACTAAATAAAAACAAAAGATAAATGGTAAGCATCTAAGCATTTAACACATACAGGGCACAGCAGAAAAACGCTACGTATACTGTTTGGCAAAATATCTAAAGCTATCACAAAGACAGAACAAAGCACATCGACAAAACAGATGTAAGTTGGCGACGGTAATACTCAGATGCAAAATGAAACTACAGCTCAAAGTTATCAACACGCAATGCTGTTCAGCATTTGCTAAGCACCTTAAACAAAGTTGTACAGAGCAGCCGTTAAAAGCCGACATCAGAGATATTAGCGACCATCATAGATAATCAGCTGGCCAGTATCAAATCAATGGATAAACCAACATTAACGCATTTGCGACTACCGAGAAATCAACAGAATGCAAAATACAGCAACAAGCCAAGCAGGTTAACAAGAGTATATCAAGGGATAAAGCAAAGTAACATATCCGATTGATACAATACCTATTTCTAGCTAGGAGGGACAGCCACAGACGCACAGCAGCAGCACGGATGATAAAGTTAAAGATGGCGCCCAAGGGACCAGGAGAGACTATAAAACTTCACAAACGGAAGTACCAGGGAGAGGGAGGGGTTGGGAAAAAGGTAGAGGCAAGGTAGGAGCAGAGGGGTGTGGTCTATTGGAAAGAGGGGAGGAGAGCGTAGTTCTGACAAAACAGGGAAGATGTGAGCAGTCAGAAGGAGAGGAAGATTACAGTAGAAAGGAGGGACCTAGGTAGGAAGAAACACAAGAAAGGGGGATAGAGAGGAGAAAGACGAGTGTAGCAGAGGAGAAATGGATAAAAGGGTAGAGCCAGCTATGAGTATGAATTACATATAGTAATGACTAGGACAGTAAACCTGAAGGAAGCTAAGGCAGGGAAGGTAATTAGGCAGATCCAGATATAGAGGAGAGGCAGAGCACACGCTAAGAACACAGAATCCAGAGAGGAAGGAAAAAGTAACAGAAAAAGCTGGCAGATAGGAGCTTTGAGCGTGGTAGCGTACTGGGGAGAGGGTTACAGGGCACTACAAAGGAGGTGAGGGATGGGAGAGAGAAGGGTAAGATATGAAGAGTTAGGTAGGGGAATAAGCAAGTACTATAAGTCTAGATGTGGACAGAGTGGCGTCTAGTGGGCATAGGGCAGAGGTACAAAGAGGAGTCACAAAGGTTCAGGGGCAGAAAAGCGTATACTACTGGGAGGAGTACACACCAAGTAGAACACAAGGTTGGAGAAAGGAACAGTAGAACAGAGTAAGGGGTGGGGGTAGCTGCTGCTGGCAAGCTTAGCTGGGAGCTAACAGAACTTCACCAGATAAAAATGGTAATAGGCTACAATCAATTAAGTAGACATACTCCTTTTGAATCTTGAGGTACTGTGTTTGAAGCAGAGTGAAAAGGTCCAGGGTTTTCCAAGGGTAAGAGTCAGTAAGTACCCTCGTAGAGTAGTAGCAGTTTTCAACCCAGGCAAACAGACACTGGATAGAGGCAGGAGAATTAGCTGTTACAGGAGAGAAAGTGGGAGAAAATACAGAAGCATTAAAATTAAATTCAAAAATGCAGTTGTGTCAATATAGAGTAGTAACCAAATACATAGAAATAGTAGTTAAGTACACTGCTCCATCAAATAACACCAACAAGAACAACAGTGTAGGTCAAAACTACGGAATCAATAAATAAAGCAGCGTTTAGGCAAAAGCACATTACATAGTTACACAGTTCAAGGTTCTACAACATGTGCATATCCACAAAAGGAATACTGCATTAGTTTGGTAAAAAAACACAAGATATACCATTAAATAAGTCACAGGATATTCCATCTAAACTCAAAGGGAACCATGAGGCAGGCACATTACTCCATACTATGCAGTAAAGAAGATTGCTAATTGAAGGAAGGCCCTATAAGGAGTAAGACCTAAGCCCAGTCTACACGTGTAAGGCCACTTATTAAATCTACGCAGTTCCCAAAAGATGGGAGGGCAGAGTAGTAAGAAGTTTGTATTTGGGTAAACCATACAGTGAAGGTTACATAAATTATAGCTAAAGGCAATAGGGGTATGAATCACCCTAAAAGCTTCTGATGGGATTGAGGAGGGTCCAGGAGGCACTGATTAGATCAGTAATAGTCGCAGAACATAGCGCTAAACACTAACCAAAAAAGTGGAAAAGGTCAGGGCCTTTGTCATAGTATATTCCCAGAAGCGTCTATAAGGGTCCAGGAGGGAATGAGTAAGCTATATTGTTGTTCGCTCAACAGTGCGAATAAATATCACCCAAATACAGAATCAGTGTACTAGCCCTTAAGGGGTCCAGGAGGCACTTGAGAAGACTGTAATATTAGTGCGCAAAATGCGATAAACATTTCCAAAAAAAGGAAAAAAGTCAGTGTACAAGCTTATAAGGGGCTTCAGGAGGCACTGAGTAGACTATGGGATTTGTCGCTCAACAGTGCGCAAAATGCGATAAGCATTCCTCAGTAAAAGTCAGTGTACAAGCTTATCAGGGGCTTCAGGAGGCACTGGGCAGACTAGGGGATTTGTCGCTCAACAGTGCGCAAAATGCGATAAGCATTTCACAGAAAAAGCTATTGTATTAGCTTGTATGGGGTTCAGGAGGCACTGGATACACTATGGGATTTGTCGCTCAGAGTGCTAAGCAGTCCCCAATAAAACAGATTACCAGCCTTGAACAAGTTACATAGCAGCACTAAATAAAAACAAAAGATAAATGGTAAGCATCTAAGCATTTAACACATACAGGGCACAGCAGAAAAACGCTACGTATACTGTTTGGCAAAATATCTAAAGCTATCACAAAGACAGAACAAAGCACATCGACAAAACAGATGTAAGTTGGCGTCGACGGTAATACTCAGATGCAAAATGAAACTACAGCTCAAAGTTATCAAATACGCAATGCTGTTCAGCATTTGCTAAGCACCTTAAACAAAGTTGTACAGAGCAGCCGTTAAAAGCCGACATCAGAGATATTAGCGACCATCATAGATAATCAGCTGGCCAGTATCAAATCAATGGATAAACCAACATTAACGCATTTGCGACTACCGAGAAATCAACAGAATGCAAAATACAGCAACAAGCCAAGCAGGTTAACAAGAGTATATCAAGGGATAAAGCAAAGTAACATATCCGATTGATACAATACCTATTTCTAGCTAGGAGGGACAGCCACAGACGCACAGCAGCAGCACGGATGATAAAGTTAAAGATGGCGCCCAAGGGACCAGGAGAGACTATAAAACTTCACAAACGGAAGTACCAGGGAGAGGGAGGGGTTGGGAAAAAGGTAGAGGCAAGGTAGGAGCAGAGGGTGTGGTCTATTGGAAAGAGGGAGGAGAGCGTAGTTCTGACAAAACAGGGAAGATGTGAGCAGTCAGAAGGAGAGGAAGATTACAGTAGAAAGGAGGGACCTAGGTAGGAAGAAACACAAGAAAGGGGGATAGAGAGGAGAAAGACGAGTGTAGCAGAGGAGAAATGGATAAAAGGGTAGAGCCAGCTATGAGTATGAATTACATATAGTAATGACTAGGACAGTAAACCTGAAGGAAGCTAAGGCAGGGAAGGTAATTAGGCAGATCCAGATATAGAGGAGAGGCAGAGCACACGCTAAGAACACAGAATCCAGAGAGGAAGGAAAAAGTAACAGAAAAAGCTGGCAGATAGGAGCTTTGAGCGTGGTAGCGTACTGGGGAGAGGGTTACAGGGCACTACAAAGGAGGTGAGGGATGGGAGAGAGAAGGGTAAGATATGAAGAGTTAGGTAGGGGAATAAGCAAGTACTATAAGTCTAGATGTGGACAGAGTGACGTCTAGTGGGCATAGGGCAGAGGTACAAAGAGGAGTCACAAAGGTTCAGGGGCAGAAAAGCGTATACTACTGGGAGGGGAGTACACACCAAGTAGAACACAAGGTTGGAGAAAGGAACAGTAGAACAGAGTAAGGGGGTGGGGGGGTAGCTGCTGCTGGCAAGCTTAGCTGGGAGCTAACAGAACTTCACCAGATAAAAATGGTAATAGGCTACAATCAATTAAGTAGACATACTCCTTTTGAATCTTGAGGTACTGTGTTTGAAGCAGAGTGAAAAGGTCCAGGGTTTTCCAAGGGTAAGAGTCAGTAAGTACCCTCGTAGAGTAGTAGCAGTTTTCAACCCAGGCAAACAGACACTGGTTAGAGGCAGGAGAATTAGCTGTTACAGGAGAGAAAGTGGGAGAAAATACAGAAGCATTAAAATTAAATTCAAAAATGCAGTTGTGTCAATATAGAGTAGTAACCAAATACATAGAAATAGTAGTTAAGTACACTGCTCCATCAAATAACACCAAAAAAGAACAACAGTGTAGGTCAAAACTACGGAATCAATAAATAAAGCAGCGTTTAGGCAAAAGCACATTACATAGTTACACAGTTCAAGGTTCTACAACATGTGCATATCCACAAAAGGAATACTGCATTAGTTTGGTAAAAAAACACAAGATATACCATTAAATAAGTCACAGGATATTCCATCTAAACTCAAAGGGAACCATGAGGCAGGCACATTACTCCATACTATGCAGTAAAGAAGATTGCTAATTGAAGGAAGGCCCTATAAGGAGTAAGACCTAAGCCCAGTCTACACGTGTAAGGCCACTTATTAAATCTACACGCAGTTCCCAAAAAGATGGGAGGGCAGAGTAGTAAGAAGTTTGTATTTGGGTAAACCATACAGTGAAGGTTACATAAATTATAGCTAAAGGCAATAGGGGTATGAATCACCCTAAAAGCTTCTGATGGGATTGAGGAGGGTCCAGGAGGCACTGATTAGATCAGTAATAGTCGCAGAACATAGCGCTAAACACTAACCAAAAAAGTGGAAAAGGTCAGGGCCTTTGTCATAGTATATTCCCAGAAGCGTCTATAAGGGTCCAGGAGGGAATGAGTAAGCTATATTGTTGTTCGCTCAACAGTGCGAATAAATATCACCCAAATACAGAATCAGTGTACTAGCCCTTAAGGGGTCCAGGAGGCACTTGAGAAGACTGTAATATTAGTGCGCAAAAATGCGATAAACATTTCCAAAAAAAGAAAAAAGTCAGTGTACAAGCTTATAAGGGGCTTCAGGAGGCACTGAGTAGACTATGGGATTTGTCGCTCAACAGTGCGCAAAATGCGATAAGCATTCCTCAGTAAAAGTCAGTGTACAAGCTTATCAGGGGCTTCAGGAGGCACTGGGCAGACTAGGGGATTTGTCGCTCAACAGTGCGCAAAATGTGATAAGCATTTCACAGAAAAAGCTATTGTATTAGCTTGTATGGGGTTCAGGAGGCACTGGATACACTATGGGATTTGTCGCTCAGAGTGCTAAGCAGTCCCCAATAAAACAGATTACCAGCCTTGAACAAGTTACATAGCAGCACTAAATAAAAACAAAAGATAAATGGTAAGCATCTAAGCATTTAACACATACAGGGCACAGCAGAAAAATGCTACGTATACTGTTTGGCAAAATATCTAAAGCTATCACAAAGACAGAACAAAGCACATCGACAAAACAGATGTAAGTTGGCGTCGACGGTAATACTCAGATGCAAAATGAAACTACAGCTCAAAGTTATCAATACGCAATGCTGTTCAGCATTTGCTAAGCACCTTAAACAAAGTTGTACAGAGCAGCCGTTAAAAGCCGACATCAGAGATATTAGCGACCATCATAGATAATCAGCTGGCCAGTATCAAATCAATGGATAAACCAACATTAACGCATTTGCGACTACCGAGAAATCAACAGAATGCAAAATACAGCAACAAGCCAAGCAGGTTAACAAGAGTATATCAAGGGATAAAGCAAAGTAACATATCCGATTGATACAATACCTATTTCTAGCTAGGAGGGACAGCCACAGGCACAGCAGCAGCATGGATGATAAAGTTAAAGATGGCCAAGGGACCAGGAGAGACTATAAAACTTCACAAACGGAAGTACCAGGGAGAGGGAGGGTTGGGAAAAAGGTAGAGGCAAGGTAGGAGCAGAGGGGTGTGGTCTATTGGAAAGAGGGGAGGAGAGCGTAGTTCTGACAAAACAGGGAAGATGTGAGCAGTCAGAAGGAGAGGAAGATTACAGTAGAAAGGAGGGACCTAGGTAGGAAGAAACACAAGAAAGGGGATAGAGAGGAGAAAGACGAGTGTAGCAGAGGAGAAATGGATAAAAGGGTAGAGCCAGCTATGAGTATGAATTACATATAGTAATGACTAGGACAGTAAACCTGAAGGAAGCTAAGGCAGGGAAGGTAATTAGGCAGATCCAGATATAGAGGAGAGGCAGAGCACACGCTAAGAACACAGAATCCAGAGAGGAAGGAAAAGTAACAGAAAAAGCTGGCAGATAGGAGCTTTGAGCGTGGTAGCGTACTGGGGAGAGGGTTACAGGGCACTACAAAGGAGGTGAGGGATGGGAGAGAGAAGGGTAAGATATGAAGAGTTAGGTAGGGGAATAAGCAAGTACTATAAGTCTAGATGTGGACAGAGTGACGTCTAGTGGGCATAGGGCAGAGGTACAAAGAGGAGTCACAAAGGTTCAGGGGCAGAAAAGCGTATACTACTGGGAGGGGAGTACACACCAAGTAGAACACAAGGTTGGAGAAAGGAACAGTAGAACAGAGTAAGGGGGTGGGGGTTAGCTGCTGCTGGCAAGCTTAGCTGGGAGCTAACAGAACTTCACCAGATAAAAATGGTAATAGGCTACAATCAATTAAGTAGACATACTCCTTTTGAATCTTGAGGTACTGTGTTTGAAGCAGAGTGAAAAGGTCCAGGGTTTTCCAAGGGTAAGAGTCAGTAAGTACCCTCGTAGAGTAGTAGCAGTTTTCAACCCAGGCAAACAGACACTGGATAGAGGCAGGAGAATTAGCTGTTACAGGAGAGAAAGTGGGAGAAAATACAGAAGCATTAAAATTAAATTCAAAAATGCAGTTGTGTCAATATAGAGTAGTAACCAAATACATAGAAATAGTAGTTAAGTACACTGCTCCATCAAATAACACCAAAAAAGAACAACAGTGTAGGTCAAAACTACGGAATCAATAAATAAAGCAGCGTTTAGGCAAAAGCACATTACATAGTTACACAGTTCAAGGTTCTACAACATGTGCATATCCACAAAAGGAATACTGCATTAGTTTGGTAAAAAAACACAAGATATACCATTAAATAAGTCACAGGATATTCCATCTAAACTCAAAGGGAACCATGAGGCAGGCACATTACTCCATACTATGCAGTAAAGAAGATTGCTAATTGAAGGAAGGCCCTATAAGGAGTAAGACCTAAGCCCAGTCTACACGTGTAAGGCCACTTCTTAAATCTACACGCAGTTCCCAAAAGATGGGAGGGCAGAGTAGTAAGAAGTTTGTATTTGGGTAAACCATACAGTGAAGGTTACATAAATTATAGCTAAAGGCAATAGGGGTATGAATCACCCTAAAAGCTTCTGATGGGATTGAGGAGGGTCCAGGAGGCACTGATTAGATCAGTAATAGTCGCAGAACATAGCTAAACACTAACCAAAAAAGTGGAAAAGGTCAGGGCCTTTGTCATAGTATATTCCCAGAAGCGTCTATAAGGGTCCAGGAGGGAATGAGTAAGCTATATTGTTGTTCGCTCAACAGTGCGAATAAATATCACCCAAATACAGAATCAGTGTACTAGCCCTTAAGGGGTCCAGGAGGCACTTGAGAAGACTGTAATATTAGTGCGCAAAATGCGATAAACATTTCCAAAAAGAAAAAGTCAGTGTACAAGCTTATAAGGGGCTTCAGGAGGCACTGAGTAGACTATGGGATTTGTCGCTCAACAGTGCGGAAAATGCGATAAGCAGTCCTCAGTAAAAGTCAGTGTACAACCTTATCGGGGCTTCAGGAGGCACTGGGCAGACTAGGGATTTGTCGCTCAACAGTGCAAAATGCGATAAGCATTTCACAGAAAAAGCTATTGTATTAGCTTGTATGGGGTTCAGGAGGCACTGGATACACTATGGGATTTGTCGCTCAGAGCGCTAAGCAGTCCCCAATAAAACAGATTACCAGCCTTGAACAAGTTACATAGCAGCACTAAATAAAAACAAAAGATAAATGGTAAGCATCTAAGCATTTAACACATACAGGGCACAGCAGAAAACGCCACGATACTGTTTGGCAAAATATCTAAAGCTATCACAAAGACAGAACAAAGCACATCGACAAAACAGATGTAAGTTGGCATCGACGGTAATACTCAGATGCAAAATGAAACTACAGCTCAAAGTTATCAACACGCAATGCTGTTCAGCATTTGCTAAGCACCTTAAACAAAGTTGTACAGAGCAGCCGTTAAAGCCGACATCAGAGATATTAGCGACCATCATAGATAATCAGCTGGCCAGTATCAAATCAATGGATAAACCAACATTAACGCATTTGCGACTACCGAGAAATCAACAGAATGCAAAATACAGCAACAAGCCAAGCAGGTTAACAAGAGTATATCAAGGGATAAAGCAAAGTAACATATCCGATTGATACAATACCTATTTCTAGCTAGGAGGGACAGCCACAGACGCACAGCAGCAGCACGGATGATAAAGTTAAAGATGGCGCCCAAGGGACCAGGAGAGACTATAAAACTTCACAAACGGAAGTACCAGGGAGAGGGAGGGGTTGGGAAAAAGGTAGAGGCAAGGTAGGAGCAGAGGGGGTGTGGTCTATTGGAAAGAGGGGAGGAGAGCGTAGTTCTGACAAAACAGGGAAGATGTGAGCAGTCAGAAGGAGAGGAAGATTACAGTAGAAAGGAGGGACCTAGGTAGGAAGAAACACAAGAAAGGGGGATAGAGAGGAGAAAGACGAGTGTAGCAGAGGAGAAATGGATAAAAGGGTAGAGCCAGCTATGAGTATGAATTACATATAGTAATGACTAGGACAGTAAACCTGAAGGAAGCTAAGGCAGGGAAGGTAATTAGGCAGATCCAGATATAGAGGAGAGGCAGAGCACACGCTAAGAACACAGAATCCAGAGAGGAAGGAAAAAGTAACAGAAAAAGCTGGCAGATAGGAGCTTTGAGCGTGGTAGCGTACTGGGGAGAGGGTTACAGGGCACTACAAAGGAGGTGAGGGATGGGAGAGAGAAGGGTAAGATATGAAGAGTTAGATAGGGGAATAAGCAAGTACTATAAGTCTAGATGTGGACAGAGTGACGTCTAGTGGGCATAGGGCAGAGGTACAAAGAGGAGTCACAAAGGTTCAGGGGCAGAAAAGCGTATACTACTGGGAGGAGTACACACCAAGTAGAACACAAGGTTGGAGAAAGGAACAGTAGAACAGAGTAAGGGGGTGGGGGGGTAGCTGCTGCTGGCAAGCTTAGCTGGGAGCTAACAGAACTTCACCAGATAAAAATGGTAATAGGCTACAATCAATTAAGTAGACATACTCCTTTTGAATCTTGAGGTACTGTGTTTGAAGCAGAGTGAAAAGGTCCAGGGTTTTCCAAGGGTAAGAGTCAGTAAGTACCCTCGTAGAGTAGTAGCAGTTTTCAACCCAGGCAAACAGACACTGGATAGAGGCAGGAGAATTAGTCCTTTTGAATCTTGAGGTACTGTGTTTGAAGCAGAGTGAAAAGGTCCAGGGTTTTCCAAGGGTAAGAGTCAGTAAGTACCCTCGTAGAGTAGTAGCAGTTTTCAACCCAGGCAAACAGACACTGGATAGAGGCAGGAGAATTAGTCCTTTTGAATCTTGAGGTACTGTGTTTGAAGCAGAGTGAAAAGGTCCAGGGTTTTCCAAGGGTAAGAGTCAGTAAGTACCCTCGTAGAGTAGTAGCAGTTTTCAACCCAGGCAAACAGACACTGGATAGAGGCAGGAGAATTAGTCCTTTTGAATCTTCAGGTACTGTGTTTGAAGCAGAGTGAAAAGGTCCAGGGTTTTCCAAGGGTAAGAGTCAGTAAGTACCCTCGTAGAGTAGTAGCAGTTTTCAACCCAGGCAAACAGACACTGGATAGAGGCAGGAGAATTAGCTATTTCTAGCTAGGAGGGACAGCCACAGACGCACAGCAGCAGCACAGATGATACATATCATCCAACCCAGGTATACAACACTACAGGGAATGTATTCCGCCATGTAGATGTATTTGTGTGTGTGTGTGTGTGTGTGTGTGTGTGTGTATGTATATATAAATATATATATATATATATATATATATATATATATATATATATATATATATATATATTCATCTTTGAATGAATATAACATATCTATATATGTAGATATAGGTATAGATATATATATATATATATATATATATATATATATATATATACACACACACACACACACACACACACACACACACACACACACACACACACACACACACACACACACATATATATATATAAGCCAATAAATACTTATATACATAGGTACGCATACATCCATAGATATATATGTATACATCCACATGTCCACATATATACAGCACTAGGCTCACCTTTCAAAGGGTAAAATCCATGTGTCCAAAAGTTGGAAGTCCAAAAGTATGTTCTCAGCATTGCACAATCTTGCAATACATGCATCGAATGTGCAATGAGCGAATGTCACTATGCATTCGCTCATTTCAGATTAGGCAATTTGGATGCGGATGGCACTATAGTGGGTTTGGGGAATATTTGCCTATCCCCACTGTACTGCAAACTAGGAGTTAGTATATCACAGTAGGGGGGTTGTCGGGGTCCAGTCCCCCAGACTGGGGGTGCAGGGGGGCATGCCCCTGGCATTACAATATGTATTGCAACTTGCAGTTCGAAAGTCAGCGAAGGTGCCTTTAGAACTGCTGTGTTTTGAACTGTGGTGCAGTAAGAAATGATGGGTCTGTCCTTTCGGTTTGCAGAAAGGGCCATTCGAAGAAATTATTGTTTCCCTGTCAATGGTGAACACATATATATCAATATAGGTATATATGGACATACATCTGTAGATGAAATTAGGAATGTAACCACAACATATATGTCCACATACACCATTGATGAGTTTGAGAGACCCAAACAACATACATCTGGCATGGATAGGTATCCCCCCCAACCAAACACATCTGGCCTGCAATACAATACCAACCTTAGCAAATCCCATAAGCAGGACCCTACATGACAAGGGCAGTACATGTTAACAGTACTCCATCCCACCTGTAAGATATCATGCTGACATTACTAATATATCATGCAGTACAGTCAAGTGACATGTCATGCTTGGGGAGAACCCTCTGGGCAGGTGCAGTAAGTAACTGGGATCCCTCATACTATCCAATAGGCCTACACGTGACAATGGATTCACCAACGTTGGCAGGGATGACCACAAATCCACCATGTCAGCTGGGAACTACCACCCATTAGCCTGATGACCCTGGTCTGCAGGGACATGGAACATATCAACAATGAACCCATGGCCAATGTCACTGGTAATCTTAACACATGGGACCCCACCAATGCTGGACTTGTGAAAGGCAGAGAATACAACCTGAAACTGGTATACCTCCTTTACCCAATCATGACAGGTGTAGATGTGGGTTAGGAGGTGCACAATTCCTATGCAGATCATAGCAGACTTTTGCACACCATTCCACATGTAGGAATGTGTGTAGTTGTTAAGGGATCTACCTCTGTTCACAGAATATGTTTCTACCAGGACTGCTTGGCATATGCCAACATTCCACAGGTGCTATCCCATGGACATACAGTCCTTCACAGGTCATAGATGTGTTAATGCCCTCCTCCACACTGTTGAGGTGTGCAGCACTACTGGGTTTGCTATAACTCACTGAGTGTGGCTGTTGTGGACACAACTGCCATTACTGTGTTGTGTTTGTCCCCGCACATAGCTGTCTGTAATACTGTACAGTGTATGTAATCAGGTTGTTAGTTGTTGTTCTCTCCATTCACAGTAGTTGAGTGGGTCACACCCTCCTAAGGGTAGGGCTATGCCACCGGCATTGGAACACACCTGTTACTTAGGTGAGGAATGCAGTAGAGTGGGGAGAGGGACATACACCCTGCTGTTAGCATGTTCAATGTCATCCACATTGCGGACTGCATATATAGCATTGTGTGGTTGTGCTTATCCTGTCTTGGTGGGATTACATGTGCAACCGATGTGTTACCTACATGGGAACATACTTCCATGTGTACAGTCTTGTACCTGTACTGCATCCAAACCAAAGGCACTGTGTGTTGTACCCAACCATGGCATGTGTACCACCCACTACACTTACTGGTGTCTACTGTAGAAGGCCTGATGACACCACTACACCCATCAGCCATGTGGCACATGGACAAACACAACACAATCAGAACAGATACTGGTGACAACAATACAACATTGTTAATTATAACTATGATGCATCAAGGCTGCACAGCTACACCCTCCAAGATAGTAACATTTCACTTTACTGCTGACAACATGCTACACATAATTTCATTGCTACACTGTTGTACAGTCACCCTGTGCATCAGCACCATGTTAGCCTGTCCCTGCATCAATGTTATGGATGTCAGGGAGTGGCACAGGTATCGTCATATGCACAGGGTGTGTTGTTGGTTTGCCAGAGGTCTAGGCTGAGCCATACAATTGACAACATGTGCGTGTGTGTGTGTGTGTGTGTGTGTGTGTGTGTGTGTGTGTGTGTGTGTGTGTGTGTGTGTGTGTGAGGGGGCTGAGTACTGTTATGGGCCACTAGTGATGTCATGTGTGCAGGTATGTGGTTGCCCTAGGTTCGTTGTTTATGTGTGTGTCTGCATGTACACAGTTCCTCCCTGTGGCTGCCTTATACAGGGAATTGTGAGGCAGCTGCAGGGTTTGCAGTTCACCGTCTATGGCCACTGACATGGGACATGTGCCTGGCAGGAGTGCTACAGGCATTATCAGGTACAAAGCCAGACTGAGTACTGTCCCCTGAGTTTGACAGATGTCCACTGGATCCAGGTCCCTCCTGGGGCTGGCTAGGGCCATGTGCACGTGATCTGTTAGGGTGGTCTATGGACAGCCCCCCAACAGTGCTGTGGCTGGTACTGCCACTACGGGAGCGGCTGTACCTGGTTGGATGTCCACGGAGACTGCCAGCTGCTGGTGTTGCTGGCATATGTCCATGTGGCCATCGCAACCATCCCACTCTGTTCTGATGCATGGACATGACGTTGTGGATGAGATCCAATGTCTCACCCCACAGTCTATCCATGACCTCAGTGTAATTACAGATGGCACCTGCTAGGTCATGGATGCTGTCAGTTACAGAGGTGTGATGAGCCCTCTGCACCCTTAGACCCTGCCTGGTGTACTGTTCCATTCATGCCTGTGCTTCCATGACAGTCTGGAACATGCGTGTGGTTGAATGACCAGCAGTGCTTCGACGAGCACCCCTAAACATCTGCCTATGTGATACACCGCCAGACATTTGGCTATGGCAGCTGTGTCCTGACACATGTGCCATAGATACCACACTGTCCTGGGCAATGCCAACCATAGGCTGTCCCTCAGCTAAGACCAACGGTGATGAGGTATGTAGAGGCAGTGTGACTGTGTGCGTGTATGTGGTGGATACGTGTGGGTTATCAATTGGTGGCCCAGCAGCAGCCCCTGACGACCCTTCCTGTGCCTCAACAGACCTATCCTCATGGTCACTGTCTGTATCAGTGACATCAGAATCCCCGTGGGGGGGCCCAGCACCACCTCGCTACCTGTGTGGGAAAAACAGGGAACAGACTGTAAGACCTGTACATTACTGCCAGACAGTACATGCACACACACACACACACACACACACACACACACACACGTGCAGACATGGCCACACACACAGACATACACACATGCAGTCGACCTACATGGCAACCTATAAACGCCACCAGACAGCACCTACAGACAGATCCCACACCCCCATGACACACACAATAGCAGGAGATGGTGCAGTGCAGTATCACACACAAACCTGTAATTGCACACATGTCAGCATGCAGGACATGTGGCGCTCAACAGCATGCAGTCCAACTGTAGTCAATCCCCATTACCAACATTATACATGGCTGTGATGCATGGCTTCTGTTAGTAGGTGATTACCCTCCCCCTGTAACTCACTGAACCCATGTCCACAACATTGCTGTGCATATGTTCAGCACCCTGGCATGTACTGTGCACCATACCTAACAGGTGTACACACCATTGCAGGATGTGTATCTGTGTGTCAGTTGTGTTTCTGCTGCTGCTCACAGCCTCTGTGTGTTTCTGGATCACATGTGGACACGTGTTTAGTGAATGCTTGATGTGTATTCACAGATGTCATCATCAGAGGTGCATGTATGAGTGACAGACTACCATTAGACTGACCACAGTCACAATGTACTGTACCTATGGTGAGGGTAGAGACCATCATTGACCATGATTGAGCCCTGGCTGATGTTGCCTGTGGTACACATAGGTTCATAGGTGAGTACTGGTCTATTGGTCCTGGGGCCTACATAAGCCTAGCCATACGGGTTCCCACCCATCGACCACCCACTAATGTTATTCCCCTGTGCCCCTGTTAGGCTGTGGCACAGACATACTACCCAGGACAAATTCCCCATTTCCCATCCAATTGCTAAGTGTTTCTGTAAAGAGGACCAATGAGTAGCATTCCTGACATGTATGGGTAGTACATTCCAGAGTGTGGGGGTTCCCAAGGACAGGGCCCTATCCCTCCAGTATGTTCTGTGTAATGTGTTTATGAGGTTTAGGACCCTGGAACATGTGTTATCAGAGAAGTGGGATGTCTTTATATGTAGCTTGTTCAACTGCTCTGTGTATGACATAGCTGTGTATGTTGGGCAGATGTCAGCTGTGCCTGGGCAATGTGCACTGGAGTGTAGCCAAAGTTGTCTGAGATGGACTGTGTATTGCATGTATTTGAGGCTGGTAATCCCATTAGTGAGGGGTGTGCTCTGTCAGTGCACATGTACAGCATGCATTATGGGTAGGTGTGTTAGATGTGTACATGGCCTACACCTTAGCAATGACATGCACAGTGAACTGCCAAGAATAACCTTAATCCATACTCACCGGCATCCGGCCGCTGCCTTGCCGGTATCCCAGAGGTACCAACATTGAGATGGGATAGAGTTGATGTTAGAGGCTACAGCTGTGGCATTGCTACAGGGTGGCTGCAATATTACAGTACAACAACAACTGAAGTCCACAGTACTAAAGATTATGCATTACTTTTTATCAGTACTACACAGTAACAGACCCCACATCTCACATATGCATGATCTACATGTACAGATGCATAAACTACAGTAGTCTACTGATATGCCCTGGAACCTTACCTGCATGCTCCATGTCTGGTGTGTGTGTAGCACCCACCTCCATGACTATATAAGTCTGTAGCTCTTGCGGGCGGGCAGGTGCTACCAGGCTCATGAGCAGCTCTTTCACTCTGGTGAGGGAGGATGGATGTTATGGCCCCCCACTGCAAAGTGGTCACCCCACATGGCAGCGGCACGGTGACGTACTTGGCGGAGCAGGTCACTACAATGGTGGTAGACCTGCTCATATGTAAGGCTGTGCATCCCCACCTCATTCACCCTGCAGACCACATCATTCCACATGGCTGTTCTCTCCTGCTGGTCCTGGCTTGTTTGTGAGAACAACAGCTGGTAATTGTGGATGATGCTGGTGATTATAATCTCCCCCTCACCGGAACTGTAGGCGGGATTCCTCGGGTGCGCCATACTCCCTGAAAGACATAATGATGGAAATATGTCTGAGCAACTCATATGTCAAGTTTATCATAATACAATACACATATCAGTCTCCCGCCACCATATCAGCTCCAACATAATGTTGACACTACGCTAGAGGTATGTGTCTGGTGTATGTACCATTGTGTCATATATTGTATTGTACAACACTTTCTGCTATGTGTTTATAGACATGCTCCTTGTGGGGACACTAGAGTTGCTGGGCTGTTACAGGGTATTTCCCCTGCATGCCATTGTCACTGCCACTATGTTTCCACATATGCATGTGGCAGGCCTGCTATGTGATTGCTATACATCTGCCATTCTGTGATATTGGGGATATCTATGCCTGCTGTTGGACATGTTTTGGGATTCTCTGGACTATTACAGCCCACATATGTTCCATGACAGTTACATACCAGTATGTGTAGGGGTTATTTGCCAGCAGGAACACCACTCCAACCTAATGTGCACATGTTACCAGTCCACATCACATCCGTGACCCATCATTGAACCTCATTATCTACTGTTCCATCACTACCTTCATGTGGAACCACCTCAGGGTATGGTACTCCCTCCATGGACCACATGCAGACATGTGTCTGTCATCCAGTTAGGTCAAGGATCGTGTGCATAGGGAGCTCCACAGAGACATGGGGTATGTGCTACATCAGCTGGAGGCATGCAGTACACATACACAAAGTTCAACATGCATGTCCCTCCTGCCCAGAACACAGCCCAGGCACCTTAATGTCCATGTAGATGCTGTCCTGACTGTCCATGGGTGGGCACCATGCTCCCTTTGTTCCCATGTGGGGGCTCAATGTCCTCCACATTCCAAATGTAACTATACATCCATAGTGTTTAATCAACACATGTGTCATATACCAGCCCTGTATGCTGTCTTGTGTGTCACCCAACCAGACCTACATACCAATATGTGCCAAATACCCTTCACCAACATATATATCCCACAGTCTCATACAATTGCGATGTGTTCCCAACATGCATTACACACCACACTCCACACTCCATCTTGCAGCCATGTACTGGTGTGTAGGTGTGTTGTGTATTGATGTGTGATGTTGTCTCACACATGTCATGGCAGGGGAGATGTACTGACACACACACACACACACACACACATGCACACACATATAATATATATATATATATATATATATATATATATATATATATATATATATATATATATATATATATATATCTGTCTGTATACATATATATATATATATATATATATATATATATATATATATATATCTGTCTGTATACATATATATATATATATATATATATATATATATATAGAGAGAGAGAGAGAGATGTATGTATATATACATATGTGCATATATGTGTAGATATAATTTTGTGTTGTTTATATACCTATATAAATGTATAACTGTCCAAGGTTGTGTAAACATACACAGCTGTGAATATGTATCACACATATATGTATCTGTATGTGGGGTGCATACGAACATCTGGACCACACTCATGTACACTCTTTACTTCACAGCTGAACTGTTCTGCCTTGCTGCAACACAGACAAGTGTCACATGTGAACACAGACTAACATTAGGGGGGGTATATATGGTGACAAACTTTAGATAAGCATATTATACTGCTATGGCAGTTGGGAATGCTATGCTACACTTTAACATGACTGTCCTGCAGGTGGTGTGGTCTCTCACCCATGTGTCTATCATGGCAGTATTAATACCCCCACCAGCCATTGGCCACAATAATTTACAGAACACAGATATAATGGGTCACATCTTTCCCATTCACTGCTGGTCTGCACAGTTGACAGCTATGTCCCACTGCCCACAGGGACTGACACTACTGTCCAGTGCAAGATGTTGAGCAGAACACCATTATAGGAACAAATACTGATGGCACATATACATCCTTTCACAGTATACATCCTATTATTCTATACCATATACTACATGCCAGCAAATGCATATCTGTTTCACATACCTGTTATGTTGTTTCCGCTGTAACACAACCCTGAGCTTTGTGAACTTTCTTGAATGTTTTTTCCTCTCTCTCTCTCTCAGTGTCTCCAGTAGAGTGATTGAGCTGGTTTGAATAGATTGCGGCATGCTTTTGTTGGTATTGCACATGATCAGGTGGTGGCCTCTGCACCAGTCAGTGTCCATCAGTTGCTAATTGCATGCAGCCTGCTGTGTAGTACTTCAGATAACCACTGTCATGGCAACCCTGTGCAATAAATTTCTGCCTTCTGTGGGCGTTGTCCCTTCACCTTTACAATATGGATGACATCCTTCCTGTGTGTGAGCCCTGGTATTGGCCCTGCTGTACTCTCTGATCATGGTGTTTTACCAGGAGCCATACCATGATTTGTAACTCCTGGATGCCTCAGCGTTGTGCTCTAAATCGAGTGCCTTCACCCACACCAGCCATTCTGCCTGCAGCAGGAAGCTACAACCAGTTATGGGTAGTAGTCTCACCTGTGGGGTTTAAATATGACCATTTTACTGCTATTCCCTGTGACTGGCCAGTTTTGAAAAGGCTAAGCTATGGGCAGACCTGCTTACATGAGGTTGGCACTGCTTAAAGAGGTATACCACTAGGCAGATTAAATTGGCTCCCCTACACATTGCTTACACTTACTAACTTGAGCTGTGCTGTGGTTAGCATTGCTTAATAGTTAATTAGCACTATATTTGCCATTTGTCAATGATTTATTCTTCATTACAGGTTATATATGTGTCTGGAGTGCTATACTTGCGCGGAATGTTCTGTGCCTGTGTAGAGCAGCAGCAAGCCTTGCATATTACTGAAGGCATGCTGCTGTATTCTCTACACAGACATGATCTGTGTACGAGTGCAGGGGGCGTCTCCCTGCAATGCACAGATACTAAACATTCCCCCTGCACTCAGAAAGTGCCACACAGCACTTTCTAAGCTGTACTGGCATAATATTAGAGCATAGTTCTAATACTATGCCAGTATTTCTGTGTTCGTGGACACTGAAATGCAAAATAAATCATTTCATTGTCTGCTGACACTGAAATGAAACCAGCAAAGAGGAAAGCAATACAGGATGTGTCTCACAGCTTCTGTGACACACCCTCTGTATTGTTAAAGCACCGTATGGCACTACTGCATCCTGCAGAAGCAGGAAATGTGTGCAAATGCACACACATGCCTTCAACCATACACATTCTCACAGAATGCCAGATTTTAGCCTCATATATTTGGTCCACTCTCCATAAAAAACTGTTTTTCTGGCAAATTAGTGTAAAAGCATTAAAGTCCGAAGTTGGAAAGTAATGAAAGACATTTGAATCTCAGACATTATACCCTTCAGAAAAGTCATGCCAATGCAAAGCCTGTTATTCTATCAACTTTCTACATTGGCAAGAGCAATATCTAAAATCTGTCCCTATTTGTCCCTCCTATCATGTCACGCTTTGTGCAGATGTCCTGCCATAAGAGGTAGAAAGCAATGTGCATACCCAAAAGAAAATAAAAATGGAATACCATTTCAACTTTTTTTTTCTGTTCCCAATAAAGTTTAAGCATAGCTGAGTGGGTGTGTGCGCCATGCAGCTATGCATAGCAAGGTCTAAACATCTAAAGGAACTAAATAGAAATATACAGCCAAAATAGGCAAAGTGGAATAGTGCAGTGGTTAGAGCTTTCACTTAACATGCAGGAATTCACAGTTCAATCCCTCATTTTCATATGTGAAACAGGACAAAAATATATTTTTTTATAAATGGGTAGTGAATAATATATATTTGTTGACCAGGGTAGTGTAGCAAGTCCAAATGTGATGTGTCAGTGTTGTACAGATGTGAAACCCACATATAAACACAAGTGTCCCATGCAATATAGCCGCAAATGAATGTAATGTAATGAAAGCACATGGGGGATATCATGGAAGGGAAACATACATATCATAAGATGGCATTAAGAAGGAATTGATCCCACAATCCTGATAGTCCACAAAATGAAAACTGAACATCACTTAATTATATTCAGCTAAGCTTACCCGGAGTAAACAGTGCTTAAACTGTTATATTTACCAATAATTAGCATAGCTAAGCAGATTTGTGCACAGGTAAACAGTGTTTACTATCTAACTCTGTAAGTAATGCTTATCTCAGCTAAGTGGGTTTGCTCATCGCTAGGCTCAGCTCAGCATATTCAAAATAGACCAGTCATGGCAAAGGTGGGAATCCAGCCCTATTTAAATCCCACAGGTGGGAATACAACCATAACCAGTTGTAACTGATAACTGCAGGCACTATGGCTGGTGTTGGAGAAGGTGTGCACTTTCGGGAGCAGCACTGGGGCATGCAGGAGTCCAGAGTCATGGTTGGACTCTTAGTAAAAAAACATGAAGGGCGACTGCTGCAGGACCAGTACCAAGCCTCCTAATACAAAGCAGAGACCTGGGACAGTCTCGCTTGTGAACTCACCAGAGCAACTGGCATCCCACAAACTGCTGAGCAAGTCCAGCATCACTATGCTGACTTGAAGCGAAGGAAGAGGGACCTCTTGAAGCACTGGGTCCAAGATGCTCAGAAGCAAAATGTCCCAACAATGTGTAAGTACCACTATCAATTCTCATGTATCAAAGTCCAGCCTAAGTATGACATGGAAAGGTATGCATAAATGTTTCTCAATCTCCTGTACAGCTGCAGAAACGAGGGCTATGAACTTGGAAGCCCACAACAGCAGGCTGCTAAGGCTGTGTCGTGAGGCTGGTGAGTACTAATCTAGCTAGCAGTAGTCAGGGCAAATAAATAGAATGCAGTAGAATGTCACCTGCCAGTAGTTAGTAATGTGTACTGTTTGTACTGAATAAACAAGACATTAGCAGAATA
Organism: Protopterus annectens; assembly: GCF_019279795.1. NCBI lineage: Eukaryota > Metazoa > Chordata > Ceratodontiformes > Protopteridae > Protopterus > Protopterus annectens. The sequence goes on along the minus strand of NC_056727.1, from coordinate 1,057,792,486 downwards.
ATACTGATGTATAGGATATTTATCAGTAAAAGTATAGCAGTGTCTGTCAGTAAAACACTAAACACCAGATTGTTGTGTGTACTTTGGTATATGGTATTATGAATGTAGATGTAATGTTGATGTTAACAGATTAGCTATAAGAAATGTTCCCTGCACCAGGATCTGGTCCCTGAATAGTAATGCCATGTTAAGCATTGTTTTCCATACTGTAATATGTCGAGGTCTGACTACAGATTTTATCAAGCATCTGCCAATCATGACTATCAGAATTACAAGGGAGATTGTCCAAACAGCACACAATTATACTGAAAACAGTCAGGAACAAAACAGCAGGTCTTCAATAGCTCATTGTGATGAAACACAATCTTGTGTTTGTTTTTTGCACAAACTGGCACAGTTCAAATCCTGGGAGAGCTATTAAGATGCATGCATAATCTCATCCAAGAATATGTGAATATGTGTAGAAACAGTCAAGTATTTTTAACAGAAATTTCCTCCACAGGTCTGCCAGGTAAGAAAATGTATAAATGAGCTGTAAGAAGCCTGTAATTATACATTGTGTACAACACCCACTGTCCGACCCCAAGGCTGCAAATGACAGCAACAGAAGTACATACACCAAGTAGTCACCTCCAAGAAATGTCTCTCAAAGGTCACACTATCACAGTTAGTGGTCACTGCAGCCAACACCCAGGGTGATCAATAGAAATCAAGGTGCATTATGGCACTAGCACACACACAGTTATGACTGCACATATGTAACCTTGACTATGTGAATATGTGTTAAAACAGTCAAGTTGTATTGACAGATATTTCTCCACAGGTCTGCCAGGTAAGAAAAGGTATAAATGAGTTATAAGAAGCCTGTAATTATACACTGTATACAAACATACCACTGCCCAACCCAAGGCCATAGGTCGATGTAAAGTGAGGTAATACCTGCAGAGTAGTGATTAGAGCAATGATCATTAAAGTTGTGAGCACTTCAAGCCTATACAGTTGTTAATTGACATCTCTCTCTTTCTCCCACCTTATCTTCACCAATAATCTAAGCACATAAATCAGTGTGTATGTTTTTTACCCAACCTACCTGTGTCCTATTGTTCTGCAAGTATTGAAATGGTTTTCTATTAATGTTTCCTGTTCAAATAGAGTCATTTATTTATTTCTTTGCATTTTGTTTACCAGGATGGTCCATTGGGCCACAAGGAGCCCATTTTAAATGGAGTCCTGGGGAGAAAAGCTCCAAAACGTACAGATATTACAGTATACAAGGTCACACAATTACAAATTTACAACAATTATAAAAATACACAGTTACAAAGTTACAAAAATTGGCATTTGCAAGAACAAATTAATATGCATTAAAAATAATTAATTTCAGACAAATTAAAGTTCAATATAGAATGATAGTTGCTGAAGTTTTAATGCTAGGCATTATAAACTATAAGAGGTTGTTCACAGATTAACTGGCTTGTAGAGAGTATCAGCAGTCAGGGAAGTTATGTTGGATGGGAGCAAGAACATTCTCATTGTAAAGTTAGATGTGAGTGGAGCACAGATTTGAAGGCAGAGAGATTATTGGTGGTTTCGATGGGAGGTGGGACAGAGTTCCAGTGATGTGCTAGATAGAAGGATAGAAGATGTTTGCCAGGTGGGAGTGCAGGTCTATACATTTCAATTAAGTTTTGGAAGCTGGATCGTAGATGTCTATCAGGTAGATGCATTAGGAATGTAGAAGCAAGAGATGAGCATAGAGAGGGTCTAAAAATAAGTTTGTGTGCTTGGATAAGTTGAATATAGGTGAGGAATTTGGGCAGCTCAAGCCAGTTCAGTTGATGTAAGGAAATGCAGTGATGGGTAGAGGATCTATGGCCTGTTGCAAATTTTGAAATTCTATAGTAACAAGAGGAGAGTTTTGACTTGAGAGAAGATTGCAGATTAGTAAGGATGGAGGCACCATATAGTAGGGCAGGGATAAGGTAGGTGGTAGCAAGAACGAGCCTGGTAGAGGAAGCGATATAATGGTTTTGGCGATAAAGCATGCCCAGTTTCTTATGTTTTTTTTTATGTTTACTAGTAGATGGCTATCAAATCTTAGCTGATCATCAAGGAGGACTCCTAATAGTTTTGCAGTGGAGACTATTTCAAGAAGGGTATTGTTTTGGCTGGTGATAGGGAAGGAGTTTTTGTCTAGGATAGTAGTTTTAGAAGGGGTAAATAACATGAGTTTGGTCTTGGTTGAACTGAGTGCAAGATGATTATCTATCATCCATTGCTCAGTAGAAGAGAATGCATCTCAGGTTAGTTTTGTTAATGAGGAAATGGAGGAGGCAAAGCAGATTATAGTTGAGTCGTCAGCATATTAGATAAAGTTTGGCATTTAGGATGGCATGGTGGAAGTTGTTTATGAAAATACTGAATATCAGGGGACCCAGCATTGAACCCTGGAACAAACCCGTGGGAGTATTTAGGAAAGGTGAAGCTGTTTTTTTCCACCTAACTGCTTGTTGCCTATTTAACAGATAGCTGGTGAGCCAGTTGACAGAGGAGTGGGATAGATTCAGTTTAGTGAGGAGAAGGTTATGAGAGAAGGTATTGAATGCCTTGGAGAGGTCCAGGAGGAGGGTGGACATGATATGACTGGAGTCATGGGCTTTGCTGACCATTTCTAGGAAGGAGGGGAGAGCAGTAGTGGTGCTATGGCCAGGTCAGAAACCATGCTGTGTGGGAGTAAGAAGATTATTTATGAGATAGGGTAAAAGTTGCAGGTGGATACATTTTTTGAGGAGTTTAGAAATGGGAGATAGGATAGCAATAGGTCAGAAATTAGGAATATCATTGTTGTTGCCCCCTTTGTGGGGTGGAATAATAAAGGCTTTAAGGCTTTTTTCCAGAGCTGGGGAACTTGGCTTGCTGAGATTGACTGGTTTATTAGGATACAGATGGGGAAGGCAATGGCTTCTGCGGCTATTTTTAGGAAGTAAGAGGGTATCTCATCAGGTGCATTAGAGCATGGTTTCAGGTTTAGGAGAAGTTTTTTTAAGGTAGAGATGGAAATATGGTTCATGGAGAAGGGAGGGGGTTGGGGGCTGGAGATATTGGAGGAGTAAGAGTTATGTGGAGGAGAATGTGGAGGAGCAGAATTATTAGTAAAGGAAGAAGTGAGTTTGGCTATGGAGTCAGTGAAGAAAGAGTTGAATTTAATAGCTAAATCCAGGTCAGAGGTGTTTGGATTCAGGCAGGGGTTTTATTTTTTGCTGGGGATAAGGAGAGAGGAGATTCCATCCCAGATTTTTTTAGGGTTAGTGTTATGGTTGGTTTGTAGTGTGGAGAAATAGATTTTGTGGTCTGTGATAATACGTTTTTTTTTTACTTTGTTGCAAAGTGCTTTATATTCATTAAGGGTAGTTGTGGTCTTACTTTTATGGTAACATTTCCAAGCTTTATCACAGAGCCGCATGGTGGCCAAGGTATTCTTAGTTATCCATGGGACAGGGTAACTTTTTATGCATTTTGTTTTCCAGGGAGCAAAGGAGTCTAGTAAGTATAAGAAAGTTGTGTTAAGGTATGTAACAGCACTCTCCAGGGGTAAAGTTTTTAGTGGGTTCCAGTTTGTTCTTTTTAGTACAATTGTGAATGCATCAGGGTTAAAGTTTTTTAGGTACTGAGTAGAGATATAGGTATGAGATAGTTGTAGGGAGGAGGGAAGACGGTGTGCAGAAGTGGGAAGGTGGTCACCTAGTGGATCAGGAGGGTACCGCTATCAGAGAAGTAGTGTGGATGGGAGACTAGAATCAAGTCTACGGTACTTCCAGAGAGGAAGTCTTTGTTGGGTCTAGTAGTTGAGGCAATAAGTTAGTGAAATTATAGAGATTTATAATTAGGGGGTTGATTGGAGACTGAATTGTGGCCCAGCTGATGTTGACGTCACCCAAGATTATAGTTTCATTAGTGATATTGGCAGAAAACTAGGAGAGAATATATTCGAGGACTCAGACATTGTCTCCAGGAGGGATGTAAAGGGTGATGATGCAGATAAGTGTATGTTTATTTACCTGCAGATGGGCTGCAACTAATTCTGCATTGCCAAATTTGGATATAGGTTTAGAGTAGGGGTAATTAAGAGGGATGAGGAGTAAATGAGTGTGACACCTCTCCCTTTTTATGTGTTCTGTCATTTCTAATAATACGGTAGTTGGGTAGTATCAGTTCTGTATCTTTTAAATGAGGTTTAAGCAGGATTTGGAGATGGATAAAATATCAGGTTAATTGTGGAGTAGCCAGGCATGGAGGTTATGGATTTTGTTACATAAGCTTTGAGCATTCAGAGCTGTGAAGTGGAGGGATATACTGGGTGAGTGGGAATGATGAGGTGGAGTGGTAGAGTTTTGTGGGGGAGGGGGACCAGGGTTAGGGTGTATGTCTCCAGAGAGAAGGATAGAGATAATATGGCAAATGTGGAAGAGGTATTTAAATTGCTTTGTATCTTGTTTTTGGGTAGTAAGCTTTATTGAGTTGGTGCTAGTATAGATGGGAGTAATGTTTCTGGAGTTATACAGAAGTTTGTAGGGGAATAGCATAGTGTTGTTGAGAAGGTAAAGGCTGTGTGATATGCATGTTGAGGAATGTGTGTGCTGCACACAGGATGAGAGTGTTATGTGATATGGAGGAGAGTGGTTAGTATAGTGGGGTAGGGTGAGATAATGTACATAGGATAATGTGATAAGAATAAATATATGAAGTATAAGTGTAGCAGGTTTGGTATACATGGTGTATAGTTTAGGTATAGTTGGGTATAGGTAGGCTGAAAATATATTGAAGCAAGATATTATAAAAGCATATAAGTTTTGTGGTCTGAAGGGGTGGAGTTGATATAGGGGTCGGGCTGGAAGTGGTGGATTAATTCTGGGTGGGGTTGATGAGATGATAGGATGGGGGAGGGAGTGGGTGTGGTTTATTAAGTATAAGTGTAGAAGTATTAGGAGTGTGTGGGATTTGTGGGCAGGATAGGGGAGTGGAGTGAGCCTGCAGGGCAAATGGAGCGGGTAGAGCCAAGACTGTGGAGTGAGCAAAGAGGGAAACTCAGCAAAAAAATATTAGTAGGACAGCCTGATTAAGAAAACACAGAGTAGCTGGCAAGCTCAGGTAAGTAATATTATTTAGTTGAGATTGGGACTTAGAACTAAGGGGTAATGGCTACTAAAATTAGCTACATTAAGTCAGGGTGACATATATTCCCTGAGGGCAGAATGGATCAGAGCAAGTAGTAAATTAGAATTCTGCATAGTAAAAGTAGGGGTATGCTGCCATCAAGTGGCGTCCCAGACTGGAGAATATTTTAACCACTATTCCTATTTATGGGGGAAAAAAGCCAGTACAGTGTTGTAGAGAAAAGGGGGGGGGGACTGCTTTGGAACTGCTGGTATGCACGTCGGAAACAAGTCGCTAGCTGATGAGTGAACTAGGCAAACACAGAATAATAAGAAATCAGATGAAAGTAGTTAATGTACTTTCAAGTATATTCAGGAGGAATTAGGCAGATGGAGCCAGTGATTTACCAGTTGTCGCTGGTTCATTTTTTTGGAAAAGGAATTCTGGATGGCCACAAAATTATAAATGGGGAGTACATGCATTTCCAAAGGCACAAACAAGCTGAAAAAGACAGAATGAGGTTAAGAGACAAGTTTGTACACGATAAAACAGCTGTGATCCTATGGAATAGGACAGGCTATGGAACTAATGATGATCCCAGTAGAAAATATGGGTTTTGCAACAATATAGCACAGTGAGTAAAGACAGTCAGTAAGCAGTAGATAAGGTATTTAGAAGTTAAGCACAGCAAATGGACAACATTTCTGATATACAGCATACTATGAAGCACAGCAAACAGACAAAAATCTTAATCTACAGCATACTATAAAATGCAACCACATCAGTAAGTATTTCAAGCAGAGCATATAGTTCAATTTGTTTCCGCATTTTTTTAAGAAAGGACAATAAACAATCCCAATGCAGTAGTAAATTGGTCACAGAATACTGCTTCTAAGTCTATACATTCAACATTTCTGTTAGTATTTCCACATAATTTATTTGACTACATTAACAGGATAGGCCCAGTCTTTTTTAAAGGGATGCTGAACATTTGGCCGCTGATTTAATGCATAATAAAACAATTACAAGAGACAGTAATTTTTAAAAGCAGAATTGTCCAAATTTATTTCTAACACACAGATAAACATAACAGATGTTTTTAATGTTTATCTGTGTGTGTTAGAAATAAATTTGGACAATTCTGCTTTTAAAAATTACTGGTTGGAGCCTTCTATCGTGGATACTGCTTTTTGTTTTTGGTTTTGGTGATTATTGGCAGTATTTTCCATTTTTTCGAATTACAAAAGACAGACACAATGTAAGCCAAAATATGGGAGTCCAAAGAATAATGAGGGCCAGTAGACTTCTATAACTATAAGCTAGACTATATGCGATTGAAAGGGAACATTGCTCAAGCGGATTTACATGATATACGCTAATGCTGCTTTACGCTGAATGGAATAAGACAAACAAGCAATGTGGTTTGTAGTGTTACAGTGTGGAGTGTTCTCTAAGTTGTGTATAATATTGTGTACAATTGTTACAATAGGAGCTCTAAGTACAGAGGAAGACAAAAGAGTAGTATAGTATATATTGATTCATGCTATGCAAGTGTTTTTCATCACTGCTAAAAATAAGGACATGTTAGATAAAGGCGCAGTCTACTGCAGGGAATATGAGCTAAACAAATGTGCAAGGAATTTTATATATAAGGTGTCCATTGGGAAAGGAATACCAGAGTATGCTATGAGCTGTGTCTGAAGATGGAAACTCACTATGAGCGTTGCACCCTGGTGAATGAATGCACGTGTGTAGCAGTTAACAACACAAGCACTTTTAGATCTTTGGATCAGTGGAATTAGACATTTCAAGTTAAAAACATAATATCATTGGTGGCCTGTTGCTATCAATGTAACCTGCATGCCGTTATAATGCCCACTGTGGTTCCATATATGCACGTGTTCTGTTTTCTATGCAACTGTTCCAAATCTGTTGTTTTGGGTTAATGGGAATACTCATGCATGTTGTTATAACTAATCCTGGAATGTGTTTTTCATGACTAACCAACATATGTTCTACAACTGCAACACCATAGCACATCTAGGAAGGCTGATGCTAGCAGATCCGCTTCTCCCACCTCATCTGGCCATGGCAACAAACACCAACATGTCTGGTACCCCCCCTGGGACCTCCTCATCTACTGGCCCTACACCGCCTTCAGGTGGAATCGCCTCATGGAATGAGGCTCATCCCCCCGGGCATGATTGGGGACTGGGACCCTGTTACCCAAAGCCAGGTCTATGATCTGGTGCATAGCGAGCTCCACAAATAATTTAGAAATCTGCTATGCCAGCTTGAGGGCCATGTGGTGCATATAGAGGGTCAGCCTGCACCTCCTGCTCAGCCCCCAGCACAGCCACCTTTGGAGCCGTGAAGGTGCAGTGGTGACTGCCCATGGGTGGGGAACTCAGTCCCACTGTATCCATTTGGGGGCTCATGGGCATCCAATTACTAACCACCCCTCCTCGTCCAAGGTGTTTACCCCCCACATATATCATATACCACCCCTGTCTGCTGTCTTGTCTCTCTGCCTACCCAACCTATCTCCCGAAATATACCTACTATTCTTCCCCAACATCCCACTCTCACCTTAAAAAAAAGGCAGTCTGTTCCCACAAAAAAATGATGCCCCATACATAGCTGTCCATTCCGCATGTGTCCACCGGAGACATGTAATGTGGTCTAACTGGCTTCACAACAAATTATTGCTGTGCTCACCCCTCTCTCAGGGGTTTGAGAGTTCAAATTTACCTCCAAATTCTGTATATATGCACAGATGTTGCTGTAGAAGAAATGGACAACTACTGACCTTCCCTACACCCGTCCTGCACATCCTAGCTATCTTTCATATTGTTTTTCTCTCTTCATGCCCCCTTTATCACCACCTTCCTATCACCCCTTTTTTCATTCCTTTTAAAGAAACTAGCATGGGGATAAGTGTGGGTAAGTGTGTTTACCCTGTGCTAAGCAAAGCTAACTCAGATTAAGCACGTTTAGGGCTAACTGTGTGTAAGCATAGTTAACCATATGTTAGCTTTGCTTACCGCCATGCAAGCCCATGCAAACCCACTTACAACTGCTTAAAAGTGCCTTTATCATTCTGTAGACAATAGCCCTTGTTCTGCCCAGCAACAAAACAACCAGCCCTTGCAAGTCTAGCAGCAACTGTTCTGCCTTGCAACAAGATTATCAGTCTAGCCAAATCTTGAACCCAGGGCCCTGTATACCATGGTTACAGCAATGCACCACTACACCACGTAAGCTCTACAAAATAGTGATGTTTTCCAAACATATCAGCCAGTACAGTCATCCAACAGTAGGGAAAAGATTCTGTAGAATCATTCTGGTTTTCTATATATACATTTATTTATGTATGGTGATGCATACTTGTGGACAAACCTAGACACAAAATATATCTATAGGGATATACATGTAAAATATAATCATATGTACATACACATATACATAGAAAAGTATATAAATACATACATACACAGATACACACACAAACATATATATATATATATATATATATATATATATATATATATATATATATATATATATATATATATGATCACAACTAAATCCCGAATACTTAGATTACCGAAGACCGGAATCTCGAGAACAAATAACCAAAAGACGAGAAGACTGGAAGACCAGAAGCATGGATTTCAAAACTGTGAAGTACGGAGATGTCAGGAGGTTAGGTACGTATCTATGGTTGTGTTGGTTAGGGGCTTTAGTGTGTGTGTAAGTGTGTGTTGTGACTGTGATGTGTATGTGTGTGTGGGGAATGTAGGTGTGTGGTGGTGTTTTCGTGTGTTTGTCTGTTTAGTGCAACTTTGGAGTTAGAATATTTTAGTAGGGGGGGTGTGGGTGCTTTTCTGTAGTGTAGGTTTGTGTTTTGGGTGATGGTGTCTGCATGTGTATGTGTGTGGTGTATGTTTAGTGTAGTGTAGTGTTCGGTGTTTCAAATTTCGCACTTCTGGTCTTCTATTCGGGATTTAGAAGTGATCCCATATATATATATATATATATATATATATATATATATATATATATATATATATATATATATATATATATATATATATATATATCTGGGTCCACTTTTTAATTTCAAAATACCAAAATCTCGACTTTCAAAATACTGACCCCAGAAAGTCAAGATTTTGGAATCTCGAAATTAAAAAATAAACAAATAAAAAAAAAAAAAACAGCTAAATAATGTTTTTGCAGGGTGGCAAGCCCCCCTCCACCTCACACCCCCCTACTTAAATATACCAACTCTGAGGTCGCACTACAGTGAAGAGAATGGTAATGTTCCTGTCCTGCTTACCATTCTCTTCATTGTAGAGCAATCTTGGAGTTAGTATATTAAAGGGGGTGTAGGGGTGCAGGGGGGCTTGCTCCCCTGCAAAATCATTATTTTAGTTGTTTTTTATTTTGGTTCACTTTTCACTTTCAAGATTCCAAAATCTCAATGTCTTGAGTTTGGTATCACAAAACTCAGGATTTTGGTATTTCAAAATTAAAAAGTGGAACTATATATATATATACATTTATGTATATATATATATATATATGGGTTCATATTAGAACGTCGACAACTGACTCTGTCGACAAGTAGCCCTGCAGGACGAATTAAACGAAACCTCACAGCATTGACATTTGAAATAACCGACACTTACTCCATCGAGATGACTTCACCGACGATCCACTATACCGACAACGCGCTACACCCACATCCAATATTACAGGTAAAGGGTATTAACATATGTTGAGTGGGGGATGTAGTTATAATGTCAGACTGAGTGACATAAGTTTATAAATACATCCCCTACCTCACATATGTTAATACCCGTTACCTGTAATACATGATGTTGGTGTAGCGCGTTGTCGATGGAGTAAGTGTCGGTTATTTAAAATGTCGATGCTGTGAGATTTCGTTTAATTCGTGCTGCAGGGCTACTTGTCGACATAGTCAGTTGTCAATGTTCTAATATGAACCCATATATATATATATATATATATATATATATATATACATAAATGTACCTAAATATATAATGGCTACAAACAAATGCAATCTGGGGATCATGCTGCTAAACACTAGAAGTTTAAATCTCAAAAGGCACTAATTCGAAGCACTCCTTATTCACATGGGATGTGCACATATCCAGACTGATAGCCTAACATGATACATCACAGATACTGCAGGTGTAGCTAACATAGGTTAAGACAGCAGTGCAAGTTTCAACCTGCTATAGGTCCCCAACTATGTCCCAAGAGTCAAACCCTACCTTCATAAGTACCCTGGAGAATATTACTGTCCAGTCTAACGCTCTCATACCGGTTGACCTCAGCTACCCCTCCATTAACTGTGAAAGCTACTCATGTATCGATGCAATTGCCCAGTGTTTTCTGGAATGCATTCATTCCAATGACCTGGACCAGCTTGTTTCTACACCCACTACAGGTAGCAGCAACATCGACCAAGTCAGTACTAACATGGACGAGTATTGCTGTACACCAATAGTCATCTCCGCCATGGTTAGATCTGACCACGTCATCACCTTAGAAATCCACATCCCTCCCAACCCCCTGCAAAGGTAACCACCATGAAAAATCTTTCCAAAGCTATTTTGGCCTCCAAAAAACAGAGGTGGCTAACTTCATGGCACCCATGCAAATGGAGACTAGTTGCATGATCTCCAAATCACAAACCAATGCAGTACAAACACATACACAAATGCATGGATTCCACCATACCCAATATAAACAAGACACTCCCCTCCAGAAAAAGGAAGCCAATCTAGTGGTCCTCTGCCCAAAGAAACTCTACAACAGATGGAGGAAACTGTTATGGAATAAGGTGAAGTCTCAAGACTGGAAAAAACCCTTATCAGCCTCAACAAAAAGATGAGATTCCTCATCAAATACTCTAAAGCTAGCTGTGAAAACAGAATTGCAGCACACAGTAAAGACAACCACAAGGCCTCCTATAGTTATGTAAAGAATCTCCACAGCAATACCAATATGTGCTCTAAGCTACTGCACAATGGTACTTCTTATACTGAGCCAACAGATATTGCCAATATACTGGTACAGAGATTCAGTGGCAATTTTACCCCTCTCCCCATCCCCCAAAGGGCCAATCACAATACCAGTACCCTGCCAGGCACCCAGTAGTACTGCTGCTTGGGTTAAAATACCACTGTCCAAGGCCAAGAATATAGCTTCTATTGGACATGGCAATATCCCTGGCTGTCTTCTGCATGAACTACAGAGTGAACTGGCACCTCACCTGTGTGCCCTGTTCAATTACAGCCTCACCTCAGGCTTTGTCCCTAGTGACTGTTGCAGTGCTACAGTCATCCCTCTAAAGGAGGAGTGGCTGCAGACCCTGGAAAGTATTGCCCCATTAGCCTGACAAGGCTGTCATGCAAAGCTATGGAATGCATCATCATGGACCTAAGAAACAGGGATATGGGAATCTCCAGACTCAGGATCCCACACAGTTTGCATTTGTGAAGGGTAGATCATGCATTTTCAATCAAACTGGTCAACTTCTTTGAGTCAGTCACCAGAGCTATGGATGATGGCAAGGTGGTTCATACAGTCTACCGCCATCTGGCTAAGCCCTTTGATAACATTCCCCACTCATGAATCATGGATAAACTCACTAATCTACACGTCAACCCCTATAACAGTAGATGAGCTGCAAACTGTCTCACAGATAGAACCCACAGTGTGAAAGCAGCTGACCCCAAGTTAGATTGCCAACCACTCACAAGTGGAGTTGCACAGGGTTCGGACCTGGGTCCTCTCCTATTTAGTACCAACTTCTCTGAAGTCCATGCCAACATGAAGGGACTCTGGCTAACAATGTTTTTAGATGATTGCAAGTTGGGAGCTATTAACTACCCAAGTGATGTTGACATCTTACAGAATAGCCTCACTGAGACCAATGACTGGTGTTGGAGCCATGGCCTTAAGCTCAATGTCAAAGAATGTGTTGTCATCCCCCTTTGGGATGTCAGTCACTATAAGGATGTTACAGCACCAAAAATCAGACACCAGTGTGAAAGTACATACCCACAACCAATTCCACCACAGTCACAGTCACATACCAGTAGGTCAGGTAAACAGTAGAATATATGGATTGTGTGAAGAAATACATAATAGTTTTCCAGTCACACACTGCCCCTACATATAGTGGCCCAATTCTCAGTGTAGTTTGAATCCTGACCATGGTACAGGACACACCTCAGTCTGCCCCTACAAAGGCATACAGCAAATAGACCAGCAGACACTGGAGCAGCATGCACAATCAGATAAAAAAGGAGCCATAACACTTATATCTACCCCCCTCCATACACGGCTCAAATATCATGTACACATGACAGGTGTACAAAATCCGGACAGTCTGTCAACAATGGCCAGACATACACATACCTCTCAAATGCACAGTTCACCTCAGAATGCACAGGCTCAGGACTGATATCTATGGCCTCTTCCCTGTAACATGTCTGTGGGTCTACTACATCACTGGGATGGTTTGAGGAATGAAGACAAGAAATAATGATACTAAATACACCTGAGACTCATAGTGCATTACATCTGGACAAAGCCTGACATCATTTGGAGACAGAGGCACAAACACAGGTGTATATTGGAGATATTGCTGTCAGAAATTTAGACAGTTGCTGATGTTACTGGGTTTGTTATTACATATCTTTTATGAGGAATATGAAATAATACCAGTAGATTTTAGTATTTGCTGACTGCAATCCCCAGAGTCCCTGACTGATTTTCCAAGGACAACAACTGTCTGAGGAACAGACAAAACATAACAGGCAAACAAGTGGCCAGTCTGTGAACAGGATGCCAGTGGAGAGGTATGTCAGAGGCATATCACTGTCAGGCGTGAAATCGCTCACTAAATGCATGTCCACACAAACCCTGTCAATCTATCAACCCAACATGTATATAACAGCACTGATGAAGACATAGAATCTGTTCACAATTCTGGAGATATGTCCCCTATGTTGTTGTGCTGTCTCCATATGTCCTGTCCTGTGAAGTATTCCCACCTACTGTCTGTGACTCTTTAGCCCACCACCTCTGTAATGTCACTCACACAGGTAAGGAAAAGGGACAAGGCCCACATGAAGGACTTCCCGTTTGTTGGAGCTAGCATTAGTTCCCAAGCCCACAGCAAAAATCTATGTGAGCATCCACATAGTTGCATGGCCTTAGCAATACCTGACATCTGTGCATCTGCACAGAAGACAGACAGAAAGTGGACAGCAAACATGGTATGCATTAGGATGAATGTCCTGAAGGATAGAAATCTGAATCTGAAATGCATGCCATCTCTACATGACAGCAGTCCTCAATGACATGGCCAAAACATATAGTACTATACAGTTAATATAATAATATCCTATTAATATCCAATCGGAGATACATAAAAATGTAGAGCTGAAACACCAAGAACAAGATAGTGTAGTATTCAGAGTCCCAGCTTTGCATGCAGACGTGCATGGTTGGAGTACTACAGTAGGCAATCTAATTTTACATGGAAAAGCAGTGTCAAAAGCACTAATTTCATAATACAGGTGTGGAATCATATTCATCAATCAGTGTACTGTAGCTGGTGTGACATGCAAGTGTGAGTGCATATAACATGTGATACTATCCATGTATAAAAAAAAAACAATAGGTTCATAGGTTCATAGGTTCATAGGTTCATACTAGGCTATCTGCCCGAGGGCATTTACAAGCCTAGCCCATAGTTTTGTGGCTTACGCCACCCCTTTAGTATGGGGAACTATACCCATTATTTTGCTGTGCCTCTGTCGAGCAGTGACACTGAGGTAATCCCTGGGGTATATCTGCGATCTCCCATCCATTGGTCAAGATTTCTCTTGAACAAGGCCAGCGAGGTGCTCTGCCTCACATATACCGGGATTTTATTCCACAGCATAGGGAGTCTTTGGGTGATGAATCTATCCCTCCAGCACGTCCTATTAATAGCCGTGTCAAGGTTTAAGTCTCCGCCCTTGTGGCTCTGACGGATCTAGATTTTTGAGGTGAAGCATATTCATCAAATCTGGGTTTGACATGGCCTTGTATGTTAGGCAAAGGTCACCTCTGAGCAAGCGTAAGCGACTGAATAGAGCTGGAGTTCTTTCAGTCGGGCAGCATAGGACAGATGTTTGAGACCCTTTATCCTTTTGGTGAGGAACTTTTGTGGCCTCTCCAGCTGCTGCAAGTGTCGGGTCAGATACATTCGAATGGGGCATTGTACTCAATCATTGGTCTGATGAGTGATGAGTATAGGGAGACTATGACCTCCCTTGATCTAGATGAGAATCCCTTCATGATAAGGTGGGCAATGTAGAAGGTCTTCCTAACTACTTTAGCTACATGGGTGTTGAATGACAGACTACTATCAACCTGGGTCCCCAGGTCCCTGATAACTTCTTCTGTGCTCAGTGGATTGCCACCTATTTGGTAGCTAGGGGTAAACTTGTTTTTCCGAAGGGTATGACTATGCATTTTTGGCATTTAACTTTAGGCCATGGCTCTGGCACCAGTTATCCGTTTTGTGAGACCCTTCTGAAGGATATCTGTGTCAGATGTGTTTTCTACTATGGCCCAGTTTGCAGTCATCTGCAAACTTTGTCAGCCATAACCCTCCTGTGTTTGCGTGTACTGGAAAAGTAGATGCCAAACAAGAGTGGGCCCAGGACTGAGCCCTGTGGTACACCACTTGTGACAGGCTTTGAGTCTGACATGGCGCCAGCAACTCTGACCCTGTGGGTTCTGTCACTCAGCCAGTTTGCAACCCATCTTGTGATGTATGGGTTAACATTTAAGCTGATGAGTTTTTCAATGATACCCAAGTGGGGTATTGTATCGAAGGCCTTCGCCAGATCGAGGTAGGCTGTATGGACTGCCTTTCCCTCATCAATGGCTTTGGTGACTGTTTGAAAAAGTCAACCAAGTTTAGAAGGCATGATCTGCCTTTGACAAAGCCAAACTGGGATGGATCCAAAGTCTGCAAATTCCCTATGTCTTTATTTATGAGGTCCATTATGATCCTCTCCATGGCTTTGCAGATAAGGCTTGTCAAGCTAATGGGCGGTAATTTCCAGGGTCGGTGGAGGCACCGCCTTTGTGAAGTGGGACCACAGTTGCAGTGCGCCACTCCTGGAGTGCGTATCCAGAGGTAAGACTATGATTAAACAGCTGTCCTAGCTGTGGGTTTAATTCCTCATTGAGTTCGTGGAGCACACAGCCGGGGACACCATCAGGTCCCATGGATGCTGTGTTTTTTGCTTTGGAGAGAGCAGTTCTCACTTGGGCGTTGGAGATGTTTGGGGGGCGGCAATCGCTTGGTATAGATATCTCTCCTTTTGGGGGGGAGGGGGGAGAGAAATTTGCACTGAACCTGTCAGCCTGTATGTTGGCAATGTCTGTAGGATCAGTAATCTTCACATCATTTTGAACTAGTTCTGAGCATATCTGGGAATTTCCTCCCAGGTTTCTAACATAGCTAAAGAAGGCCTTATGATTGTCTTTTGAGTCTTTAGCTATTTTTCTCTCAAAATTTGCTTTGGATGATTTTATGAGAGCTCTTAGTTTTTTACTGATAGTGATCAAGGGTGTCTTACCTTTTAAGGATTTTGCTCTATCTTGTAGTAGCTTCCTCCTTTTGTTGTAGAGTTTGTTTATGGCTGGGGTCCACCAGACTGGACGCTTGCCTTTGGTACAAAGAGTCTTTGTTTTGCTTGGGATTGCATTATCCATGCAGTCCTGCAGGTGCTGGTAGAAGGCATTTGTAAGTGATTCAGCGGCTTGAGTACTGTTTTCCGCCAGCTCGGGGGCCTTAAAGGAGACCACACTAGTCTTTAGAAGTGTGAAGTCGGCTTCGAGAAGTTCTTTACTGTGGTCTTTTTATTTCAGGTGGGGTGGGATGAGGACCTCCAGTGAGATTAGTTTGTGATCTGATCTCACCAGTGAGGGGTATACTTCGGTGTTGAACATTGTGCTCCCATGTTCGTGATGATGAGATCAAGTATGTTTTCTCCTCTTGTGGGGATGGTGACTAGTTGTTCCATGGCATTTGAGTTTATGAATTCCAGGAACTTTTGGGCTAGGGTGTTTGGGCTTGAGTAGTGTTCCCAGTCTATATTAGGGTAATTGAAGTCACCTAGTATGATGGTGTTTGGTGATACATTTATCCCTCTAGTGTTTTCAGGAAGGCCATGTGAGGTTCCTGAGTTTGTGAGGGTGGCCTGTAACATGCTACAATTTGCAGAGCAGTCTTGCCTATGGTTAATTGCACCTGGATGGTCTCCGATGCATCGTTGCCACCAGTCTTGATGTGTGGGTGTCCTTGATGAATATGGATACCCCTCCTTTCTTGGTATTGTCCGGATTTTGGGGCGGAGCATGATAAGAGGTAAAACCTGATAGTGCTGGGGTGCTCTCAGGAGCCTTGAACCAGGTTTCTGTCACTGCACAGACATCGATGTTCTCCATACTGAGAAGGGCCTCGAGTGCGTGCATTTTGAGATTTAGACTTCTGGCATTGAGCAGCATTACCCTTAGTTTTTTCCTTTTTGTGTTCTAGGGTGGTAGGTTTAGAATTTGAGCCTTGCCTAAAAAGGCACTATGGGGTGGCAAGAGCCTTTGCCAATATCCGGAATCCCAGGGTGACAGGTGCAAGCCATCCTTGAAGCAGCGTGGCTTGTCCAGCATGTCATCCCAGGCAGACAGACATTGGATCCCCTTTGAATGACACCAGAGTTTAAGCCAATTGTTAAAGCTGATCATCTTATCTCTGTATTGTGGCATCATTCTTGGTGAAGGTAGGATACTGCTCAAGGTCAGGGTCATACCTGCCTGGGCTACATAATCAGAGAGCTCCTCAATGTCTCTTTTCATGTAGTCCAAGGAGGTACGTCTCAGGTCATTTACACCAGCGTGGACAATGACTGAGTCGTATTTGTACCTGCTGTTGAGAGACCTGAGTGCTTGTGTTATGTGGCGGATTCTAGCGCCCGACAGGCAGCTTACTGTGACCTTCTCCTTACTCAGTCTGGTGAGCGGGACGTCAGTGTGTCTGACTATGGAGTCACCAATGACTAGTGTGTCTGGCATTGTGTTTGGCCTTAAGGGCTGTGACTGTTTGACACTCTGACTGTGAGGTCTATGTGTTGCAGGTGTTGTGTTCTGAGGTGGTGGTTGTTTGGGTGTCTGCTTTGGTGGCCTCTGCTGTTTTGGTAGATTTTTGATCAGAGCCGAGTATGTCTTTGTGTGTTTATGTGTATGATTTGAGGTTGTGATGGTACTATGTGAGACTGGGTCTATAGTGTGTGTGGTAACCTTCTCCTCCTGACTGGTCTTGCCAGTCCTATGTTGAGAGAGCTCAGCCTCCAGTTTGGCCGTATAGTTGCATCTCTCGCATGTATTTGTGTTTTGTGGGAGGAGGAGAGGGTTGTCTGTGTACATGAGGCATTTGTAACATTGCCTCAATATTCCCAGGTTCACCAGCTGAGCAGGAGAGGACACTAGCAACTGATCCCTCGACATGCTAGAAGGACTAGACAAAAAAACTTTAAAAGAGATTCCGGGGGACGTGGGTGACAGAGAAATGGGGGTTTGCCTTTTTGGGGTGCTATCTATGAGTGCCGTATCAAGGTAATAAGTACTGTAGGAGCAAGTGCTAGTTTTAACAGATAGAGAAAAGTCTACTTGGAGTCAAGTAGAGACGATCTTTTTAGGTATTAGAGAAAGTGCTAGTAACAGGGATGCTTAAAGGTAAGATTGAAAAGAATGCACTCTGCAGTGTGCACTAGAGAAGTTAGATATGAAAGTAGGTAACTTGAGTTTTACCTGTTTAAAAAGTTACGGTTTAGTGGAGAGTTACTATTTTTAAAACAGCAAGATGGACTGAAAGGGGTGGTTACTTTTGTATTTTGGTACTATGAAATACTGTAGGATGGCCAATAAATTTAAATAATTGAAGGGGTGGGATTTCAAACGTGATGGTTTTGTGATTACTCACACAATAAAAAAAAACATGTGATACTACCCATGCATAAACAAATGTCCTGTACAGTATAGTCACACCCCTTGTTACTGTAATGAGAGCACATAAAAGCATGTCATGTATAGGAAATTAAATACACTACTTATTACATGATGTCAATACTTTGCTATTTTATGAGACTGGAATGTGAGCAATGGTTACCAGGGCTGAGCTATGCTTAGCAGGTTTACACACTTCTTAAATGTGAATGATAACCAGTAGTTAGCTCTGGTAAGAATATTTGCACACTGGTAAGCGTCGGTAAGCAAAGCCTACACAGTTTAAGCGCCTATCAGTTTATCCATGTTTTGGCGCAGCTTAACACCATGCAAACCCATAGAAACCTGCACAAACCTGCTTACAACTGCTTAAAAGTGCCTTAATCACTCTGTATCCAGCAGCACTCCTTCTGGTCAGCAACAAAATAACCAGCCATGCTCAGTCTTGAACCCGGAATACTATACACTATAGTTACAATAATTTAACACTAGGCCATCTTAGCTATGAGCTATCAGGATGTTTTTTACAACATATCATGCAGTACAGTCAGTTTACAATAGGAAAGGCACACTGTGCAATCAAGAATGATTGTTATCTACAAATATATACATGAAAAAAATATTTACATATATAGAGAGATAGATATGTGTGGAGATACATATATATGTATAACAATATATAGATATATTACCAAGAAATACTGATATGTGTGTGTGTGTGTGTATATATATATATATATATATATATATATATATATATATATATATATATATATGGGTCTACTTCTAAAGACCGAACCGACGATTCCCCGATGCAGAAATCACCGACGCCAGATAACCGACAGGTACGTATACCGACAGGGTGATTCGCCGACAGCGGAAAGACCGACAAGGGTAATGTGTGACCGCGACCCGGTAAGTGTGCGACAGTGACGGAGGTAGGAGTGGTCAGGTAAGTGAGTTAGGGTTAGGGTGCAGGTAGGTGAAGTGTGCATTAGTGTCGGAGCTTGGGCTAGGGGTGTGTAAGTGAGTTAGGGTTAGGGTGCAGGTAGGTGAAGTGTGCGTTAGTGTCGGAGCTTGGGCTAGGGGTGGGTAAGTGAGTTAGGGTTAGGGTGCAGGTAGGTGAAGTGTGCGTTAGTGTTGGAGCTTGGGCTAGGGGTGGGTAAGTGAGTTAGGGTTAGGGTGCAGGTAGGTGAAGTGTGCGTTAGTGTCGGAGCTTGGGCTAGGGGTGGGTAAGTGAGTTAGGGTTAGGGTGCAGGTAGGTGAAGTGTGCGTTAATGTCGGAGCTTGGGCTAGGGGTGGGTAAGTGAGTTGGGGTTAGGGTGCAGGTAGGTGAAGTGCGTTAGTGTCGGAGCTTGGGCTAGGGGTGGGTAAGTGAGTTAGGGTTAGGGTGCAGGTAGGTGAAGTGTGCGATAGTGTCGGACCTTAGGGTTAGGGTTTGGGTCAGGGCTAGTGTGTATGCTATGTAGTGTAGTGTGTTGTTTACGTTCCGTGTCGGTGTTATGGTGTTCGTGTTTCGTTGTCGGGTTTGTGTGTTGTCGGTTTTCTGGCGCCGGTGATTTCTGTGTCGGGAATCGTGGTTCGGTCTTTAGAAGTAGACCCATATATATATATATATATATATATATATATATATATATATATATATATATATATGGATGTGTGTGCGTGTGTGTATGTATAAATATATATATATATATATATATATATATATATATATATATATATATATATAGATATATATATATATATACATACATACATGTCTCTCAATGTCCATACAAACATATGCTGCTGATAGACCACCCATAACTGGGGCAGCATACACAGTTGGATACAAAAGGACTCATGATACTCACATCTGCCACCCCCAGTCCAAGTAATAAGTGAGCAGTACGCTGCTACAAAATCATGATAGGCCATACATAATGGCCAGACATATACAATGACCTCTTAGCAAAACAACTACAATGATTGAAGATAGTACACAAAAATAGAAACAGCCAGTAATTCACACAAGTTCATTTAACTCTGATGTCTTTGCCAAAGCCTTCAAAGAGTAACACATTACAAGAAATACTTGTTTTAATTAGAGGAAGCAATTAACACTTAAATACATTTAAATACACAGCCTCCAATTACACTCCTCATTCAACCCCCTAGGGGATAAAGTATCACATTTAAAAACATACATTGATTCTGTACATAACAATTGTTCTTTTATGACTGTTTGATCAAACTGAGAAACAGACTTTTTCCAAAGCAGTACCTTGTAACCCACCACACTTAATTACATGTATATACACTGCCTCCAATTATGCTACTCATTTAACTCCCTGGTGGATAAAGTTTCACATTTTAGAATTTAAATTGATTCTGTACATAGCAAATGTTATTTCATGACTACTCTCCCTATGGTGAGAATTATTAAAATGTACAGCTATAGAACTGTCTTCTTTCTCATCAGTAATATGTCCCACACGTTCTATCAGCATGTTTCAAAACACTTGTTACTCTCCTCCACATAAAATATGTTACAAGGGAATCTAAGAGCATTCTCCACACACCAACCTCTTGAATGTATAGAGTCCCACATGTTGTCTACCCTTTTCCCTCAGCAGGAATGACAGAACAAAATAATGATAGACTCTAACTATCAACCTTCTACTGTATGGCATATGTACAAAGCCTGACATGATTTGGGACAGAGGCCAGAGGTTGTTATACACTGAGAAAATTGCTGGTGTTACAGGGCTGTTGTAACATATTTTTTTCTGAAGGATATAAAGTCTGAAACACAAATGGATGTTAGCATTTACTGAGTGCAAAAACCAGAGTATGTTACTGATTTGTCAAGGACAACACCTGTCTGGGGAACAGACCAAATAGGCAAACCTCTGACCATTATGTGGATTGGAGACACAAAACTTTGTCAGACTGAAACCCATCCAGAAGTAGCATGTTCAGACAAACTCTGTTAAACAAGCAGTATTCAAAACATATAACAGCAATACTCACATTTTGTCCCTAAGTCTTGACTCTTCTCCACCATTTAGTTGGCTTCTCTCCACAGGTCTTGTTCTAAGAGGTATTAGCTCACACACCTCTAGGATGTCTTCCTCAAAGGTAAGGGAAAAAGCCAACGCCCGCATGGAGTACTCAATTATAGGGGTGTGCTGCCATTACATTGGCTATTGGAATGACTACACAGCTGCTCTGCATGCAATCAGCAACTTAAGAACACCAACTGGTGCTCAGGTCATCACATGGTCATGAGCATTACCTACAAAAGACAAGATGCCATTTATTCAAACCACCTCTGTCATAGACAGTCCATCAGTGCAAAGCTGAAGTAGTGTGAGAAAAAAAAGGATACATCTGTGAAAAATCCAGAAAAAAGGTATGTGAAACAAGTAAGCATGTAACTGAATGCAGCTGGTGGTCTGTAATAATAGAAAACAGGGGTTTGAAGGCATATGTCTCAACAAGACTTGCTGTACTAATGTACTGCTGAACAGCACTGATGGCCATAGCATGTGGCTCTGTCTGTAGTGACTAGGCCAGCTACTGGGATGCTGTACATATTCATATGTTACCTGTGAATATAACTATGATACACATTTTGTCTTGTACATATAAGAAAACTATACAGAGCAAGTGCAGAATAAAGTACTATTGCAGAAGTGTTAAAATGCTTGTAATATAGTGGGTTCATACCATTCAACTGTACAGTCTTGTAAGCACATGTGTGTCTGATATCTGTAGTCACTTACACATAGACATGTTATGTTGGGCTAACCATTGTCAAGTCTGTTAACAATGACACCGTAACATACTAGCCTAGATATGAATGCGGGAGATCCTCCAGGTTAGTACTGTGATAGCAAAGCCTACTGTGCAATCAACTTACTTATCTAAGTATGTAAATAAGTTGTGCATGTTCTATTTGTGTGTAATATCAGTTTCAGTGCATATGACAGACATAAATGTTTACAGGTACTGGTTGTTGCATTGCCCTGACACAGCCATGTTAGTACAATAAGCATGATTGTCATTACTAAATTGGAGAGGTGTCCAACCGTGTTATGACTTTGTGGCCATGCACACTACAAATAACTGATTGAACACATGCATGGCTAAATGGACTCAGCAATAGCTTACTTGTCATACCTGCCTCCACCAAAGTAGAGTAATCCCCTTTGCTGGACAGCAGGATTACACAAACCACAGACTTGGTCCCTATAGTGGATGTACAAGGCAAAGTAGGGGCAGGAACCAACCTGGCATCGTCAGCCACTGTCTGAACAAGCATATAAGGTCACAGGTGGATTACTGTAAGGCCAACTGTAAGTTCAAATTGGAGACATCCACCAAGGACAATAACAAGGCCATATTCCCATATGTCTGCAATTTCAGGGGCAACAAACCAACACAACATGTAATGGTGGCCAATCAGATTACATACACACACAACATAGCTACAGGCAACCAACTGCAGATAGGGTTAAGGCAAACATCACCCCCAGGCTCAGCATCACTATAGGTGGATATGTACTGCACCCACACCCCTCCTCTCATCACCACTGAGCAGGTTCATATTACGAACTGAAAGGCAACAAATGTAAGTATCCATGGGATGTCATTTCATCCCTATCTGCATCTTACATGAACTCAGGCATGTGATTCCAGCTGCATTCCATATTGTAGTCACACCAAGCTGTAGCACCATCCACACACCATCTGCATGGAAGATGGCTAGTGTCATCCATTTACACAGACCTGAATGAAGAATGATGGATTATGCAATCAACATGCCCTCACTCTGGGCAATATGACTCAGAACCAGGAGTGTAATGCAAGCTGATACTGTGCTGATAGATTACAGGGGTATGGTGTGGTTGTGAGCGGTGGCTACTGGTATGGTTGTGAGTGTTGGCTATTGGTATTCATGATACATGTGCAGGTACTGGACATACTGCTGCCAAATGTATGGGGTCCTGTGATGTGTTTCCCTGTTAGTGTCTACCAGGTACAATGTCACATCACTGGTGGGAAACCTTTTCACCAGTGGAATGCAACCTGATAATGGAAGCCATAATACAGAACCACACAGTACTGTTGGGCCAAAACCAGCAACATCTGCAGGAGAGGACCACCCTGTGTGATGACCCTGACCACAGGGTTAATGAGGTGGGCCTGCATGCACATACATATGAGCAGGTGCTGCATCATGCCACCAACCTCATATGCCATGCCTGTCAAAGGCCTGCTGCCATGGCCAGGGACCCCACAGCCACAGGTGGTGGCCCAGCCATGCAGCCCCCACTGACACCAAATGAGGAGCTCCTTACCAAGCTTGGGCCATCCATCACAGTACAACACCAGGATACAAAGCCCCACTTACTGGAGGTGGGTGGCATCTACACAAAGGACAAGGGGCATGCAGGTAGGGTCCCAGTGACGATTAGTAGACTACTATATGCTACATACTTGTACCTGTACAGTATCTACATGCATGTGCCAGGTCAGAGTGCAGATGTGGATGGGGATTTCTAATGCACAGAAGTGCAAATCTATGGTGAAGGACAGCAAATTGTATAGTATTGGGTGTTGTACTGTAAATGTGCCGACATGCATCCATCCTTTACCAAGGGCACATGTGAATCTGCTGACAATACCTCTCTCCCACAACTACATAGGTCACTCTGGTCTGCATATTGGACAGCAGCCTGAATCTGTTGAGTATGTAATTGTTTAGTTGTGCTTTGGCAATACACCAGGCATGTGGAGGATATGCAAGTTACCATGCACACAACTATGAGTAATAGCCATATTTCATTATGTGCATGTTCACTTGTGGTGGGGTTAATTGTATTGCATCACAGTGGTCACCACAGGGGCCTATCTGAAGGAAATGTAACATTCCTGTAGCATACCTCACAACCTGTCAGTGCAAGACATCTGGGCAGACACCAGCAAAATGTGTTGGACAAACTGACTAAGGTAGGGACATGTGTAAAACTTTACTGCTATACAGAGGGTATAAAATGCATACCCACACCTGTTAATATGCCATATGTTTCTGATATATATATATATATATATATATATATATATATATATATATATATATGGCTCTACCACCGTAGATTGAAATTACACTATTTTGAAATATGATAGTAGTGTCCCACTGACACGAAAGTGCCCTTTAGAATGAATGAAGAGTTAGGGCTTGGGTAATGGATAGTGGATAGCTAGTAGGGCTATCCACTATCCTTAACCCAAGCCCTAACCTTAAGATCGGTGACTACCGCACAACAGTGCAGGAAATTGTATTTCCTCCACTGAGCAGTAGTTACAGACCTATTTCCTGTACTGTGGTGTGGTAGTCATGGACTTTAGGGTTAGGGCTTGGGTTAAGGATAGTGGATAGCCCTATTAGCTATCCACTATCCTTAATCCAAGCCCTAACCCTAAGGTCTGTCACTACCGCATCACAGTGCAGGAAATTGCATTTCCTCCACTGAGCAGTAGTTACAGACCTATTTCCTGTACTGTGGTGCGGTAGTCCTGGACCTTAGGGTTAGGGCTTGGGTTAAGGATAGTGGATAGCCCTACTAGCTATCCACTATCCTTAACCCAAGCCCTAACTCTAAGGTCTGTCACTACCGCATCACAGTGCAGGACATGTCCCGTTTGACTTAGTGACTCGTGAAAGTGCACTTTCTTCGAAGTGCACTTTCACGTTAGTGGGACACTACTATTGTATTTTGAAATAGTGTAATTTCAATCTACAGTAGTAGACCCATATATATATATATATATATATATATATATATATATATATATATATATATATATATATATATATTGATTGAGACCACAGTATGTCAGTCCACACATTTCCCAACCTTTAATAGGACTCATGACATGAACGATTCACTTGTAAAACCAAGCATCTGGTCTCATGTATTGCACCTACAAGCCTGGACAGGAGGGTAGCAGATGTTGTGCCAGTATGCTGTTTCAGTCAGGTATGATGCTGCCATATGTGTCAGTACACTCACTGTGGCCTATTTGGCAACAATATCACATACATGGGCGTTGTTAAGGCAGACAGAGCACTAATAGGTTCCAAACATCTGGATGTTCCAGACACATCTGAACAGAGGACTGGTATGGCCTGTACAATGGTTTCACATGCTGCATGTGAGGCAGATGCCATTACTACACTATATAAGGTAATGGCATCAGGAGGTGGTCACCTGCCATGTATGGTACATACATCAAAATGGTGTCAGCCACACAAGATATGATCCACACACACGTGCGCACACACACACACACACACGCACACACACACACACACACACACACACACACACACACACACACACACACACACACACACACACACATACTGAGATTATAGCTCCTACCTATCTATTTATGTCTACTATAGTGTTACTCAGTTATCAGACGTGCCATGGAGCTTACACAATTTCACCTCATCCAAAGTTACTTGTAAGGTGAATGACATCAACAGACCTACTAAATTAGGATGAGTATGGTGGTATAGAATTCAAAATGGTATAACCTTCAGAGTACATGATTCTCACACAAACACACAGACACAAACAGTTGCCAGTATTGGTATTAGAACTTCTGCTTATCTAGTTGTTTATATTATGGTATTATGCAGTTACCAGACATGCCACAAAGCTAAAACAAGTTCACTTTCTCCAAAGATACTTCTAAGGTGAATGACTAATCAACAGCACCAGTAAAGTAGGGTGGGGGAAGTGTAAAGGGTGGTACACAAATCAAAATGGTATAAGCCACACAGTATCTGATTCACACACACTTGCTGGTATTGAGATTAGAGCACCTGCCTATCTAGTTATTTGTATTATGGTATTACGCAGTTAGTAGACATGCTACAAAGCCTACACAGTTTCACCTTGTCCAAAGGTACTTCTAAGGTGAATGACAACAACAGCAGTAGTAAAGTAGGGTAGGGGAAGTGTAAAGGGTGGTGCACAAGTCAAAAATGGTATTACCCACACAGTACATGATTCTCACACACTTGCCAGTATTGAGATTAGAACCCCTGCCTACCCAGTTATTTACAGTATAGTATTACACAGTTACTGCACATGCTACAGAGCTTACAAGACTTACAACTGGCCAAAGGTACTGATAACTGCACAGCTGAGGTAAACTATTACATGTGGCAGAAAGTCTGCTTTCAGTTTCTCCCTTACATCTTGCTAGTTCTTTCTGTCTTGCACTTCACATAGCATTATAGCTTTGCACTTCAACAGGTTATTGTATCAATAAGTGTATCACACCTGGGAGCAATCAGCAGTACTCATTCATCATGGAATTAGCCCCAGTACTTATTAGTTATGACCACCCCTCCTGGTATGATTGAAGTGCAGTTTTCTTTGCTTTCACCCATTAACCTGGTGCACTTGTCCATTCTGAGGCGCTGTTGCAACTGCCTCATGTACACAGACAACCCTATTCTCTAAACTCCAAACACTCAGACCAGGGAGAGTTACCCATATATCACCAAATGTAGAAATATGCACTCTCCAGCAAAGACTGAATTAGCTGGTCAAGAGAATAAGATCAACACCTGCACTATACCATGTGGAACACATAGCTCGCCACAACACCCACTATGACAGCCCTAACATACACTGAAAAGCCACATACCCACCTTCACAGAGGCACTCAACGGACATTTAGACAAACAGCACTGACCAGCAAGATAGACACCCACTCAGACATCACAACATAGCACATGCCACAGGACACATATGTCACCTACACAGTGTGCCCCTCAACCTAAGCTTCTAAGGCTAGCTACCTTACACAATGCAGTGATCATGAGTGACTCAGTACTGCAGCACACAAATGTCCCACTCACTAAGTTGATTATGGAGGAGGTAACAGCCAACTGTCTATCACATGCCAGCATCCACCACATGACACACCCAGTCAGGCCACTCCACAACAACTACAAGTATCACTCTCTCATCATCCATGTGGGTGTGAATGACCTGTGACACACCTCCCTGGACGACATGACAAGAGACATGGGTGAACTCTTGGATTATGTGATCCAGGCAGGTGTGACAGTAGCCCTGAGCAGTATACTGCCATCACCCAGAATTATGCTGCAGTACTATCAACAGATAATTTAGTTCAACATTGGAGTACATGTTGTGTGCCATTCTTAGGGGATCCAGTATATCTCTCTCTGCTTGGGATAACATGATTGACAGACCTCAATGCCTTTCAAGAGCTGTCCTAAATCTGTCAGCCCTGGGATTCCAGGTACATTGTAAGTGTCTTGCCACCCCTATAGTGCCTTATTAGGCAGTGTACAACTAAAATTACCACTGTAACAGCTAGACATTTATGCAATCTGATGGTCATGCTGCTCAACAGTAGACATCTAACTGTCAAGATGCAGTCACTCAAAGCACTCCTCAGAGTGGAGGACATTGACATTTGTGCTGTAATGGAGAGGTGGTTCACAGCAGCAGACAGCAGCCCTGCACTAACAGGCTATGATGCATTCCACAGCTATCAACCCCCACACATGGACCACACCTCCACAGGTGGTGTTGTCACCATATTCATAATGGATATGCACACCTCCAGACTAGTATCCCAGCATAATGCATTGGAGGTACTTCCTGTACAACTGACTTTGGGTAATCCACACCATAGCCTGCTATCAGTCCCCATCTATGTCCCTAGACTGTCAATGCATAGTCCTCAACACCCTGGCATCTATGAAGGTCCAACCCAATCCTGACATAGTAGACTTCAGCTACCCCTCCATCACCTGGGGAAAGTAGTCAAGCACCAGTACACTGGGCCAACACTTCTGGAATTCATCAGTTCCAATGGCCTGGACTGGATCATACTGACCAACAGTAGAGGATGCCACAACCTTGACCTGTTTTAATTACGTATATATGGGACTGTTGCTTGACCACAGTTGTCAATCCCTAACTGGTCAGCTCTAAACATGATGTAATCAACATGCAGCTCAACATCTCACCCACAACCCCCACAAAGGTAACCACCTTACAAAACCTCTCCAAAGCTGAATTTGCAGTAATAAAAAACAGGGGTGGATGACTTCACTGCAGCCATGCCAATGGGAAATAGCTGCATGACTGTCGAATTATACATATATGCACTGCGCAAACAAGTACATGGATTCATGGTACTAGCCATAGCCAAAAGAACCCAGAAACTGTCCTCAAAACACTGGAAGCCAATGTGATGGTCTCCTGTGATTATTAAAGTGTACAACAGAAGGAGGACACTGTTGCAGAAAAAGGTGGTGTCCCAAGACTGGTGAACCCCCTTATTAGCCTCAAACACAACTTGAGATCCCTCATGGAATCACCTACAGGCAGCTATGAAGACAGAATTGCAGCAGACACTGATGACAATCACAGAAGCCTTTGATAGTTATATCAACAACCTCCACAGCAATAACCACAAGTGCTGTGAGTTACTGCACAATGCTAATTCCTATCCTGAGACAACAGATATTGGCAACAGTCTTGCCAACACATTCTGTTCCAGCTTTAACCCTCTCTCTCCCCCAAGGGAACAATCACAATGGCAGATGAATGCCAGGCACCCAGCATTACTTCTGGCCAGGTTAGACTTACATTGTCCACAGGCAAGAATACAGCTTCCTTGGAACCCCAACATATCCATGGCTGTGGTCTACATGACATACAAAGAGACCTTGTACCACATCTGTGTGCCCTGGTCAGTCACAGCATCACCTCAGGCTTTGTCCATCCAAAATGCTACACTGCTACAATCATCCCTCTCCATAAAGGGGTAGCATCTACAGACCCTGGGGGATTATTGGGCCTGAGAAGTCTACTATGTACAGGTATGGACCGCATCATCAGGGACCTAATTGACCAGAATATGGGTGATCACCTAACCTCTAGACCCCACACAGTTTGGCTTTTTGAATAGCAGATCATGCCTGCTCAACCTGGTTGATGTCTGTGAGTGAGTCATCAGGGCTGTGTATGACAGTAAGGCACTGCATACAGCCTACCTCAATCTGGCCAAGGCTTCTGATACCATTCCTCAGTCAGGAATTATTGATAAACCCAACAAACTAGCAATCAACCCCTATATCAGTGGGTGGTTTGTAAATTGGTTCACAAAACACAGTGTAATAGTGGCAAACTCCATTTCAGACTGGCAAGCAGTCACAAGTGAAGTCCCACAGGGATCAGTGCTGGATAGTGTTCTGTCCAGCATCTACTTTTCAGGAGTCCAGCCCAACACAGAGGAACTCTGGCTGACCAGGTTCACAGAGTACTGCAGCTGGGAGCTATCATGAACTCCACAAGTGATGCAGACACCCTACAGAAAGGCCTCACTGAGACAAATGAGTAGTATGGAAACCATGGTCAGAAGCTTAACACAACAAAATGCATCATCATCCACTTTGGTAAAACACTCAGTTCCCAGTAAGTACCACATCAATGGGAGCCCAATGAACACTATAGGTATTATAATAGATCTGGGGACACAGACTGGCAGCAACTTCTTCAAGCACCACATTGCCACTGTGGTCAGAAAGTCCTTCTATATGGTACATTGCATTACCAAGGGTTTTGCATCAAGGAAGACAGAGGTAATGATCTCTGTCTACTATTATTAGACCACTCCTCAAGTATTATGGCCCATTTGCCATGTACCTCACTAGACACCTGCTACATAGGTTCATAGGTTCATACTAGGCTATCTGCCCTGAGGAAATTATAAGCCTATCCCGATTCTGTATGGCTTACGCCACCCCTTGATTTGAGTATACTGTGCCTTTAAGGTTTAGTTTACTGTGCCTCTGTCTAATAGTGACACGGGAGTAATCCCTGGGACAAACCTATGATCCCCCATCCAACTATCGAGATTCTTTTTGAAGAGATTCAGTGAGGTGCTCTGCCTCACATGAACTGGAATTCTATTCCAGAGTGAAGGGAGCCTCTGGGTTATGAACCTGTCCCTCCAGCAAGTTCTATTTATTTCTGTGCTGAGGTTCAAGTCCCTCGAGCGTGTGGCTCTAAGGGATTTAGATTTACTGAGGTGGAGCATGTCCATTAATTCTGGATTTGACATAGCTTTGTATGTCAGGCATAGATCGCCTCGAAGTAGGCGGTATGCAACTGAGTAGAGCTGGAGTTTTTTTAACCGAGCAGCATATGGCATCTGTTTGAGACCCTTGATCCTCTTGGTGAGATGCTTTTGGGGTCTTTCTAGTTGCTGCAGATGTCGGGTAAGGTACATCCCAAAAGGGGCATTGTATTCTATGATGGGCCTGATGAGGGATGAATAAAGGGGCACGATTACCTCTCTTGATCTAGATGTGAAACCCTTTGTGATGAGGTGGGCTATGTAGAAGGTCTTTCTAACCACTTTGGCAATGTTATTTTCAAAGGAGAGATTGCTATCAACTTGGGTCCCCAGGTCCCTAATAACTTTCTCTGTACTTAATGGGTTTCCACCTATGTGGTAATTTGTGGGCGCATTGTTTTTGCCAAAGGGTATGACTATACATTTTTGGGCATTTAGCTTTAGACCATGGTGCTGGCACCAGTTATCTGTCTCAGTGAGACCTTTTTGAAGGATGTTTGTGTCAGCTGGAGAGTTGATTATGGTGCCCAGTTTGCAGTCGTCTGTGAACTTGGTGAGCCATAGTCCTCCCACGTTTGCCTGTACCTCGGAAAAGTATATACCGAACAAGAGTGGTCCCAGGACAGAACCCTGTGGGATGCCACTTGTGACTGGTTTTGAGTCTGACATGGCTCCAGCAACTCTCACTCTGTGGGTTCTGTCTTTGAGCCAGTTTGCAACCCATCTTGTGACATAGGGGTTTATATTTAAGCTGGGTAGCTTATCTATGACGCCCGAGTGGGGTATTGTGTAAAATGCCTTTGCAAGGTCCAGATAGGCTGTGTGGACTACCTTCCCTTCATCTATGGCTTTGGTGACTGTTTCAAAGAAGTCAACCAAGTTCAAAATGCAGGATCTGCCCTTGACAAAGCCGAACTGGGTAGGATCTAGTGTCTGTAGGTCCCCAATGTCTTTGTTTATGAGCTCCATGATGATCCTCTCCATAGCCTTGCAGACTAAGCTAGTCAGGCTTATGGGGCGATAGTTTCCAGGGTCCGTAGAGGCTCCACCTTTGTGGAGTGGGACCACTGTTGGTATACGCCATTCTGTGGGTACATATCCTGTAGTGAGGCTGAGATTGTATAGCTGTTTTATTTGAGGGATTAGTTCCTCTTGGAGTTCATGTAGGACGCAACCTGGGACGCCATTTGGTCCCATGGAAGCAGTGTTTTTTGCTTTGGAGAGGGCAGCCTTCACCTGAGCATCAGAGATGTTTGGGAGGCAGCCCTCTGCTGGGATATATACTTGCTCTTTTGGGGGGGAGGGGGTGGAGAAGTTTGCACTGAACCTGTCTGCCAGGATATTGGCGATGTCAGTGGGTTCAGTGTATTTTTTGTCGTTTAGAATCAACTCAGAACAA
The DNA here is from genome assembly GCF_019279795.1 of Protopterus annectens. Classification (NCBI taxonomy): domain Eukaryota; kingdom Metazoa; phylum Chordata; order Ceratodontiformes; family Protopteridae; genus Protopterus; species Protopterus annectens. The sequence continues at coordinate 1,057,760,625 of NC_056727.1, read as the reverse complement.
GTCTGGGAGTTGCATCCCAGGTTTCTAACATAACTGAAAAAAAGCCTTATGATTGTCTTTGGTGTCCTGTGCAATTTTTCTCTCGAAGCTGGCCTTGGAGGATTTTATGAGGGATTGTAATTTTTTGCTAGTACTGATCAGAGATGCCTTCCCTATTAGGGATTTTGTTCTATCATGTAGTAGCTTCCTCCTTCTCTTGTACAGTTTATTTATGGCAGGGGTCCACCAGACTGGACGCCTGCCTTTGGATGATTGGGTCTTGGTTTTGTTTGGGATAGCATGATCCATGCATTCCTGGAGATGTCCGTAGAATGCATTTATATAGGATTCTGCAGTTTGGGCCATAGTTTCCACTGGCCCTCGGGCCTTGAAGGATTCCACTTCAGTTTTGAGAAGTGAGAAGTTCACTTTTGAGAAGTTTTTCACTGTGGTTTTCTGGGCTGGGGGTGGGGTAGGGATGTGGACATCCAGTGAGATTAATTTATGGTCTGATCTTACCAATGAGGGATATACTTCTGGTGTGGAGCATAGAGTCCCCATGTTGGTAATGATCAGGTCTAGTATGTTGTCCCCTCTTGTGGGAGTGGTGACTAGTTGTTCCATAGCATTTGAGTTTATAATTTCCAGGAACCTTTGGGCTAAGGTGCTGGGGCTTGAGTAGTGCTCCCAGTCAATGTTTGGGTAGTTGAAGTCACCCAATATAATGGTGTTCAGAGAGATCTTCATGTTCTCCAATGTTTTCAGGAAAGCCGAGTGGGATTCCTGACTTTGAGAGGGTGGTCTGTAGGATGCTATAAACTGAAAAGCAGTCTTGCCCACTGTTAGTTGCACATGGATGGTCTCCGATACTTCGTGCAATGCCACTAACCTGGAGGTGTGGATATCCTTGATAAATATGGAAAATCCCCCTCCTTTTGTGGTTTGGTCCGGGTTTTGGGGCCGAAAAGCATGATATGAGGTATAGCCTGGTAGTGCTGGGGTGCTCTCTGGAGCCTTGAACCAGGTTTCTGTCACTGCACAGATATCAATGTTCTCCATACTGAGGAGAGCTTTGAGTGCGTGCATCTTGAGGTTAAGACTTCTGGCGTTTAGCAGCATTACCCTTAGTTTCTTGTTCCTTGTGCTGTCTATGGGGGTGGGTTTGACTTTTGAGCCTTGCCTAAAAAAAGGCACTATGGGGTGGCAAGAGCCTTTGCCAATATCCGAAAGCCCAGTGGTGACAGGTGCAAGCCGTCCCTAGCGAAGCAATGTGGCTTGTCGAGCATGTCATCCCAGGCTGACAGACACTGGATCCCTTTGAATGACACCAAAATTTTAGCCAATTGTTAAAATCGATCATTTTGTCTTTGTACTGTGGCATCATTCTAGGTGAGGGTAAGATGCTGCTCAAGGTCAGGGTCATACCAGCCTGGGCTACAAGATCAGAGAGCTCCTCTATGTCTCTTTTCATGTAGTCCAGGGAGGTACGTCTCAGGTCATTCACACCAGCATGTACAATGACTGAGTCATATTTGTATTTGCTTTGGAGTGACCTGAGTGCTTGCGTTATGTGGCGGATCCTAGCACCTGACAGGCAGCTCACCATGACCTTCTCTTTATTCAGCCTGGTGAGTGGGACGTCAGTGTGTCTGACAATAGAGTCACCTATTACAAGAGTATCAGGTGTGTTATTCAGCCTTAAGGGCTGTGGCTGCTTGGCACACTGACTTTGTGGGCTATGTGTTGTGCATGTTTTGTTTTGAGGTAGCATTTGCTTGGATGTTTGCTTTGGAGGTCTCTGTTGCTTAGGTAGATTTTTATTTAGAGCCTCCGAGTATGTTTTTGTGTATTTATGTGCTTGGTTTGCTGATGTGGTGGGACCATGTGATACTGGAATTGTGTTGTGTGTGGTAACCTTCACCTCCTGACTGGTTACACCAGTTTTGAGATGAGAGAGCTCAGCCTCCAGTTTGGCTAAATAGTTGCATCTCTCACATATATTTGAACCTGTTTGGAGGAGGAGAGGGTTGTCCGTGTACATGAGACAGTTGTAACATTGCCTCAAAATTTCCAGATTCACCAGCTGGACTGGAGAAGAAACCATTGAATGACCTTTGGACATGCTAGAGTAATATAGGGAAACTGAATTTAAGACGGACCAATAGGGGACAGGGTAATCGTAGAGAGTATAAGAGTAAGTAGTGCTTATGGTTTAATAGTGCTAACTTGTAGGATTATTTAATTGGACCAGTGAAGGACCTTAGAATGAGAATATGGTGTTTAAATTGAGAGATAGAGCAGTTCTAAGGGAAAAAGTGAAGAGGAGACTTTGTGGAGCCAGGAATAGTTTAAACCCAATTAGGCGGTGCTGCCCGCTGTTGTGCTATGCACAAAAACGCGCAAAACTGCGCAAAAGAGGATTTTAAGAGAGGAAGATGAAGGAGTTTTGGAATTGACCCAAAATGGCCAATAAAACTACAGTTTCAAGTCAGTAACCACTCCCACAGGGGCAGGCAGGCCGCTCAATGTTTTTCACTGCCACTGATCAACAGAGAGACTTCCCTTTAGCCCAAGCAAAAAATGGCCTCACAGAAACTTACAAACAGTTCAAGAACAGCAAGCCTGTAACTGAACTTTTTTAAATCTCAGAAAAGTGGGAAAAAAGCAAGATGGAGAGGCCACAGAAGCACTTCACAAAGGGGTTCCTAGGCATTAAACACACATCCTACACATACAGACTCAGAAGACCCAAGCTATTCTCTGTGTCATATCACCTAATTAGCAGCTATCTGTGCTTGACTTACAAATCCATGTCTGACCCAGCTGTTTTAGAAATGCTACATATAAATCCATCCACACCACACACTGCAGAGACCTCTACCTCACTACCACAATCACCATAACATGCTGGTGGGACAGGTCCCACATCAAGAGACTGCACATGCCCTGGAATACACTTCCCATACATGTTATGCAGAGCACCTAGCTGATCCTGTTCCAGATAAATCTTGATGAGTGGATAGGTAATGGACAGTTCATCCTAAGGATCACTGCAGTGGCTATACTTAATACAGGCACTGGAAAGTAACATTGGGTGGCACAATGACAGGACCCTTCTATATGTTAGGCAGCAGGACTGATAAAGTAGTGCAGTGGGTGTTAAACTTATCAAAATACTTTGTCCTGCAAACAGACACACGCACTTGCCAGATATGAAAGTAGAACCTCCCTAAGTAGTTATTTGTACCATAGTGTTACACAGTTATCACACTTGCTACAGAGCTTACTGGGCTGAAAGCTGGCCAAATGTGCTAATATGGGGAATGAGATCAGCAGGACTGATTATGTAGGGCAGTGGGTGAGAAACATATCAAAATACTTTTGCTTACAAACATGCAAACCCACACACACATTTGCTGGATACAAGAGTAAAACCCCTGCCAAAGTAGTCATTTGTACTACAGTGTTAAGCATTTATCACATGCACTACTGAGCTTACAGGGCTGACAGCTGGCCAAAGTTGCTGATAAGGGACTAACATCATCTGAACTGATAAGGTGGGGCAGTCTGAAGTGTTGTGGGTGGGAATGGCATAAAACTGTTTCACCTATAAACAAACAAGCACACAACTCCCTCACTCTTGCACAGACACCTTTACATTTGCCAAGACTGAGAATACAACTCCTACCTAACTAGTTATTTGTACTACGATTTTATGCAGTTATCACACATGCCACAGAGCATAAGGGGGTGAAACCTGATGGAAGGCACTTCTAAGATGACTGATATCTGTAGGACTGCTAAAGTATGGAAAGGGAAAGTGTACTAGGTTTGAATGGACCCGCAGTTTCTAGCTGTAAACACACACACACATACACACACACACACACACACACACATACACACACACACACACACACACACACACACACACACACACACACTTTTACATTTGCCAGGACTGAGATTAGAAATCCTACCTAACTAGCTGTTTGTGCAATTATGTTATGCAGTTATTGCACACGCCACATAGCTTATGGGGCTGAGCCTAACAAAAGTGACATCTATGGTGACAGACATCTTCAGGACTGCTAAGCTGGGGCAATGGGAATTGCACTGGGTGAGGAAGGCCTGTTCATTCCTAGATCCTACCGACATTTTTCTAAGTGTTTGAACATGGCTAATGTGTCCTTCTACAGTACATGTGCGACTCCATTCTATGGAATGTTGTACTCCAATCCAGTTTGTTTTGTGCTACATCCATACATCTCAACCTGTTGGTGCAGGATATCTGGAGATAGCCTATCCAAATGTGGGGACATATGGGCCATACAGTGATTGTGAAAATTTCTCTCAGTAATGTATGGGCTGCTAGGGTTACAAGGCTTGTTTAAGAAAACATCTGTCATATATGCCATTTGACACTGTCATGAATTGTTTCAGTACCTTGTGACATACCTCCTCAGATCATCCCAGTGATTTACAAAAGGAATACAGGATGGATGATGCACAGTCCAGGTTCGTGGGCCAAATGCTATGCATTCTTGCACAATCCAGCCTGTTGAGGGGTATGCCTACAAGAAATTGAATGTTGGTGCTGTGGAAATGGTCCAACACCTTGGTGATATATTACAATGGTGGAATCTCTATGCATTTATGTTCTGGCCTGGTCTGATTTCCAGTCCACAGTTGGGTAATATAAGTCAGACAGGATCAGGGTGACAGCCAGACTCCAGATAGATTTGTAGGGGATAGGATATGTGGGGTGGTGTGTCCTGGCCAGATATGTTTGCCTATACCTACCAGTAATTTGCATTGGGTTTTCCTCAATGGTTGACTGCACTTGGTGGGTCTTGTATGTGTCAGACTGTTTGACCAGCCTGGAGGTGTATGTTTGTCACACATATATGTATGGCCCACTTCATTTTGCTTGGATGGCCACATGTTAGGGTCAGGATGTTGCATAGTATGAGTGATCAGGGAGGGGTGTGTTACTCCCCATGGCTGTGGCCCAGGGTTCTGTGGGTGCAGACATGTCATCATCTTCCAGGTTTAGGCCTGCCTGCAGTGAGTGCATTCCCATGGTTAAACTCCTAGCCCTGCCTGTCGATTGTACATAGTATCACAGAATGTCCACATCCATGACTCATATATCTTGTTGGTTACCCAAACAAGTGTGGTTTTGTAGCAAAAGTGTTTTGCAAGTCACTGAGGGTTGAAGTCAGGTAGTATTCACAGTTAACATTGCAGTTTCAGACTTCGTACCCATCAGACATTACATGATAATACAAATCATTCCATCAACTTTATAACATTATTAGAGCAGTATTTCACAGGTGCCCTTCTCTTTGGACCTTCATCACCCTGTTATTCATGGCTTTGTACTGATTTCTGGCTCCCTGAGGCTGGTAAGTTTGCTCCTAGCAGTTGCCAGCATGGCCTTTCATTGCATTTTGTGGACTGTGTTATGTTGGTGTTATGGACACCATGACACTTTCTAAAGAGCACTGTGGGTGAGGCATAGGCATTTGCCAGAGGCCTGTAGCCCAGGTGTGACAGATGCAGGCCATCTGTAGCAGGGCAGTGCATTCTGATGATCATATGTTCCCAGGCTGCCAGCAGGAGACACCCCTGGGATGGCACCAGTATGTTGACTGTTGGTATTACTGACAATTGCTTTCTGTTACTCTTGTGCCATCAGTCTGGGTAACAGCTGGATGCTGCTTAAGGCTAGGAACATGTTACTGCATTTCTATGGGACTATGAGGGGAGGTGACAACTGTATACGATACACATCTGAACAGACTTTGCTGATATTTGCTTAACATTTTGGTCCCATTTAGCATAGTAGTGTGCCCTATCTTTGAGACTTTTATCCTGGTTTGTGCATGTGCCTCATTATGGCTTTTTTGTGTGGCATAACACTATCGACCACAGGTCAGATTGTTTTGGCATAAACATTTGTAGTTTCAGACTTCTTACCTTTCAAACCCATATGGCCACTGCCAGACCTGCTGTGATAAGACTGTGTAAAAGTCTGTGGGTCGGGATTTCATGGATGTCGCCATGTGCGGGCCTTTGCCAGGCATTTCTGTATGGTTTTCTACAGCCGATCTTCTGTGTGGAGTTGGTGGTGGGTATGGGACCCCCAGTTTGACATCCATGCATGTGACCTATGACACCCCCCCCCCCAGTTATATGGCTCACCACGTATACTGCAGTGGTGTTTGTTAACTATGGTGGTACTGCATGGTGTGGGTAGGGCAGTACTGGGGATACACTTCCTGCTGTCCCACAGAGCTGTCAGTTGTCTGCTGCTATCCCAGTTAGCCAACCCATTTCCTTACATGCTTGATCAATACCATAGATATGCTATCAGAAAATTCCACTCCATTAGTTTATTTTGTTACAGAGACTGACTTCCCTTGTGCTTGCAGCTGTTGTGAGGGTGGTGCTTGAGGGCTGACTATGTCAGATGCACACTGTACACTGCCTATACATAGTTAGGTATAGGTGGTGTGATGTTTGTCATCCATTTTACGGTGTGTGCGAGTCAGAGAGAGAGAGAGATAGAGAGAGAGAGATCAGTCCCTGGGGCCCTACAGTGTCAGTGTATGTGCTATGCATTGCCTCATTTGCAAGGTCAGGGCATACTGGGCATGCATCCATCTGCCTACAGGGGCAGGCTCAGGATATTCCTCCTCCGAGTCACTCTGTGCTGGTGGCGGCCTTGGCAATAGTGGGGGGCTGTGTGGCCCTTCCTCATTTTGTTCCTGCTGCAGCTGTTTCCATTGGATCATATTGTGTAGCATGGCACATACTATGAACATGTGTGCACATGTGGCTGGAGAGTACTGCAGGGCTCCACTAGATATGTCAAGGCAGCAGAACTGTGACTTGAGCATCCCAGACACACACTCTATAATGATCCTGGTTTGTGCATGTGCCTCACTATGGCTTTTTTGTGTGGGTGGGTGTGCATTTCTGATGGGTGTCATCAGCCATGGCTCCAGTGCATAGCCAGCATCCCCCACCAGCTGGCCATAAGGGATATCCCTACTGGCAAATGCCTAGTACAGCTGTGATGAATGCCAGATGTGGGAATCATGATAACTTCCACGGCTGCCAGCACGCACTTTCATGATAATGCCCTGGGCATCACACATGACCTGGCAGTTGATGGAGGGGAAGCCCTTGCAGTTTATGTAGACCCTACCCTGTTCACCAGGTGGTGTTTTGATGTGGATGTGCATGCAGTCTATGGCACCCAGTACCTCTGGGTAGTCTGCTACATGGTGGAAGAAATGCAGATTGCTGGTCCTCTCCTCACGGGTGTTGGGGAAGTGAATGTGCTCAGTGGCATGTGTTCGTATGGCATCCAGGAACTGTTGGAGTATCCTGGAAGCAGATGTCTATGAGACTCCCATAATATCCCCAATTGGTCTTTGGAAAGTACCTGCAGCTAGTATTCTTAAGGCTACACATATCTTGGTATCCACTGGAATGGGTTCCCCTCTATTGGTTCTGGCTCTGAGGCAAGGCTGGCACAGCTCAACAAGTTGCTGAAGTATGTCCCTGTCCAACCTGTAGCTCTCTACTATCTCCAGGTCATGTAGCCCCTGGTAGGTTACCCTGGGTCTGAACACTCTTCTCCTCTTCCTTGGTCTGAGTTGGTTATCAGCATTTTCCTCCTCACCACCCTCAGTCTCTAGCACATGCTGATATATCAGAGCAACAGTAGCCCCTAACATGTTTTGTTATATTTGTCAGTTTAAAATTCCCCTGAATGTGTACACCAGTGATGTAGAGTTTGTGGGTAAAACCAGGCTGAAAGATGTTTGCATAGTTTACAGTAGTGTGCTGGGCTGCTGCCTGTGTAATTTTCTGATTTTGATACATTCCACCTGCCAGCTATGCTTGTTCTTCTTGATTGTCTTCCTTCTGCAGTTTCTCTTTCCCATTTCCTCTGCGTTTAACCCCTGATGCATGCTGTGCATTCCCAGTGCTCAAGTGTCAACAGTTCTGCTATCCCCTGTGTTTTTTATGGTATGTTTTGGTGTTTTAGGCCCGGTGCATACCATGCACATCTGTTTAGCTAAAGTAAATAGTTTTCAGCAGAACTGGCCCTTCCTAGATGTGAACACGCTCTGCATTTCATACAGCCTCTGACACACACCCTGCCTTAGCTGTGCTTAGCTAAGGGCAAACATGGGTCACTAAGCTCCAATGTGCTTACAGCATTCATGACACACACCCTTTTCATGTTAGCTGCTCCTCCTGTCTACACGGTGGTGTTGGAGCACCTACATGGTTAGGTGCAGTCTGACACTTAGAAGAAATGTGTGATTCAGTATAAATCCCCACATTTGCATACCCCACTGCCTTACTCCTGAATTACCACACTTACACTGAGCCTTTCCCCTTAGCAACCACTATTCCAAGGTATTGTTTTCATTCTGCATGCCTTTGACTATTGTGGCAAAATGCAGATTTCTCTCAAACTTGATTTTTCCCCCTTTTTTTTTTTGCATTTTCAGCATGATCCCATTTGTGCGCCACTGCCCTATGCTTAAACGTCCGAGATTGGCCAAAGAAAAACTTTTATTTTGCAAAAAATAAACTATTTTTCATGCCAATGGCCATGTATTTGGCCACTGCATGCCTAATTAAGGGACTACATGCTTTTTTGAGGCTGTCATGCCTCCGTTTTCTATTTTGCAGAAATGTATTTGGCTAATAGCCGAATACATTTCTGCACTCTGCACTGTGCAGTCTGCACTGTTCCTGCACCGCTGCACCACCGTGGCTGCCCTCGTTCAGCTGAATGCAATAAATCCTGCAAATCTTTATTCTCCACACAGTCAGAAATTAACATCATTTTCTGTTTAAGCAGTCCCATGATATGCTGTTGATATTTTAGCATATGGAATTGACAGTTTAAAGTCTGATTGCTAAGGTTGCAGAAGTATAAACCTGTTTACTCCATCTATCCAGCACCCTGGAGTATCTATCAAAAGAGATAGGATTTTTATCAGTAGAAGCCTTAATGCCCTTGGGCCCTTGAGAAATGGTTTCAGGGTCCGCAACAGGATTTTTAAAAAGGAATTTGTGGGACTCAGGAACCCTGTAGTACCTGTCTGGTTTGCTAGGGGCTGGAGGCAAGGAAACAGGAGCCAAACTGGATTCCAAAAACACATCATCAACAATGCCTAGTGCAGGAGGAATAGCCAAAGGCCTATGCTGAGGAAGAAGAAGGAAATCCCTAAGCCTCTTTTTGGATTTGCTCCCTTAAGGTATGTAAAGTTTCCCCAAAAGAGAAATCCTCAGGCAGAGAAGCAGAGGGAATGGAATCCTCTGCATCAGAGTCCTCATAAGTAGCTATGGACAAATCCAGATCATTAGAAGAGTTAGAAGAAACAGAGTCCTGTTCAGAAGATTCATAGTCAAATTCACTCTTAGGCCTCTTGAAGGGGGGGGGGGTTGACTACCCCTGATTAGAGTAATTAAATCTTCAGCCATTTTGATCATTTGTTTTTTAGGTATAGGGGCCAGAACATGTGGCCTGGGCATCGGTTTTTTAGACATAGATTGAGAATTAGGCCTTAGCACCGAAGTTGGAGTCGGTTTGATATGCATGTCTGTAGGCCTGCTCAGCAGCTTTGGACCCATCCAAGGTAGAGACATTCACGGGTTCCATATGTGAAGCATCTCGTGGCATAGCGGACTCTGAATGGGTCTCAGGAGAGGCCTGCGAATCAGAAGTAGTGGGTATCAGGGGCTGCGAAAGCACCTTACTGAGTACCGGCGAACTGGCAACTAGCTTAGGAGAAGCATCGTTAGCAGTTTTGGAACTCAATGGCCTGTCTCTGTCTTTTTCTTTGTGTTTTTTTGGTATTCTGGTAGTTGGATGGCTAACGTAATTTCTGGATAATTAAACCGAGAACCAAAATATTTTGAAGCAAAAATGTACCGACAACAGATAGCGCGCTGATTAAATAAAGCACAAAACTGACAGCAAGGTACTTCGTGGTCAGGGCCTAGACAAAGAATACAGTACAAATGAAAATCCTTATGAGGTATTTGCTTCCCACAAGTAATGCAATTACTAACTTTTACTGACATCGGTAAGGAGCAAGAAAAAGTTTCCAAAATGGGGTACTTAGCTTTTAGTTGAAGACTTTGGTTCTGAAACTTGAAAATGAAAATTTCAGTAGATGGCCGACCGACACTTGTGAGCTGCTATAGGGTCCATGTCTCAGCCTAGCTGGGCAAGCTAGAACCTCCAGTACCCTCTCTGTCCAGCCAGTGATTCATGTCCCTGCCAAGTAGCTGACACAACACACACATACACTTTGAGAAAAATATTTATACAACTTCACAGACACTCCTGCTGGGAAAGGCTGACACAGATTATCCAGCTGTGCCCCTTTACCCAGACTATACGGTAGTAATCCCTGCCACCACCCAGCTAATAATATCAGCTACTAAAAAGCCCTTAACAGGGTGTCCAATTATTGCTGCGCAATATTATTATCCAATGGTAATGTGACTATTCAGTCTAGGCTTATTGGAAGGGCTTAGACTGTAAACTCTATAAATATATAATGTACTCTAAAGCATAATTTATCTCTACATAAATCAGCCACAGGTAGAAGGTTTTAAAAATATTTAATAATAAATAATTAAAACACAAGACAAAACTACTACACCACAGAGATATCTAAGAGTTCAGAGATCACACAGAAACTTAAAATAATACAGTAGGACAGGTCTGATTTCAACGAAAAATACCTAATTAATCTTAAATAGCTTTATCTATTCCTACAAGAAATCACAGTGCTAGAAACTTACATGTGAACTTAGGCAGAGTTCTGGGTTACATATCCAAGATCAAAATGCTCTCAGTCTCTTGTGAGAAATAATATTTAAACATTACTAACAAACATGTCTCTAAGGCCCTCCCAAATTACATCATTTTTGATACTTAGGTTTTCCCAGTATTCATATTGCATCATCTTAACAACTGGTCTGAGTTCTTAGGCCACAAACTGCATTATTTAGCAATCTAACACCTGTTCAGAAACTTATAACAATACAAGGCATTTCACATATACATTCTAGCAGAAACCAGAGCAAAAAAGCACATTCCACATCTAAATTCTGGTCATAAACTTTAGCCTTAAAACAATGGGCATGAAACCTTCATCCAGCCACACTGGAGCTGAATTCTAACATGAAAGGCTCACAACATGCTTCACTGGGCCAGTAGAGTGCAATGTTGTCACATATTTTGCAGTTCTACATTTCAAAGTATTATTTACACGCAAGAAATATGCCTGCATTTTACATTTATTATCAAGAAAGCATGCCTGTATTTTGCATTTATTTACAAATGCCAGAATTATATATCAAATTTTATTTGACTGGGCTGGCAGCCATCGCCCATCTATTGCCAATCATCACAAGGTGCTTGATCAAGAAAATGATATAAACCCATCTACAGCAGTGTATGTGTCAGGTTAGGATGTCAATATTCTCATGTATATCTGTACAGTAGTGCAAGCATGTGTCAGGTTAGGATGTGAATTTTCTCACATATATGGCTAAGGCAGTGCAAGCACATGTCAGGCTAGGATGTGAATGCTCTCACACATACGGCTACAGCAGTGTAAGCACATTTCAGGTTAGGATGCAAATGCTCTCACACATATGGCTACAGCAGTCTATGGATGTGCTGTGTTAGCATGCAAATTTTCTCACATGTTTACATTAGTTTAGGATGTGAATGTTCTCAGATATATGTTCTTTTTACTTTCAAATCAGGATGACACTACATGCTAAACAATATACATGCATATTTTACTAGGCAGAGAATGAGATCTTATTGTAGGACTTTTGCTCCATGGTCAGTGGTTGATCATCTATGAGAAATCAAACTATCCCATGCCTGGCAGGATGTGGTCAATGGCATTAATGCTGTTAGTGGACTGGGCAGGAATTATAAGAAGATGAGATGAGATGTTGGGCCATCAGCATAACTGGTTCTGATAATGCTCAAGCTGCCTACCTGACACAGGAGCAGAGGGCAACAGGTAGTGATAGGTTAACCTACCCATTTTTAACAAAGATTGGGGATAGGCTGGCCTCCCTGCATTGGGGACTGGACACCTCTACATTTCACAGTGGAGTCTGGGACATTGGTGTGGAGCTTGCCTATGCAACCAGAATTTGAGTTGGAGATGCTCTAATGGGTATATCTTCATATGATTAAGTAACGACCACAATACTCAAATCTGAATTTTAGTACAGTTTACAAGAATAATGACATATTTACACAGGAACATTAATGCTGTGGGTGAAGAAACCACAAGTAAAAGTATGTTATTCATCAGTCTGCCATATCAATATATTAGGTAGAGTTTATTCATTCAAGTGCTGCTGATAGGTCTTATTTAGTGTGGATAATTTGTTTTTTGATGTTTCACAGATGAAGTATTATCAGGGTCCTACACTATGGATATACTGCTGCATGATGCTGGAGACGTGTCTGACTTTAATCACGATGGTAGCCAAATCCCATCATAGACAAGTGGCATAATGCTAGTGTTGACCACAACAAATATGACATCCACATCCCCACTCCAGTCTGCCTTCTTAGCTTCATTGCCCATGGAACCTACCCTAGAAACACAAGAAGAGATACAAAGGCAAGATGTTACAGCCAGCTGTATGCAGGAAAGGATGCCTTCCCCTGTGGATGCTCTCCCTCTTGGCACCTGCAAAATCTATTCAGCAAGTGAAAGACATAGGTGGACATTGCCTCAGTGGTCATTTATACATACATACAAATATTTCAAGCATGGGCATTGACACCATTCTAGTCTGCCAATATACCAAAATAATTGTTCCCAGAATAAGTGTCCAGGCTGTTCTTAAAAATAGCTAAACTAGTACTTGCTTTAATGTAATTTGGTAGTCTGTCCCATGCATCAATTACTCTGTCAGAGAACCAATTAGTGCACTTCTCATTCCTATAGAATCTCCTACATAGGTTGTATGATGATTCTTTAGTACTTTTTGATAACTCCAAACATTCCCAGAGGTAGTTGTCTCTAAATGCCCTATATACCAGAATAAGATCTCCTCTTAGATATCTATAAGAGACACTGTACAAGTTTGGATATTGTAGTCTTTCATAATAGCTTAAATTTTAACACCCATGGATGCCCTTGGTATATTTCTGTGGTACTCTTTCCAGTTTACTCATGCTTGTTTCTTATAAGGTTTCCATATTGTTATTCCATACTCAAGTTTGGGTCTAATGTAACTAACAAGCAATTAATTCATCATTTACGATTTCCTATATTTTATAAATCTTTTTAGACAACCTATAGTTCTATAACTATCATTGACCAATTGGTTGATATGATTTGAAAAACTCAGAGTTGGAGCTACCCAGGTCCTCAGATGAATCTACTGTTTCAATCACTGTGTGCTGTACAAAATATTCACCTTATAATTTATATCTCCCACATTTCATACATTTATTTTTTGATGTATTTATCAGCATATTATTCTCCTGTGCCCAAATAGTCAATTTAGTTAAGTTATTTTGCAGACATGCCTTATCTGTAACATATTTAATAAGTTTACCCATTTTCAAGTCACCTGCATATAAACTGTAGGACACCTCAGCTGAAAATGTTAGGTCTGTAATATGCAATCTAAACAAGTAAGGGCCTAAGGCAGAGCCCTGTGGGACACCCTGACTGTAACCAAGGATTTCACATGTCCAGTTGCTGTATGATACTTGCCATGTCTTATTTGTAAGCCATGCAGCTATCCATCTTATCAAGAGTACATCGATACCTAGTAGTTCTAATTTATTGATCAGTGTTTTGTGTATGACCCTGTCAAATGCTGAAGTTATATCTATATAAATTACATCACATTGCATTTTTTCATTCATAGATGTTATATTATATATGCATGCCATAGCTACTGTTCTCCACTTCTCTCAATGGCTGTAATCCAGTATATATGCAGGGCCATAATTCCAGAACAGGTTGTCATGACCATAGTCCTTGCTTGTAGGGGAGGTTGCATGAAATCTGGATGCTGACCTCTAGCAGCACATGAGCTACATGTGTAACATCATGGACTTGTGGCCCAGGGAGTTTGCATGAAGCAGGTATCCATGTGCAGCTAGACATTGTGGCAGATGCACTTTTCACAGCTGGCATACCCCTGACTCTAGGAATGAGGTCTGCTGTGGAAAGGGGAGGCCATGATCATGCACATGTAGAACCACCACTTCTTCTTCACCTTCCAGTTTGAGATCAACTAATACTATACCATCTAGTGTGGAGAGAAGCACCTTCCAGTGTGGATGTCCATATGACCATGTGCTAGTACTAAATTGATCCATGTCAGTAATTTTGTTTTTGTTGGTTACATGTAGCAATGGTTATACTTGCACATGCACAGCTGTGTGTCAGCATTTCCATTGTCAACCATTTTCAGTTGATGTTCTTGATGCTGGTATTGTGGTATGTCAAACTAATGCTCACACACACTCACATATATATGTATCTATCTGTCTCTCTCTATATATATATATGTACTGTGTGTGTGTGTGTGTGCGTGTGTGTGTGTGTGTGTGTGTGTGTGTGTGGTGTGTGTGTGTGTGTGTGTGCACATGTGTGAATGCATGTGTGCAGTGCATGTTTTTTGTGTGTGTTTATGTGTAATCACATTGCTAATTGAATTCTCTAGTCTATTTATTCTTCTGTTATGATACCCTGAATACTTTATTAAGAAAACCAAAAGATGATTGACATTTGATTTCTTATACATAGGTATCCAGTGCAGTTTTTCAATGGCTTTGCTGTATTACAGTTGGAAATTGTCTACCACACCCTGTTTCCATTGGGGGTGTGTGTTATATGTCTCATGCTCAGTATGCAAGTAAAGCTACTCTCCAAAGGATATTTGTGCTAAGTTTTTTTTTTTTACATCAGAAGTAAAAATCACATTATTTTTTTTTACTGAATGTATTCCTGCAGTATTCCTAAAATTACATGCTGTAATGTAACTAAAACAATCTGGTCAAACCCACTGTTGAGCAGGATTAAGATATTTTTTGGGTACAGTTGTATTAAATTAATTTTGTACAATAATATCCTTTTTTTAAAAAACATCTTTATTAAATTATCACTTATGACGTAGGCACACATACATTAATAGGAAAGAAAACAAAACATATTAACATTTTTTCCTTTTATGTGCATTATACATTACATTTACTTTCTTTACAACAACTGTCTTTTACTCCAGCATTAAATTGCTCAGTTCCTGTCTTCCGTTAAACCTCACTCCTCCACCTGAACATTATTCTGCATGTATTGTTCTCACAAATTCCATGTATTTCTAAATAATTTGCTTCTTTCCTTTTCTAAAGATCCATATTTCAGTTCTTTTACCTCCTCTACAACACTAAATACTTCACATACATTTGGTTTAGATTGGGATTTCTGTTTCTAGTAATTACTTCCTGCAGCAACCTCTTACTCTATCTGGACAATTCAGATCCTGTGTCACAGCTCTAAAGAAACATTTCCTTAGTTACAGCCATTTGCTTCCCCAATATTTCTGAGAGTACTCTAGTGAATTTTTAAAATCTGCCAACTTATTACACTCCCATAAAACATGTTCCCAGTTACTCTGTTTTCCCCATCACACCTCCAACATTTACTTTCTAACATAGGAACAATGCTTTGAAGTCTGCTTGGGATATAAAAGTACCTATGCAGACACTTCCAATTCCTCAGTGTCTTAATGTAATTCACAGAAAATAGTCTTAAAAAATTTCATGGGTGAGCTATTGCATTGTGTTTTGTACACAGGTATCCAATGCACTGTTTCAAATGTTGTTCAGTGTGACAGTATTAAATATTATATTAGACCATATTTCAACCGAGTTATATGAATTATCATCCAATGTTGTGAACCTTGGCTCTAGATGATTGCCTACCTTCGTGTGCAAAAATGGGAAAATGGGGTTGTGGATGGATGGATGGATGGATGGATATGAATTATAGTCAGTGTTCAAGCTAAAATACTATTCCGAGTATACCTTCACATCTCAAGTAAAATGTTATATTTCTCTTGAAAGAAGAATTGCTATTGTTTTTTTTTTATTATTATTATTATTACATAAATCTCCAATTTGCATTATCTAAAGTCCAAAGGCATGAGGATATTCCCTTTCTCTGCATTAAAATCATTGAAGTAGAATCATAGTCTTAGCTCCATTTAGTACCTGAGGATCCTAGTATAATTTTCTGAAAATGTTGTTAAGAGCTCTCAAAATTTGACTTTGATATAGCATTCTGTGTATATGTACAAAGTGCAGACTTACTGAGGGGATTATATAACTTGTGACCCGTATGCAATTGCAAGTACTTTCTAAAGCATATCAGTCCTACAATGTCACTGCATTCTCTAAAGAAAGTATTTTTGGGGGATGCTGGATTTATGCTAGCTCTCCCATCATTTAGACTTATATGGCACTGACAGAACCCACACTGTAAAAGTTGCAGACTCCAAATCTGACTTCAAACCAGTGACAAGAAGAGTAATACAAGGATCAGTCCTGGGACCTCTCTCGTTTGGTATCTACTTCTCTGAAGCACAGGATAACACAGAAGGCCTCTGGCTAATGAAGTTCACAGATGACTGCAAACTAGAAGCCATAGTCGAGTCCCCAAATGATGTGGACATCCTACAGAAGGACCTCACTGATGCCTGGTGTCAGAGGCACGGCCTTAAGCTCAATGCCAAAAAGTGCATTGTCATCCCCTTTGGTAAAAACTCTGTATCCATGAACTACCACATAAACGGCAGTCTACTTAATGCCACATATGTGATAAGAGACCTTGGGACCCAGGTGGACAGTAGTCTCTCCTCTGATAATCACATCACCACAGTAGTCAGGAAATCCTTCTATGTGGCACACCTCATCACAAAAGGGTTCTTATCCAGGAAAAAAGAGGTCATAGTTCTCCCCTACTCGGCACTCATTAGATCCATTATAGAGTACAATGCCCCTTTTGGAATGTACCTTACAAGACATCTGCAGCAGCTGGAAAGTCCACAGAAGTACCTCACAAAGAAAATTACTGGCCTCAAACAGATGACCTACACTGACCATCTCGAAAAACTCCAGCTTTACTCTGTAGCATATCACCTACTCCGTGGAGATCTCTGCCTAACATATAAAGCTATGTTAAACCCAGAGCTGTTGGACATGCTACACCTAAAGAAATGCCAATTCCTCCAAGCTACATGCTCTAGGGACCTAAACTTTGTCACCACAAGAAACAAGACATGCTGGAGGGATAGATTCCTGTCCCAGAGACTTCCTATACTCTGGAACAAGCTACCCATCTATGTCAAGCAAAGTTCCTCATAAGCACTCTTCAAGAAAAATCTTGATGAGCGGATGGGAAAAAGGAAATACATGCCTGGGATCACTTCTGTGGCTCTGCTCAACAGGGGCACAGGAAATTAACGTTCTTGGGTGGCATAAGCCAGGGAACCTTGTTGGCTAGACTTACTTAGGCCCTTGGGCTGATAGCCTAGTACCTACCTATGAATCTATGAACCTATGATATACATTACTTGAACATAAAGTTGTGTGTGTGTGTGTGTGTGTGTGTGTGTGTGAGAGTGTGTGTGTTTGTGTGTGTGTTTAGACTTATATGATATACATTATTTGAACATAAAGTCATGTGTCTGTGTCTGTGTGTGTCTTTGTGTGTGTTTCTGAAATCATTAGTGGAAACATATTCTATACTATTCTAAACATCATGATAAACTCATCTTGAGAAATTTGTTAGAAATTTTCAAACCATTTCAGAGATATGAACCTACATTCCCAGGTTGTCTCACCATTTGGCTTACCTAAGCATTTGGTCACTCTGTTTTCTTATTTGGTCCATTAAAAAAAATAGTATTTTTAGGTTGGAAATCTCAGTATATATCCAAATAACACCATCCTAGACCTAAAATAATAGATTTCAGAAAGTAAGACATTTTCTTGAGTTGTCATAAATGTTATAGCAAACTATGCATATATTAATTATTCAAGCTTAAGTGCACATTTGATATTGTGATATCTGCTTTTCTAAGAGCAAATACTTCATTCAGTTAAAGTGGGCAGATTTTCCATTAGCGTTTTCTTGAATTTTTATAAGAATATCCTAAAGCAACAAATATATCTGGATCTGTGTCAAATTTAGGCCAGGCTGGCTATTACAAAATTACAAAATGCAACATTTGCATCAAACTGTCAGTTTTAAATAAAAGTGTAGTAAGCAGCTCAAATTAACAGATACCAAAATGAAAAATATAAATATATAGCTTAACCCCCAGATTTAAAAAAAATCCATACAGGCATAGTGTAGAGCCTACATGGAAGTTAGTGTGTCCGTGTACACGGTTCCACCTCAGTAGCACGCCATGCATATTAATGATGGAATGTTGCTGAGGGTGAGCCATGGAACACGGTTATTAAATCGGTGTAGGGCGTGTGTGACTAAGTGTGTCCACAGATGAGTAACACACTCCATGTACTGTCCAACTGTCCAAGTGCATTATATCACTGTATTTAATTAAATATATATATATATATATATATATATATATATATATATATATTTATATATATTTTTTTTTCCAAGTTTGCAAGATGCGGCATAGAGCACAGCAATTGACATGTGCCTGGTATCTAAAAATAGGAACTAGATGCATTTAATTTGTGATTCAAAGGTCAAGTTTAAGCATAACATAGCAGGTTTTTGCGGTGCAGAGTGGAGCTTAGCAGTGTTCAAAGTTAGTTCAGAGGTATATGTAAAAGTATACCAGTATTTGATATATCCATGTAGCAAAGTGGTTAGACTTAGGGCCTTATGTGCAATAGGTGCAGGGTTTGAATACATGGAAGGGAAATTAAGCATTTATTTTCCAAAGACAAATTATTGTGATTATTTTTCAATCCTGATCTGCTGCACTCAGCTAAGTTCTGCTAAGTCCTACTAAGACCTGCTAATCACTGCTTAAGCAATCTCTCTTTATGCACTGTTTGGCATTGCTTGCCTGTTCTTAGCTGGTTTGCACACTGCTAAGTACTGCTAATCATTGCCAGTTTAACCACTGCTCAGTTCAGCTGCACTGGTTTGCGCAGTACCAAATGATGTGCTGCATTTAAAAAAATTGCCCAGTGGCATGTAAGTGTGGGAAAACAGGCTATATAAAGCACAATAGGTGGGAATAAAGCATAATCCTTTGGAGTGCTTTCTCTGAAGGATACACTATGGCAGGTGTCGGAGAGGATTTGCGCTTTCAGGCACAGCGTTGGGGCATCCTGTAGGTCAGGGTCATGGTTGGACTCCTTATTAAAAACCATGAAGGCTGGCTACTGCAAGCAGGTTACCAGGGCTCAGAGTGCAAGTCAGAGGCCTGGGACTGGCTGACAAGGGACCTCACCAGTGCAACAGATATCCCCCACATAGGTGAGCAGTGTTGTCACCACTACGATGACCTGAGATGATGTAAGTGGGATGTCTTGGACACCTGAGTCCAAGAGTTTCAGGCAGGGGATGCCCCACATGTATGTGAGTACATTAACCTGTGTACCACTAATATCTAATCTGAATATCTGCTAAACTGGTATGCATAATGGTGGTCTTTTTACCCAACAACTGCATACGAGAGGGCTCGCAATGTTGAGACGCATAGATCTAGGAGGTATAAACAACACCTACGCTGGATTGAGGGCAGACTTGACAACCTGGTAGAGCCTGCTGGCCCTGGCACCCAGCCTCCAGCACAGCCACCTTTGGGGCAGTGAAGGAGCAGTGTTGACTACCTATCGGTGGGGATCACAGTCATTCTGCTGTCATCTGGAGGCACATGCTTCTCAGATTCCACAACACCCTCTGCATCCAAGGTGTTTACCCCATCATGTTTTACACACCACCCCTGTTTGCTGTCTTGTCTTTCTTGTCTGTCTGCAATTGCATTGTATCCTCTCCTACCCAGCTTACCTCCCCACATGTACCTCTATCCATTCCCCAACATTCCACTCTCTCCTTAAAAAAAGGACACTTGCCATGCAAAAAAAAGTATCTCCCCATGCATAGCTCTCCATTTCACACACATGTCCACTGGACACAACTAATATGGTCAGATCTGCTTGACAACACATTTATGTTGACCTCACCCCTCTCTGGAGTTTGAGAGTCCAATTTCATCCACAAAATCTGTCAAACTGCACAGCTGTTGCTGAACAAGAAATGAATAGCTATGGTTCTTCCCTACACCCATTTTGCACATCCCTACCTGCCTTTCAGTATGTTTTCCCCCTGCTTGTCCCCATTCCACCACTGTCCTATCACCCCCTTTTTCTTTTTAAATTTTTAGTGTGGGATTGCATAGAGCTAAGCAGAGCACCACATCACCACCCAAACCCGCTTAAAAGTGCTTTAATGTGCCTTAAACATCTTAAGTGTTTTTCACAGTGTTAGGCACATGTACAAAACAATCACCCCTGCCAAGTCTCAAACCCAGGCCCCTGTCAATGATAGCTTATTGCACTAATTACTAGACCACACAGATTTTAATGAAAACACCTGTTTCCATCAATACATACTGATTGCCACTGATAGACTGAAATCAAACCTAATGTGACAAATGGGACTGTACCTCGGACTCTGATGTAGAAATACACCAATAGACAGCCAAATAAATAATAGTGACAGTACGTGAGGTCTGCAATAACAGGTAAATGTTCCCTTTTGCAGGCAACAGCTTCAAACACACCTGCTAAGGTGTCAGTGGCACAGTACATATGTTCAAATGGGACCCTGCTGCAGAACAACTGCCTTTGAAAGCCATGCACATACTGATGGATGCAGACAACGTGTCACATTTTGTATGTAACCACATATATCTGGCAAATACACCTACTGCAGTACTGGCTCAGTCTGTTAAATGACTTGCATACAGAAAATTTTGTCACACACAGTCCTGGGTTTGAATCCAGTGTGCTGCACTTCAATTGCATTGTTGTAAATACAGCAAGTAATGACTGACTCACGCAATGTTAATCCCCATAGGTTACTGCTACTGAAGTAGCAGCTTCCCATTTTTGTAAATCACAGGCCTGCAGGTAGGGACACACTGCACATATTCATATATCCTAAATATATCTTGCCTACTACTTTGCTACTGGACTGTTGCATAACAGATGTACCTTAAGCACATGCCTCAATTGGACTGTAATGGGGACCCTTACCCTGGCTCTGCTGTAACAACAGGGCTGCCATAGTTGTACAGCTTGCAGGCCTCCAGAGTGTTCACACTCCCCCCATTGAGTCCTAGGCTGCAGCAGCAGCTGCAGCCTGTAGCATACATGGCTGTATGTTAAGGTAGCTGCTACAGACTGACCATACCTCCCAACCCCCTATTACAAGGGATCCTGTCCCAACCATACATAAGGGGAGGAGCCAAGGTCCAGAAATTGGAGCATGTTTCACAGTTTACCCCTACAACGATAGTACATTGATAGAACAGCAGGTACTGCATTGCCATGTATATACTGATGGTTATGATGTGTGACATTCACATGTCTCTCTTCCCTTTCTGACCTCAACCAACTGCCAGATGACCACACATGTGAGGCAAAACTGAGGGCATACGCCATACACCTCTACAGTGGACAGTACTTGTACTTACCCTCAGCAATGCTGTAGTCTCCACACCTTAGTAATGTCATTCCAAAAACTAAGAAAGGGGCTAAGGGCTATATGAAGGCCTGATATAGTGCACTGTGGTCCCATGCTAATGATAATGCAAGTCAGGTATTGTGGATGCAATTAGCATTTCTCAGCCACAGATTGGTGCAGAGGCAATTACCTGTTAAATTAGCATTACCTACACAAGGCAGCCAACTGCTTACGGGGAACAGGTCTGTATGTGTTTTTACGCACACAGACAGTATATGTGCAAAGTATTTGCAGATGAACACCTCAATACAAGGAAAACATCATTCTACCAGGTATGTACTACATTTCCCCATACAAAAGGGATGCAGATGGGAGGATGGAGGTATGGAGAATAGGGATTACAACAGTAGGCTTGTATTACATCTAAGATAATGACAGGTCACTGATACTCTGCTGTCCAACATCTACAGGCATGCCTCTCAATTTTCCCTGCTTTGAATTACATCTATGCTCTGTCCATGTCCATCCCTCCTACAACAGTCAGCTGTGATAGCAAAGATAGTGAATTACACATCAGACATAGTGACATTAAGTAAGGGTGTATACTCCTGTAACATCGAACTATGTACTGTAATTCAACTCCTCTCAGTCTGCCAGTGTCACACATAAATAGTACTAACATTTTCAAACTGTTCCTGCGTGTCCTTGATGTACTTAGACTAAGTCCCGTTTTCATGAACATTTGTCCCTGTCTGGTTGAGAGCTATGCCTAACATACCTCTCAACCTCCTACAGTAAGAAATCAGGACAAAGCCATATTTAATGGGGGGACAAAAGCCCAAACTCAGTGATACAGTAGACATATTGGCCATACAAAGTAGGAATGTGATTAGAGTAACATATATTCCTGTAGCATAAGTGTTGTCTGAGGAGTCTGACATGTGACACTTAGATTCTGTGTCAGTTGGCTGACAGCAACCATAAATCAGTGGTCAACCATTTGTCAGACATTCACAAGCTTGTACACAAAGGGCCACAGCTATGAGGCAAACATGGAGACATTCTGCAAACATCTGCATAGTGGAGAGTTATCCTGTCTACAGGGAATGTATGTGACAGCAGGTTTGCATTGTTGTCTGTCATAGTGGCACACTGGTGTGGCTGGACTGTCATCATGTAGTTGCTGGAGTAGCACACAGCTATTTTTCCAACAGTGGCCATATCACATATTAGTGGGGATTTGCCCATAGGGGACACACCACAGTACACTACAGTGATGGCTGTAGAGACATACATCAGAATCTCTCATAGCACACAGGGACATTACCCAGTGTTGCTACTAACTTGGAGATATCCACGCATGTAGTGAAGTGCCAAACTGTGGGGTATGATTTGTAATGGAGCAGTGGATAGTGCAGGCCATTATAGGTGTGTAGGGTCTGTACATAATGGACATCCATGTATCCAGTCCTGTAATGTGTTCCCCTGTTGTCGTCTTGCAGGTATGATGCTTCAACAGAGACATCCACCATTTGCATCTGCAGAAAATGATGCTGTATTAGATGCCCTTTGACTCAACCATAACATCCTGCTGTCAAGGGGTCGCAACAATCAAGAACAGCATTTTGGGCCAACCTTGTGAGGGCTGTTAATGATATTGGCCAACAGGGCAGGACCTATGAGCAAGTTCAACACTGAGCCACAGACATGGTCAATGCTGCATGTCAAAGGCAGCTGCTATTGCCAGGGATCATGCTGCCACTAGTGGAGGGCCTGCTACACAGCAACCACTCTCAGTCACAGAGGAATTCCTGGCAAACCTAGGATCAACCCACAGCTCCCATCCAACCATCATGCCATACATCCTGGAAGTGGGTGCCACAGCATCCACATCAGAGGAGCATCCAGGTAAGTTCACTGTGTTCACCAATATAATACATTAGCAACCACTGTGGCAGGGTCTACAGACCAGTACATGGGTGTCAGGTCTATTTGCATTGGGGGGGTTGGCTTTCACCCACAGTTGTGCACACATACTCGGAATGTCAGCAATATAGCCAGTACCACATTAGCTACTGTACATGTGGATATATGCAGATAATACCTTGTAGCACTGCTACATTTGGTATTCCTGACATTATGTCTCCCTCACCTTTCCACAGGTCCATCAGCTGGGGTTGGTGTTCATGGTCTTGTATCTGTTAAGTGTGATAATGTTGTTTTGCCAGATCACATAAACCCTATGAATGTTAAGGGCTGCCATTTGTCTTTTGCACAGCTGTTGTACTTAGCCAGAGTTGAATAATTGTATGTTCCATTTTGGAGCAGTTAACTACAGTGCATAGCCTAGGGAATGACATGTGTGCATTTGTAAAAACATGAACATGTTTG
Organism: Protopterus annectens; assembly: GCF_019279795.1. Taxonomy (NCBI): domain Eukaryota; kingdom Metazoa; phylum Chordata; order Ceratodontiformes; family Protopteridae; genus Protopterus; species Protopterus annectens. The sequence goes on along the minus strand of NC_056727.1, from coordinate 1,057,736,467 downwards.
CACTTATATTTATGAGCAACTAACCTGCCTACTATGTATGAGTCAATTACTCCAAAATGCACATTCAAACATAATAGGTAGACGGTACATACCTGAGGCAGTGCTACTGCAACTGGCACATCATTGCCACAATAGGGGTACTGAGTTTTATATGTGTTTCTGTTACACACACTGTCCTGTTTCATACCCCACAGGTGTATTGAACTGGCAACATTACCCAGATGTAGATGACGTTCATGTTATACAGGACCTGGGTTGTCTCTGTATGTTCTTCTGAGTGTGTGTGTTGCGCATAGGATCACCGATGAGAAGATGTGGGACATGTAATGCAATTGTGGATCCACATCTGTATGAGTCTGTGTGGATTACTATACAAAATAGTGCAGGTGCTAATGTATAGCTTTTGTCTTTCTTCTCACATGTGAACAGGGATGTTGGAGTCTGTCTCCCTCACAACCTGATGTCAGTGTCTCATCAGACTCTGATGATGATGGTGGCCATAGTGAGGCACAGGTAAGGTTCTCCATGGCTGAATCTGCCCCAGAGCATGACAACCCCCTTCTTCCCCTATTGTCCCTGCACACAGTCAGTATACCCACACATACCTAGTCTCCAGAGGCCACAGATATTGGACAGTCAGATGGTCGAAACATAGTACAAGACAGTGTGAGGATTATGGCATCAGTGAGTGTATACACTGACCATAGCCAGAGAACTGTTGAGGTCCCACACAGGTGGATTGGTAGGAGAGCTTGAAGGAGGACTGCTGCCCATCCTCCTCCTGTTTTAGGAGTCACATCGCGGGACACTCGCCTCATGCTTTGGGCTGTCATGGAGACACAAGCATGAGCTGAATGCAACACCAGATGGATGCTTTGGGTGATGGAAACCACACAGTCTGACATCCCTGACTGCCTCCACTGCATGGGTGAACCCATGGAACATTTCCCTGATGTAGTTGACAGACAGTGGGCTAAGATGGTGTCTGTCTTTGACCGCACATTGTCTGTGCTGGAACATATGGTTGGGTTTGGGCATTGGACAAGTGGACATAGGCCAGCAGCACCATCTGCTGGGAGTCCACTTGGCCGTGCACACTCACATTTCCTATAGTGGCAGCACCTCCAGTGCTACAGAGGGAGGTGTGCTGTCCACACCCTGACAAGGCAAGCCATGGATACATGGTCCTGGGTGGACCTATGTGGGACACAGTCCCAGCAGATAGCAATCACCATCAAGTACTAGCACTGCATCTGATCTTGGGCATGGTGCTGCCCATGCTACTCCTGATGAAGCAAGTTCCCATGTTTGTGAGCAGAGATGGTGAACTGTCCACTCTACCATCTACAGTCAACAGCTATCCACTCTACACATGTGTAGGTTTTAGCACTGAACTTGACCCACTCCAAACCACTGTCACATGCAGGTCACTTACAGACACAGCACCTCTCCATGACCCATGTAACCAGCATCCCTTCCTGACTCACACACGTGCTGCCAACTACTTTTTGGCACAATCTAGGTCTCTGGCACCCCCACACCATACCCTGTGCATGTAATGATAGCTGTGCCACATCCCTACCATCCATGCCATTTATGCGGGGAACTGCATATATGTGTCTGATGCACAAGATGACTATTTATTTACATGTGTTTGTGTAATGCAATAGTGTTATGCCATGGCAGTTGTTGTGGGCCACAACAGGCACTGTACGCTGGTGTGTGTGTCAGGACTAAACATCATATGTAGTATATCTTTGCTGTGTGTTGGTACACTGGCAGTAGTGTTATAGAATGATAGGCGTGTCACAGAGCTGTGTGTGTTTTTGTCCCAGGAGTCTGAGAGATGCAGCTCTGGACACATGGTGACAATACAGTGACACAGGATGGCAAGGTAGCACAACAGAGATATGACATCAGCAAGGTATGCCAGCATATGTGCATGGCTCCCTAGGTGTATATGTGTAGAACAGTGTGTCAGGGACAATAGGGACAGTCATCATCATCATGCTTTCATACTATGTGATGCACTTTACTACCCTTGGCAAATGTCACCTAGGTACCCTGCACGTACAACTGTAAATGGTGGTGGACATCAATTCTGCTTATGTAGAGGAGGGTAATTTTGGACCAGTAGCTTGTCGCAGGCCCATAAAATGCATAAGCAATGCACAGGGGTAGCCCACATGGGAATGTCTGTAGTGCTGTCAGGGAAGATATTCATACACACACACACACACACACACACACACACACACACACACACACACACACACACACACACACACACACACACACACAAACACACACACACAGTTGAATGCTGTGAGATTAGAACTCCTACCTGTCTAGTGTTAAACACTATAGCTCACAGTACTTATTGCATACATCACACATACACACACACAGACACACACACACACACACACACACACACACACACACACACACACACACACAGTTGGATACTGAGAGATTAGAACTCCTACCTATCTATATTGCACACTATAGCTCACAGTACTTATGGCATGTGCCCCCCACACACAGTTAATGCTGTGAGATGAGAACTCATACCTATCTAGTATTACATACTATAGCTCACAGTACTTATCACATGTGCCACACTGTTTATCTGCTATTACACTCTCAGCCAGTGTTCGTAAGGTGGATGACATCACCAGGACTTGTAACAAAGGCCATTGTTGAGACCAGCAGCTAGTCAGTAAGCATAAAATGCATAACCACTGTACAGAGATAGCCTATAGGGGCTTGTCTGAAATGCTGCAAGGGGATACACACACACACACACACACACACACACACACACACACACACACACACACACTTGGAGGATGTGACATTACATTAGAACTCCTACCTAACTAGGTATTGCACACTACAGCTGACAGTACCTATTGCATGCACCACAGGTTACATCTGTTGTATATCTTGATGCAGGCACAGTACCTGTGGAGTACGCTAAGTGGCCTTGTGTTAGACAGCATGTGTGGCCTGTACAGTGATACTGTTCAGTGCTGTTGTTGTATCTAGTGTCTTAGGGGTGGGATACCTGGTCATACCCCTGCTATGTGTGTACACATACCAGTCTATCCATATTTGGCGGTTTGCATTTTGATAGGCAGACATGTGTCCAGGGACAATATGGCCTGTCCAAGGAGTGAGTGTCACCCATTGTACATTACACCACCTGCATACCTATGTCTGTCTGAAGGATGACAGCCTGCAGGCTCAGGAGTCTGTGGGTGAGTGCATTAAGTACTGTTGTGGCCTTAGTCTGGTGCCATCAGATAACTGTTGTGATGTGTATGTGTAGATAACCCCAGCAGTCAGGGGTATGTGGGAACATTTGTACATCCCCACCCATATCTATCTCAATCTGTATAACAGGGTTGTCTGCTTAAATGTAGTTGTTGTGTCAGTAATGTAAATGTGTTCTGTAGATGTATGTGTGAAGTCTATGTCTCATTATACTTTATATAGCTATATATACATCTTGTTATTATATATATATATATATATATATATATATATATATATATGTGTGTGTGTGTGTGTGTGTGCAACATACTGATAGAGACAATAATCAAGCATGAGAGGGATAGGGAGAGACAGATATGTATACGTATGTACAGACATATTTCCATATAGTAGGTCTTTGGGCAGATGAGGCAAGAGACATGGGCTCAAGTTAGCTAAGTGTAGGAGCATGCCCAGTGTGACTGTTAGTACTTATAAGGTGACTCCAGGCCAGACCTACCTGTACTCCAGTTTGTGATTTTGTGTACTGCAGCCAATTGGCTGCTGGACCTGTTTCCACAGTCCAGCACCTCCCTGATATTTTGTCCAAGGCATTCCCCTGGTGTTTGCTGAATGTAATATGTGACACATACTTATCGACTGTACAGATTGTAATGGAATGTGTAGAGTTTTGCTTCATATTTTTGGTACATTTTACATTGCATTGTGATTTTCTGGAACACTAGGGGCAAAACATTATAGACTGACATTAGGAAATGATGAGAGACATTTGAGTTACTGACTCCATGCACACCAGGAGATTTATGCTAATGCAAGACCTGCTATTCCATCAGCTTTCCACACTTGTCTGGCCAATAGTTAATCCTTATATTTGGGCCTTTGTCCCACTATTATGTATGGCTTTGTCCGTCCATATTCTCTGCTCTAAGAGGTTGAGAGGTATGATGTGACTGGAGTACATGATGTAACACCACACACAGGATGACAGTTTTCATACCTCTCACTGTACATGATTTTTCAGAATGTCTAGTATTCCGCCCCCTATGTCTGCTCTGTTCATAATGCAGTTGTGTTTTTCCAGTCATATGCTATAAAATGCAGTTCACTGAATTGTTGTAAGTATTGACACAGTTAAGTGATGGCCTTTACATACTGATGCTATTCTGATCTGTTGCAACCTGCTGTCATACTAGCCAACTTCTAGGTTACTCAGAGCTTGTATAATGTCTGTAGGTTTGGACATCTGTCCTCCCATTTTCTCTATCTGTGTCCAGCTTCCTTGCAGTAACAAATTATGATGTTATGACAGTCTGTGGGACTCCTACCATAGGAGTAACTCACATGCAAAAGTTGTAGGTGTGGCCAGCTTTGAACCATCAACACCATTAACCATGTTAATGTCCTTATCCCAGTGAGCCACACCAGCCTCCAGAAAGTGAGGTTTAGTTCCTTACACTATCAACAGCATGCAGACATACACTGTGACCCCTGTGTTTTGTGGAAAATACAACATGTGGCCTAGTTCTTTGTAACAGACCTGGAATTGTGTGGTCTTCTGATATACCCTTGCAAACATTCTGTTACTGCAGTTGTATGGGAACACTGATGTGTTGGGGGTAGGAGACTTTGGCATTGACAGTCGTGCATCTATCCTATGACCCCACTGTTTGTCATTTCCCTTGCATAATGCAATGGGATTTCTAGCCATGTAGCCTAATGCATAATATGAGGCACCCAGTATTGGAGAGAGTACCTGTTTTCACAAGTAGCTGTTAGTTCTCAGCAAGTAGCCCACTCTATTCACTTACATACACCCAGCAGGTCCATACATATGCTACCATAGTCTATTACCCCGTACATTTGTTGTATAGGATAGTGACTTAGCTTGTGAATGCAGCAGTTGAGAGACCTGTGTTTCAGGACTGACTGATGCATGCAGTACACAGCCAATACATGGTTAAGTACAGATTGTGTGGTCTGTCTGGCATCCTTTTTACTATGTATGCGAGTCAGAGTCAGGCGTCAGTCCCTAGGACCCTAGGTTGTCAGCACATGTGCTATGAATTGTCTCTTGGCCAATGCCAGGGTATACTGGGCATGCCTACATCTGCCTACAGGGGGCAGCCTCAGGGAGTCCTCTGAGTCCCCCTGTGGGTGTGGCTGTGGGGACCTAGGCACTGGTGGGGGGCTGTGTATCCCTTCTCTCTGACGATCCTGATGCAGCTGTTTCTGCAGGATCATATTGTGTAGCATGGCACATATTGCGAACATCTGTGCACATGTGGCTGGAAAGTACTGCAGGGTTCCACCAGATATATCTAGACACTGAAACCGTGACTTGAGCAGCCCAAACACATGCACTATGATGTTCCTAGTTTGTGTGTGTGCCTCATTATGGCATTCTTAGGTGGGTGTGTGTGCATTTGTGATGGTTGTCATCATCCACAGTTCCAATGCATAGCTAGCATCTCCCAGTAGGTAGCCATATGGAATGTCCCCCCAGCAAACATCTGGTACAGCCGTGATGTGTGTCAGACATGGGAGTCATGATAACTGCCAGGGTTGCCAGCACACATATTTATGATAATGCCCTGGGCATTGCACATGACCTGGCAGTTGGAGTGATACCCCTTACTGTTAATGTAGAGTCTACCCTCCTCACTGGGAGGTGCTTTGATGTGTTCATAAGTACAGTCTATGGCACTCAGTACCTCAGTGTAGAGTGCTACATGGTAGAAGAGTCACATACTGCTAGCCCTCTCCTCAGGGGTGCAGGGAAAATAAATGTGCTCACTGGCATGTGTTAGCATGGCATCCAGAAACCGGTGAAGTACTTTGGATGTTAATGCATGTGAGACCCCCATCATTTCCCCATTTGGTCTTTGTAAATTACCTGTAGCTAGTATCTGAATGGCTACACATACCTTTGTTTCCACTGGGATGGGTTCCCCTCTGTTGGCTCTGGATCTGAGTTGAGGCTGGTAGAGCTTGGTGAGTTCTTGTAGTATGTCCCTTCCCACTATACAGTGCTCTACAATCTCCAGGTCATGTAGCTCCTGTAAGGTTACCCTGGGCCTGAACACTCCCCTCTTTCTTAGTCTAGGTCTATTGTCAGCAGCACTATCAGCACTGACCTTAGCATCTAGCACATGCAGATGTAGAAGAGCTGCAGCAGCCCCCCAGTATTGCTTTAGTTAAAAATCCCATGTTTGTACTCCACTCGTGCAGAGTATCGTGGTGAAATCAGATTGTAGGGTGTATGCAACTTTTCTAGTGCTCTTCTGTAGGTGCAGCCTGTGTGATTGGCTACCTATGATGCATTCCACCTGCCTAGTAAATCATCAGTTTTTTAATGGTCAAGTTTAAATGGTGCAGGGGTCATCAGTAATTTATATATGATTAGCTTTCCCAGGCAATTTTCTTTTTTTTTTTTTTTTTTTTTTTTTGTTACACAGCCTTCACTGCTAAGTACTGCAGAGTGGCATGCAAACCCATGCCGCAGATAAAAACACTCAATGGACACACCCCATAGACAGGCATGCTCAGTACAGCAGCGCACTGTGCAAATGTGCTCAAACTATCTAAAACACGTGCTAAACAAGTTAAACAAAGCTTAGCAGGACTGGACACACACTCCTGCTCAGCTCAGTGGTGCGGCACACAAACAGGTGCCGCTGTGCTCCAATGTGCTTAAAGAAATACAGACACACCCCCTTTTGATGTCAAATACCTCTTCTGTGGACACCGACACAGTTCTGGGACTACATGGATGTGATCTGCGGCATTGATACCCATTTTTGCTATTCAGTAACCCCAGCTAATTTGCATATAGATCCATGCATACAACCAGGAAACTACACTACTCCAGACCCTGCCTCCTTAACAACCACAGAAATCTACCATTGTGCATACTCCATGCAAGGTCCTATAATGCATTATTGTCACATACAGCATTTTACTTTTTCATTTTTCCACTTTTAAATATTTTCTTTTTGCATAACGGCATGTTTGAGCACTGCTGCATGCCACACAAACATAATATGAGTATTAAAAAAAATAATTATTTTAAATTATTTTCCATTACTTTTTGGACACACAGGGCATAGTTTTGCACATATCTGTGTCTGTTATGCTATTTCTGTCTTTCTAACTGGGCTTTTACAGCCCCTGTTCCCTTTTTTCCTCATGTACACAAATATTTCAGTGTAGACTTCGGAACACCAACACAGGGTCTGCAGGACTGCCTATCTGTTTTCTGGATCGCTCCAACACCTTCATTTGTATGCAATTCACCTGCTTATGAGGTGATTTGTATGCCATGGACACTTCCATGTTCACACACTTATGCAAGCCCCACAGCTCCATTTACTGGATTGTACAGCTGCTTACTTCCATGTAAGCTCCGTGCCACTATGCCTACATGGAAATTTAATCCATGCAGGCTTTATTGAATTCCCCCCTAACTTTAAAAAGAATATGTACTTCTGTGTAAATGTATTTTTTTTCTAAATTATTTGTTTTCTTTCTGTCATAACTGTTTATTATTGTTATTATTAAAATCCAAGATACATCTGCTCTTTTGTCTTAGAGTATTAGGGTATAATCTAAAAGAACTGTATAAATAATTATATCAGCTACATTTCTTACAAAAAAAAAGAAAAGAAAATATGTCAAAACATGGTAGAAAAGTCATTGGTCCTGATTAAGAAAGGTTATTGTGAGTTGATGTATACCTTGTGGTAACAATTTCCATTTAAGATAAAATCCCATCACCCACCAAAATGTACTGTGAAGAGGTGCAGTACCATTATGGACTGTCACTGTGGCTTACTGAAAATGCCAATGAACCATTAATTCTGTGGGATCAGTCTGTGCTAGATAGTCATGTGCCTTCCACCCAGTAATGTCTGCTGTAAGGTAATACAGGCAATGACTCTGCTCATACCTCTCAACCTCTTAGAACAAAAAATCTGGACAAAGCCTAAAACGGTGGATGGCAGGGGACAAATAGGGACAGATTTTTGATAGAATAATAGGTTTTACATTAGCATGAATTTTCTGAAGGTTGTGGAGTTTTAAACTCTAATGTTTGTCATTATTTAATTACCTCAATCCTCAACTATTTGCCAGAAAGGTACAGATTTTAGGAAGAAAACACCAAAAATATGATGCAAAAATCTGGTCATTCTGTGAAAATCTGTACAGTTGAGAGGTATGGCTCTGCTACAAAATTTACTACTGTCAGCTATGTTAATGGACATAGCAAAAAACTTGTGTTCACCCATTATTTTTCACTTTGTGAGATAAGGCCACATGTAAGTCCTGGGGAGTGTACCAGCAAAGTAGTGGTGTGGGATGTGTACATGGTTGTATGCTTTTGTGTGACTGCATGTGTTAGTATATGCAGATCTCACTTCCATATGTCTGCATGTCAGTGTGTGTGTGTGTGTGTGTGTGTGTGTGTGTGTGTGTGTGTGTGTGTGTGTGTGTGTGTGTTTTTGCAGCTGACTGGATAATCACAGTAGTAGAAGTTACTTAGGGGGTAGGTAGGGTAGGTGTGTGTATGCTGCATATACACAAGTTTATGTGTGTGAGTGTGTGTGCATGAGGAAATGAGTGAGTGTGTCTGTGCATATAAGTGTTGGGCTGTGTGTGTGTGAGGTATGTGTGTGTGTGTGTGTGTGTGTGTGTGTGTGTGTGTGTGTGTGTGTGTGTGTGTGTTTATGTTCTCCCCTAGACTAATGAACAAATCCTACAAAACTGAGTGGGGAAGAGTAGTCACTTGAGATAGTCTTTATATTGTGCCCTAAAGGCATGTAAAAGTATTATAGGCAAGTTTTGCTGTACAAAAGATGTGATGTGAGGGGGAGCACTAGATACCAGAGATACCTATTATATCATGCCCTAAACTCACATAAAAAGTTTATAGACAAGTTTTTCAGCACAGAAAATGTAGGTCAGGGAGCAATAGATACCATGTATACTCTATATCATGATCTAGAGCCATTAAAAAGCCTGAATCCCTCAATTGTCAGCTTTGACAAACAGCTCTTTAGAAGAAATGGAGCCCTTTGCTCTGCCACTACATAACAGGGCTAATCTTACATATCAACTGTGTCTTGAACAAACAAACAAATAAACCAAAAAAAAAAAACTAAACATAATTTCAATCACCTACACCCTTGGCACAGATGGCAGATTGATAAAAAGATGCCTTAACTTTACTGAGTGAGGTTTATATTGCAATATATTTTATACACTACAATAAATAAGAAAGTCTAATGTCTGGCATTATTCACTGTCTGCAACAGTCTGAGTTACGAGGGAGAGGGCATGTAAAAGAGGCATCAACAGGAGCATTCTGTAAAATTATGGACAGGTTTAAACTATTTCATGGACTCACTTATAAAGTTATAGATTAAGAGTTCTGGCATCCTGGTGCATTTTAGGACCAATAAAATTAACGAAGGAGAGGCCATTATAGACTTCTGTCTGGTAAATGACTTGCTAGTAGCCAACACATTGTTCAGCAAGACAGACAATCACAAGATTAACATAAGACAGGCCAACATGCAACTCAGGTAGACTTCTTCCTAGTATAGAAAGGGCACTGCATAGAATCAGAAGTTGCAAAGTCATCCCCAGTGAAACAGTCAGCCCACAGCATAAAACACTGGTTGCCACAGTCAGCTGCAAGCAGTGGTCAGAGAATGCTCTAAGGTTCAACAGAGATCAGGCTGAAGACCATGAAGATGACTGGATAGAAAGTGCAAAAGCTCAAGGGATTACTCAGGGTTCTGGCATCTCAAGAAGAAGAGGAAATACATGGAGTTGAAAAAGAATGGCAGCTCCTCAAAACAGAATATGTGAGGACTACAGAACAAATATGTGGCCAATCTAGGTATGGAAGAAAGGTACATAGGGAAAGCTGATGGCTGAGTGCAGAAGTCCAGGAATTCATTAAAAGAAAGTAGGAGTGCAGGAAAAAGTGGGAAATAGAAAAGAAATATGAGGCTTGGAAGGAATACTGGCTGGCTAACAATGACAGGAGTTGCGATATCAAAGAACAAGCCAGTAGAGACACTCTACCAACTTCTGGAAAGTTACTCAGCAGATGGCACAAAAAAAACTATGTCACATTGCAAGTCAAAGACAGAAAGATAAAGAAGATAGTCAGACACTCTTCATAAGGGATGCCAGCCAGCAGCAACCTGCTCACCAGTCCAAAGGACATCAAATGTAGATGGAAGTATATTTCCAGCTGCTCCTGAATGAATAAACCTCACAGAAGCTGTACTGCCCCAGACACAGCCTATGATGACAGAAGAGGAGAAATCCACAACAGAAGTAAGAACAGTACTAAATAAAATGAAGTCAGGGAAACAGCAGGCTCAGATGAAGTCATAGCAGTTATGATAAAGATGCTGGGTGAACTCAGGGAGAAATGGCTCCTGAGGGTACTCGTAGCATTATGGAGAGAAAGGTGTGTCCCAGATGACTGGAGAATAAGCATATTAGTGTACAAAAGCAAAGGGGACATTCACAATTGTGGGCAGTGCATTAGAATCAAACTCCTGTCACATTGCATGAAAGACCTGGAGAGGGTGACTGATAAACAAATATGCAGAGTAGTAGAAAGTAAGATGGGAAATGAGCATTTTAGATTTGGATCAGGATGCTGCACAAGTGACCTGATGTTTGCAGTCAGATAGATAGTTGAGAAGTAGCTAGAGATAAAGGAAAAGTGCAACTGGGCATTCCTACACTTGAAGAAAGCATGCAACAGTGTCCCACGTAAGCTCAATCTGGCAACCCTGTGATAGTTCAAAGTCTCAGAAACATTGGTAGAATTATTACAAGCTATGTACAAGGGCCCAAGGACTCATGTGTGAATAGTGTTTGTTTGCACAGAGAGGTTTAGTTCCAAGTATGAGTGGGTGTGCATCATGGTTCAGCTCTAAGCCCACTGCTGCGCATACTGCTGAAGGACTACACTAGCAAACAGGTTGGAGGGGACAGATTGACAAGGTTGCTGTATACAGACAATGTGACATTACAGGCAGAGTCTGAGCAAGAACTCTAGCAAAAGATAGAGGAATGAAATGCAAAACTGAAGGCACATTGGATGAAACTGAGTACAGATGAGACAAATGTAATGGCAGCAAATGGGGGCATAAGAAGAAGCTGAGAATTGAGATAGAAGGGAAATAGTAGAACTGGTTAACAGTTTGAAGTATCTGGGAGGGGTGCTTGAGGAGAAGGGAAGTCTGAATGAAGAGCTCAAAGCTAGAATCAGAGGGGCTGTAGCAAACTGGCATAGAGTGTCAGGTGTAACATATGACTGAATGTCAAAGAAGCTGAAAAGTAAGATGTACAAAACATAAGTGTGAGTAATACTTCTGTATGGTACATAAACTTGGGCAGTAAAGGCAGAGCAGTTGAGGAACCTACAGGTGATAGCGATGAAGTGCATTTGAAGAGTGGTAGGGTGCACAGTGTGGAACAGACAAATAATGAGGACATAAGAGCAGGAGCCAAAGCAGCTCCAATTGCAGAAAAGATCAAAGAGAACAGATCACAGTGGTTCAAAACATATGCAAAAAGCAGAAGACCATCTGGTGAAGAAGATTTGGGACAGACAGGAAAAAGGCAAGAGGAAATGAGGGAGTCCAGCAAAGAGATGTCCGAATTGTGTGAGAGAAGATTTGCAATAGACAGCATGAGAGTTGAATAAGGCAGGAGAGTGGGACTGAATCAAGAGAGATGTTGACAGTTGAAATGACACCCCAGCCCCTTGTATAAATGGAAAAAAAGGGTTGTTGTTGATGATTGATGATGATGATGATGACAAAGAAAAAAGAAACTCTAATATCTGGCATTACTGACTGACTGTAAGGATCAATGATTTATAAGGGCAAGGGACAAAAATAAGAAAAGAGATCAAGGATGTTCTGTTAAATCAGGAGCTGGTAAGAGGTATGTCAGTTTGCGTGGGCTTGTGTGTCTGTGTATATGAGTGTGTGTTTGTGGCACAAACTCATGTTTTTGTGCATATGTGTGGGAGAGGAAATGGAGAACTCCTGTGTCAGCAGGATGGATGGGTTGCCAGTATTAACTTCCACAGGAAACTGCTGATTTGCACTCACAGGAATTATATGCAATTCATAGACATGCAAGTTAACCAGTAATAAGTTATTTCCTCACTGTGGCTCAGTTATCTTTGAGTTGTGTTACACACAATAGCTGAAACTGTCCCTTTTGGCTGTAGCTATTACTGTTGATGGTGATGGTCTTTCTGCATCCCTGGGATTTTTGTATCAGAAGCAAACAAAAAGAAAACTGGAGCAGTTAATATTTTGGGGGTGAAAGATTACAGTTAATGTTGCATTTCCTTGTAGATACAGCTCGTATAGCTCTATTTGGCTGTGACCCTTGACCTAAACCTATACTACTCATATGTAATGCATAATGGACAGTAGGACTGATGTGCACCTTGTGTGCACCTATACCTTGACCAAGATCTGCTGATACAACATGTTATTGCACTTGCTGTGTTCTCTGTCTTTGTGAATTACATTAGTTTAAGGCATACAATAACAAATATCAGAATACAGAGTCATCATAAAAGACAATAAAAATAAACATAAAACAAAACCACACTTACAAAAAAATGAATACCTTTAAAAAGTGCTAGTCTCCCTATTCATACAGATTTCTTCAGAATACTACATGCCACTGGATACTGCTTTGATAATGTCAGCAAGGAAATCAAGTGATAGTGGTGTACCATTTTGTATATTTTTTATATGTGTAGGTAGAAAAGATTTTATGGAACCTTGTTCAACTCTCAGCAACTTCTATGTCTGAGTGACTTAGTAGGTGAGAGAGTAATCCTTAGGATTTATGTTTATGTTCTATTTGAAGCATTTACTTCCTTAGTGATTTGTATGTCTATAACTTCACACTTAATGGCAGCTCATTTGAGCACTGATTGAAAGGCATGTTATAGCACTTTCTCCTTTTCTGTTTTGCCCAGTAATTTTCATGTATTATTTTGGGGAATTTTTAATATATTCATACACTTTACCAAGGTGGGATGGAGACTCTTTGCTTGAGGTACCTCATCCAGGTTAACTAGCTTAACTTTGACTAAAAGAACAAGCGCTGTTCTTGTTAACTACATTTGGTGTGATGTTCTGGTAAGTGTGTGCGTGGGGGGGGGCTTCTCCCCAATCTTTAGAGCACACCCTTGAACCAAGGGACAGAATGTAATGCCTACCCCATATTTTGTAATTGTGTTGCTTGCCTGCATCTTCTTAAACCGATTCAGTACTGCAAAGTTGTATATATTATATAGTCATCATCCTGAGGTGAATCTTCAATTTTAAAGGTAATGCCTCTTACTTGAGAATTCAGTTTTGCACATAGTATTAGCAAATATTTTAGTCTACATTGAGATATTGCATTAGGCCATAAGACAATACTGGCACTGAATATGAGTGAGTTACAGAGAAAATCACCTATGTAAGATTATAATTAAGATAATTTCATAGGTTCATAGGTTCATACTAGGCTATCTGCCCTAGGGCATTTATAAGCCTAGCCAGAATGTGTTTGGCTTTCGCCACCCATTTTAAATTTATTTTGCTATGCCCTTTTTCAAGGTTAGTATACTGTGCCTCTGTCTAACAGTGACACAGAAGTGATACCCGGGGTAAACCTACGATCTCCCATCCACTCATCAAGATTCCTCTTGAAGAGAGTCAATCAGGGACTCTGCCTAACCTGGACTGGGATTTTATTCCAGAGTGAGGGGAGCCTCTGTGTTATGAATCTGTCCCTCCAGCATGTCCTATTTATTTCAGTGCTGAGGTTCAAGTCTCTCGAGCGCGTAGCTCGATGGGATTTGGATTTTCTGAGGTGCAGCATGTCCATTAATTCCGGGTTGGACATGGCTTTATACATCAGGCACAGATCGCCTCTGAACAGACAGTATGCCACTGAGTAGAGCTGGAGTTTCTTTAACCGGGCAGCATATGGCATCTGTTTGAGTCCTTTGATCCTCTTGGTGAGGTACTTTTTGGGTCTTTCCAGTTGCTGCAGGTGTCTTTTAAGGTACATCCCAAAAGGGGCATTGTACTCAATTATGCGCCTGATGAGGGATGAGTAAAGAGGCACGATGACCTCCCCTGATTTAGATGTGAATCCCTTCATGATTAGGTGGGCTATATAAAATGTTTTTCTAACCACTTTGGCCATGTGGTTGTCAAATGAGAGATTGCTATCAACTTGGGTCCCCAGGTCCCTAATTACTTCTTCTGTACTTAATGGATTACCACCTATGTGGTAATTTGTGGGCACTTTGTTTTGCCAAAGGGGATGACTATACACTTTTGGCATTTAGCTTGAGGCCATGGCTCTGGCACCAGTTGTCTGTTTCTATGAGGCCCTTTTGGAGGATGCTTGTGTCGGCTGGAGAGTCGATTATGGCACCCAGTTTGCAGTCATCTGCGAACTTGGTCAGCCACAGTCCTTCCATGTTGGCCTGTACCTCTGAGAAATATATACCGAACAAGAGAGGTCCCAGGACTGAGCCTTGTGGGACACCACTTGTAACTGGTTTGGAGTCTGACATGGCTCCAGCAATTCTAACCATGTGGGTTCTGTCCTTGAGCCAGTTTGCAATCCATCTAGTGACATAGGGGTTTATATTTAAGCTGGTGAGCTTATCTATAATGCCCGAGTGGGGTATTGTATCAAAGGCTTTTGCGAGGTCCAGGTAGGCTGTGTGGACCACCTTCCCCTCGTCAATAGCCTTGGTGACTGTTTCAAAGAAATCAACCAGGTTTAAGAGGCAGGATCTGCCCTTAACAAAGCCGAACTGGGTAGGATCCAGTGTTTGTAGGTCCCCAATATCTTTATTTATGAGGTCCATGATGATCCTTTCCATAGCTTTGCAGACCAAGCTAGTCAGGCTTATGGGGCGATAGTTTCCAGGATCCGTTGAGGCACCACCTTTATGGAGAGGGACCACTGTTGCTGTACGCCACTCTTTGGGCACATATCCTGTAGTAAGGCTGAGAGTGAACAGTAGTTTTATGTTTGGGTTGAGCTCTTCTTGGAGTTCATGTAGGACGCAGCCTGGGACACCATTTGGTCCCATTGATGCTGTGTTTTTTGCTTTGGAGAGGGCGGCTCTTACCTGAGCATCTGAGATGTCAGGGGGGCAGCACTCTGCTGGGATAGATATTTGCCCTTTTGGTGGGGAGGGGGGGAGAAGTTTGCGCTGAACCTGTCAGCTAGGATGTTGGCAATGTCTGTGGGTTCGGTGTATTTTTTGTCATTTTGGACTAATTCTGAGCATATCTGGGAATTACCACCCAGGTTCCTAACATAACTAAAGAAAGCCTTGTGATTATCCTTAGTGTCCTGTGCAATATTTCTCTCGAAGCTGGCCTTAGACAATTTTATGTGTGCCCGTAGTTTTTCCTAATACTGATCAGTGATGCCTTCCCTTTTTGGGATTTTGCTCTATCATTTAGTAGCTTCCTCCTTCTATTGTATAGTTTGTTTATGGCTGGGGTCCACCAGACAGGACGTCTGCCTTTGGAGGATTGGGTCTTGGTTTTATTTGGGATCAAGATGATCCATGCATTCCTGAAGGTGTTCATAGAATGCGTTTATAAAGGATTCTGCGGTCTGGGCGTATTTTCCACAGGCCGGGGCTTTGAAGGATTCCACCTCAGTTTTGAGGAGTGTGAAATTTGCTTTAGAGAAGTTTTTCACTGTGGTTTTCTGGGCAGGGGTGGGGTCGGGATGTGAATATCCAGTGAGATTAGTTTATGGTCTGATCTTACCAGTGAGGGATACACTTCTGGTCTGGAGCATAGAGTCCCCATGTTGGTGATGATCAGGTCCAGTATGTTTTCCCCTCTTGTGGGAGTTGTAACAAGTTGTTCCATAGCATTTGAGTTTATAAATTCTAGGAACCTTTGGGCTAGGGTGTTGGAGCTAGAGTAATGCTCCCAGTCTATGTTTGGGTAGTTGAAGTCACCCAATATAATGGTGTTTGGAGAGACCTTCATATTTTCCAGTGTTCTCAGGAAGGCCGAGTGGGGTTCCTGGGTTTGGGAGGGTGGTCTGTAGCAGGCTATAAACTGGAAGGCAGTTTTACCCACTGTTAGTTGCACATGGATAGTCTCTGATGCTTCGAGCTTTGCCACCAACTTGGAGGTGTGGGTATCTTTGATGAATATCGATACTCCCCCTCCTTTTGTGGTTCGGTCCAAGTTTTAGGGACGAAAAGCATGGTATGAGGTATAACCTGGTAGTGCTGGCGTGCTCTCTGGAGCCCAGAACCAGGTTTCTGTTACTGCACAGATATCGATGTTCTCCATGCTAAGGAGAGTTTCGAGTGCATGCATCTTGAGGTTTAGACTTCTGGCATTGAGTAGCATTACTCTTAGTTTCTTATCCCTTGTGATACCTATGGAGGTGGGTTTGTCTTTTGAGCCTTGCCTAAAAAAGGCACTATGGGGGTAGCAAGAGCCTTTGCCAATATCCGAAAGCCCAGGGGTGACAGGTGCAAGCCATCCCTAGCGAAGCATCGTGGCTTGTCGAGCATATCATCCCAAGCTGACAGGCATTGGATCCCCTTTGAATGACACCAGTACTTAAGCCAATTGTTGAAATTGATCATCTTGTCTTCATATTGTGGCATCATTCTTGGTGAGGGTAAGATGCTACTCAAGGTCAGGGTCATACCAGCCTGGGCTACATGCTCAGAGAGCTCCTTTATGTCTCTTTTCATGTAGTCCAGGGAATTACGTTTCAGGTCATTCACACCAGCATGGACAATGACTGAGTCATATTTGTACTTGCCTTGGAATGACCTGAGTGCTTGTGTTATGTGGTGGATCCTAGCGCCCGACAGGCTGCTCACCGTGACCCTCTCCTTGTTCAGCCTGGTGAGTGGGACGTCAGTGTGCCTGACGATAGAGTCACCTATTACAAGTGTATCAGGTGTGTTGTTTAGTCTTAAGGGCTGTGACTGTTTGGCACACTGGCTTTGTGAGATATGTGTTGCACGTGTTTTGTTTTGGGGTAGCGGCTGCTTGGGTGTCTGCTTTGGAGGTCTCTGCTGCTTCAGCAGATCTTTATTTAGAGCCTCTGAGTATGTTTTTGTGTGATTATGTGTTTGGTTTGCTGTCGTGGTAGGTCTATGTGAGACTGGAATTGTAGTGAGTGTGGTTTCCTTCTCCTCCTGACTGGTTATGCCAGTACTGAGTTGAGAGAGCTTATCCTCCAGTTTGGCTATATGGTTGCATCTCTCACATGTGTTGGAATTTGTTGGGAGGAGGAGAGGGTTGTCTGTGTACATGAGGCAGTTGTAACATTGCCTCAAGATTCCCAGATTCACCAGCTGGACCGGAGAGGAGTTTGACAACTGACCTTTGGACATGCTAGAATAATATTGGGAATTCCTTAATACTTGAAAACCAGGGCCACTGGGGAGTGAGGGTGTAGTGCTTTTAATTTTTAGTGCTGACTTATATAATTGCTTTAGTGAGCAAGTGCCAGGTAACTTAAGTGCAATGTGTTATTAACTTAAATGCAAAAATGACAAACAGTAACTTTCTTTCACGTGAAACAAGGAAATAAGTACAGTAAGCAATGCAGATATCACTAGTGATCCACAGAAGCGTTCCAGGGAAATAACAAGCAAACAAACAACAAGCATATAAACAAAGCTAGATTCAGCAGGCCTGGATCTAGTCTATGCTACAGCAAACAAGGTGTACCAATTTCAGTAAGATGCAGTTCAAATATTCAGGCACTATAAACCTTTAACCAGAAATTTCCAGCTCAGAAGGGCAGAGTCCAGCCTCTTCTCCCACAAGAGTGCAGACCACAAACCTTCTTAATGTAAAATAACTGGCCTGAAGCCCAAGTGCTTAAACCAGAACTAATACACTTTAAGAATAACAGACACTGGGCTCTCAATCAGCAGTTCCCAACTTAGAAGGATGAAAGCTACCTGTCCTGCCACCACAGTGCATGCCACAAACCTTCCTAATGTAAAACAACTGGTCTGAAGCCCAAGTGCTTAATCCAAAAGACTTAGAATGATAGCTACACTTTAATCAAGTTACTACCAAGCAGTAATAAATACAATTGAATACTTTAGAGAATGCCTGGATTAGTGCTCAAGTTACACAAACAAAGCTAGATCCAGCAGGCCCGAATCCAGTCTATGCCACAGCAAACAAGGTGCACCAACTTCAGTAAGAAGCAGTTCAGATATGCATGCACTATAAGCCTTCAACCAGAAATTCCCAGCTCAGAAGGGCAGAGTCCAGCCTCTCCTCCCACAAGAGTGCAGACCACAAACCCTCTTAATGTAAAATAACTGGCCTGAAAGCCCAAGTGCTTAAACCAGAATTAATACACTTTTAGAATAACAGACACTGAGCCCTCAATCAGCAGTTCCCAACCTAGAAGGATGTAAGCTACCTGTTCTGCCACTACAGTGCAGACCACAAACCCTCTCAGTGCAAAACAACTGGTCCGAAGCCCAAGTGTTTAAACCAAAAGGCTTAGAATGAGTTACACCAAGCAGTAATAAATACAATTGAGTACTTTTAAGATGATGCAAAAGTAAAAAAAGTAGGTAGAAACACAAGTACAGTAAAAGCAGATGAAATTTTTTTTTTTTTTTTTTTCTGAACAAGTGCTGAGATCAAAGAAACAGATTTGAGTGCTGAAACTAGAAAACTGGCTAGTTATAAGAAAAAACTAAGCTAGAAGGCTTCCCTCCAACACAGAAGGGCTTGGGGGCTCAGAAGCCTACAAATAGTCTATACCACTTAACAGGAAAGGCAGGAAACAAGCTTAATTTTTTTTTTCCTGTTTCCCAGATGCTCTCTTTGTACACAGTAGGAGTGCCTGAAATCAGAATATGATCTCACTGCACTCAGTTGAGTGAGCAAATGAGATGGGCCCAGAAGGAGTATCCAAACACAAATTTACAAGCGCGGCGGGCAGTTGCAAGGCCACTAAGATTAACACCAAAACAAAAACAGCGAGGGTGGGTGGGACTAACTGAAGAGCAGAGTGAAAAATTCCAGTTCAGTTAATATTCCTTCCACACAGTTAAAATCAATTTAAATACTGTATTTTTTTGAAAAAAAAAGAGCAGATAAAGGTACTTAAATTCTCTTATATATCCAGTTGAATATAGCAAGTTTTTAGCCGGCCGAAGCTGAGGTTTTTAAGCAGAAAATATTTCACACTGTACCACTTAAATAGGCAATGACAGGAAATCAAAGAATGTGACTACCCCCACACCTGTAATTACTAGCAAATAACAAAATTCAGCAAACACTGACTAACTTCCAGTTCAGCTAATATTCCTTCCACACAGTTAAAATCAATTTAAATACTGTAATAATGGTTATTGTAATGTAGAAAATCTAGAATTCCATTGCTTAAATTAAACATATGTACAGATTTGTAAATAATAAAGAAAGAAGAGACCTACTGATACTTACAGATAATGAAACCACAGTGGGCAGAGAGGGAGAGATGAGGACTGGCACAGAGACAATAACTGGAGGAACCAACCATAAAACATAGATTAATGAAAAGGAATTTGAGGCTGACTATGGTTTGTAAACATCCAGGTAAGCACTGAATTTCTTTGATAAGGATTTTCTTCAACTGAGTTTTGAAATTATCCTCTTCAAAATCTGACAACTATATGTTATATATAGTCAAGTATATAGTCAAGTTTGTGCCTTTGCAGGCCATATCTTGAGCCTATCTCTTTTTTCCTAGAATAGACACAGAACCCGGAAGCATCTGACATCCTCACAAAACTTCATCTAAGACAACTGCTTAATCAATTCACAAATGTTAAGTATTTCATTACTTTAAGAATGAAGACGGAAACAGTTCTTTCTCCCTTTCAGTGGCTTTTATTAACTACAGTACACACATGCGGGAGCCTCATGGAAAGCACCAGGGAGACTCCCAGAACAAAGAAATAAACACACTTATATACTGGTGATATTGCTGACAGTACAAAAATATAAAACTGAACCAATTAGATCACTATACAGGGCAATTAACCCATCAAAGGTTTACCCGTAAACATAAGACAATTCACATCATAATATCTCAAGGCAGAAGAGAGAATACACTTCCATAAAAGGCACATTTCTTGCTTTCAAGCAGACTCTTGTTTGTTCAGTACTTTTCCATTATTCACAGTTCAGAGTTCACAGTACTCAGTACATCTCAGTTTATACAAACTGTCACATACTCAATTCCCTTGAAACACATGCTTTAGCTGTTCATATTCTACAATCCCCCATTTGATGCTGTGTAAGCATCATCATTTAACCTGTCATACATTTGCCACAAATCTAGCATAGCCATGCTACTAGTCTTTTCATCATTGAGAGACATTTTCATTTCATTATCTACAGTCATAGTTGCAGGCATATAAAATTTAGGCACTTTCTTCACAGTTTTTGAAGAAATTAATTTCAAGATCAGTGCTTTGATTAGAAATAAGACAATGAAAGCAACAATTGCTAATACTGCAATTAACAAAATAAGCTTCAACAGTCCACCTCCCCAACCTGAGAACAGGTTGGTCAACCAAGCCCATGTTGAGCTATCAGCCTCTTTGGCCTATGAGAATTTGGAAATTCTCTGAATCAGTTCAAGGTGACTTTCAATTTTGTGCTGATTGTCAGGAATAAACATACAGCACTCCTCCTGGATTAAAGTGCAAGTTCCTCCTTTCGCCACTAGGGTGAAATCGAGGGCCATACGGTTTTGGAGTACTACAGCCCTCATAGCAGTCAGTTCATCAGTTACTAGTTCTAAGGCAGAAAATGTAGCATTACTCAAACTTTCGAGCAGTTTACATAACTTTCTCAGTTTCCAAATTGATTTCACTGCTCCGTATGACAGAATTATACCAGCCCATGATATTACATCATCACCCAGGTCCATATGGGACAGTCCTATTGTACTTGCATGAGCTAAGTCATGATGATAGATCCATGAAGCATCAACTTGGCCTACCGGATTGGCAGGCTTCTTGACCTCTCGAACGTTCCGAATTTTTCCTTTAGGTAATGTAGATACATGTCGGATAGCTGGAACAAGGTTACCCAGGAAACAGCTGACAGACCAGTTTCCTGGTAGCCATTCATATGCTTTTCTTCCGCACACAAAATAACAGTTCTCCACTTTAATGGTGATATTGATAGACCTAAAGTGATTCCCAGTATTCTGCCGTCCTTCAAACATTTTCCAGTAGACAGTTTCTATTTTCTGGGAAAAGGTAGCTATAGAGTTTTTAACAATTCTTAATATAGGTAAGAAATTTGTTACACAACCCCATGCAGTGCAGTTATAGACCACTGTTTTGTTGCAATGGCTCCACCCTAATCTGGTTTTATCAAGTTTTTGAAAACACACAGTTCCATTTTGACGGACAGACAACTGTAATGCTACTTTGTGTTTTGAAATAACTCTTGATGTGTCATAGATCAGATTCATTCAAGTCTCTTCAATCTCTAAAGGAACTATATTTAGCATCAATCCCCCATGAACCATAGGAATGGCAGTGCAGATCCAGCAATTGGAGACATTAAGGGATGATGCATAAGTATATTTTATAGCTTGGTAGGTATTAAATGGTGGATGCCATGCAGTTCTTTTGGCATGAGGTGTTACTGTAGCAGAAAACAAAAATGGCCACAGTAGAAATATGAGAACAACAAAAATAACCACCAAAATAGCTGTACAGTACTTTTGTGGAAATGGTGGTTTTGGTTGAATTGTATTGGAATGGAAAAATGTTCCAATTGGAGAAATGTCAGACATTATCAGGTGCAGTTATAGTATGGCTTCAAGTACGGGAAGCAATAGGTGGAGAATCTGGAGCTGTGAAAGGTAGAGGTGTTTGATCTTTGAAAGGGATGACTTTCTTAACGTGTGATATATGAATCCAGGTTGGTGAGCCTTGTAATCGTACTGCTGAAGAGGTTGTCAATAGAACCAGGTAGGGCCCCTTCAAATGAGGTTGCAGTGCTGTTTTTCTGGAGAAAGACTTGACATACACCCAATCGCCTGGTTGTAGTGCAAAAGACGTGAACGGATCAGGGTTATGTTGTGCCGCTGCTACTTGGCAGTGATAATACTGTAAGAAAGAAACAAGAGAAGTGCAGTATACAATAACATCATGATCAAACGCATCATACTCAGAAAAGGGTGGTGGTGGAGTCATGGGCATGCGCATAGGACAGCCCATTAGAATTTCATGAGGAGAAAGACCTTTAGTAGGATGTACTTGAGCTCTCATAGAGAGCAAGGCTAGTGGTAAGGCCTGTACCCAAGTGAGGCCTGTTTCAGTAGTAATTTTTGCTAGTCTACTTTTCAGTGTTTGATTCATGCGTTCAATGATTCCAGATGCCTGCCGTCTATATGGGCAATGAAATTTTAGAGTGATGCCCAACATAGTACACAGTGAGTCAATTAATTGAGCTGTAAAATGTGTTCCATGATCTGAATATATATAACAAGGAACACCAAATCGAGGTATAAATTCATAACAACGTTTCTTAGCAACTGAGATAGCATCATTTTTCACACAAGGGTATGCTTTCAACCATCCAGAAAACATCAACAACAGTTAAAACATATTTAAAACATGCACAAAGTGGTAATTCAATAAAATCCCATTGCAAAGCACAAAATGGTCCCAATGGTTTTGGTAAGGGTTGTGCGGGAACCATTGTGCCTTTGGAAATATTGTACTGTAAACAAATGGAGCATGTGCTCACAAAGTGTTCTACAGAAGCAGAAAGCTTTGGGGCAAACCAATCCTTTTGGATTTGTTTTATTAAAGCTTGTACCCCAACATGGGCTGGCAAATGATAAGCTTTAATGAGGGAATTTAGCATGGATAAGGGGCAGACCAATCTGCCATCTGGATGTTGCCAAATTAAATCAGAGCGTTTAAAACAATTTTGAGCCAGCCATGTTTTTCTTTCTGATTCTGAAACCTCATTCTGTAAAGCTTTTAGCACTGTTTCATCAAAAGTTTTCATAGATTGTAATGGCTGCAGAAAGTGACCCTGAACAGTTTGTGAGAAAGCAGCCTGTTTAGCAGCCCAGTCAGCAAAATTATTGCTCTTACTTTCGAAAGTGTCATTGGATTGATGGGCTGCACATTTAACAACAGTAATTTCAGAAGGTAACAATAAGTCTTGTAATAAATTATTAATATAAAAATGTATTTAATGGGTGTTCTGGAGGATGTTAAAAACCCTCGTTCTTTTCATAATATGCCAAAATCATGAACAACACCATGAGCATAACGGGAATCAGTATAAATAGTAACAGACTTGTCTTTAGCTAGTTGACATGCATGTGATAATGCCACTAATTCCGCGGCCTGCATGGAGGCGCCTGTAGGTAATCGTGCTGATTGCAATACTTCAGTCGGTGTGCAGACTGACCAAGCAGCTTGGAATTTTCCGGAGTTTGTTCTTAAACAGGATCCATCAACGAAAAGAACTAAATCAGGATTTTGCAAAGGAGTATCAAATAAATGTAACCTAGGAGAAAGAACAGAGTTAACTACTAACACACAATCATGTGGTTCGCCCTCGTCTGAGGTTGGTATTAAAGAGGCAGGGTTTAGTGGTGGGCAGCGTTTAATTTGTAAGGCAGGATTTCCCATTAAACTTATTTCATACTTAGTAAGGCATGCATTTGAAAGATACTGTGTTTTAGTTTTCAGAAGTAAGGCTTGAAACAGCATGCGGGCCTACTAGTACAGTGTCATGTCCCAGGGTTAGTGGAGCTGCCATGTCTACCAAGATGGCAGCAGCTGCCACAGCCCGTAAGCAAGCTGGGTAACCAGAAGCAACCGGATCCAATTGAGTGCTATAGTAAGCAATTGGTTGGTATCCTCCACTGCGTTGCTGGGTTAAGTGACCCAGAGCAGTCTTATTTCGTTTGCAACAGAAGAAAATGAAAGGTTTAGAATAGTCCGGTAACCCTAAGGCAGGAGGATTTACTAGGGCTGTTTTGATTGCCTGAAAAGCCTCATCATGCTGCAACATCCAGGGTAGAGGGTCTGTAATGTCTTTTTTCAAGATTCCAACAGAGGGGTGGTAATTTCTGAAAAATTAGACACCCACTGTCTGTAGTATCCTGCTAGACCAAGGAACCCTCTAAGTTGCCTTTGGGTTACAGGACGTGGTGCATTTTGAATAGAACTGATACGGTTTGGGAGTATTCGGCGTGAACCCATTTCAATAATGTGTCCCAAATACTGTACTTTATCTTGACAATATTGTAGTTTTGATTTATTTACTTTAAATCCTCGTGCAGCTAAAAAATTTAACACTAAAAGAGAATCCTCCTTACAGGCGTTACTGTCTGGGGAGGCTATAAGTATATCATCCACATATTGGACTAGAACTGAACGTGACGGTAGTTGTAAATCTTGTAATTGTCTATACATTTCCCTTGAAAATAAAGTCGGGGATTCTACATACCCCTGGGGCAATCGGGTCCAAGTATACTGTTGCCCTTTATAGGTAAAAGCAAACAAATGTTGACTGTCACAATGTACTGGAATAGAGAAAAAAGCTGATGAACTATCTATTACTGTAAAACATTTAGCTGTAGGTGGGATACAGCTTAAAATAGTAGCTGGGTTTGACACAATTGAGAAGACAGGCATAACTGCTTTGTTAACTTCTCGTAAATCCTGTACAAATCTGTAAGCTTGTTTACCATTTTTCTTTACTGGTAATATTGGAGTGTTACATGGGCTTGTGGCGGGTACTATTATCCTTTGTTGTGCTAGTGCAGAAATAACAGGGGCTATACCAGAGATAGCCTCAGCCATCAGAGAGTACTGTGGTACTCGCAGCAACTTTGCTCCCGGTTTTAGAGTTATTTTTACAGGGATAGCTGAAGTCAAAAATCCTACATCATTATCATGAGTTGTCCACAAGTAAGAGGGTAGGGAGTGTAAAGCTTCATTTCTGTTAGAATCTGACTGAATATACAATGGTTGTAATGTGATGGTATCATACAAGGCTGCTAAAGTAGTGTCCTGTTGGTCTGAAGGTATTTGGAGATAAACTCCATCAGCTGTGCAAAAAATGGTGGCCCCCATTTTGCAAAGCAAGTTTCTTCCTAATAAATTTAAAGGCGCTGAGGGTCCTACTAAAAATGCATGATTATCCTGCAATGGTCCCAAGGTTATTGGGACTGGGACGGTTTCAGAATACTCAATAGGTATACCGGAGACACCTACTCCTTTTGTCACTTTATTAGAAAGTGGAATATTCATGGCCGTTCTGCTAGTTAGCATAGATTTAGTCACTCCGGCATCAATCAAAGATGGATATGGTTTATTTTTAACCAGTAACATAACATGTGGCCCATCCTGATCCACAGGAAGGAAGGGGTAAAACTGCTGTTGTGTCTATTCAGGGAACCTTCATTGTGGTTGCTGTCGAGGGTTTGGCTTCCAGTTAGAATTCCATTGTTGTGGCGCCTCAGTGTATGGTGCAGGTTGTTCAGCCAAATATGGACACTCATTTTTCCAATGGCCTATCTGGCCACAATTGAAACATTCAATCTGATTACTGGGGTTCTGGGGTTGGGTCAGTTGTGTACCTTGATAGTTTTGTTTATTTTGAGTAGCTGGACTGTGACATCTACCCCGCCCTCGTCCTCTACCTCGGTGACCGGGTTGGCCCAAAGTGTTACACATTTGAATTTGTGCTTGTACTAATTTTTCCTGTAAATCCTTTTTTTCTTTAGCCAAATGGTCAGCTAGGTATTGTACTTGCTGAATCAACTCATGCAGGCCCAGACTAGGCCAATTCAAACATACTTCTTTTAATTTATATCTCACGTGAGGGCGTAAACCATCCACAAAAATAGCTGATAGCCCACTCTGTGCTGGCCCTTCGGTGGGCTCTGGGTATCTGGAATATGCTTCGAAGGCATCAGTAAGTCGTTGTAAGTATTCATCTATAGGTTTGTCTTCTCTCTGTATGACTGACTTAATCTTAGACCAGTTTGGGGTAGGTGGCACAATGACGATGATAGCATCAACTATTCATTGTCTGACTGCTTCAAAACCGTTTTCCCCTTGTGTGTTATGCTTTGGTATTGGGGTGGGGACATTAGCATGATCCCAGATACGTTTCATCAGATCAGCTGGAACAGTGTATTGGAGGACAGCTTTAACTTCTTTTATAGTAGGATTTTGTAAACATATGTGTCCAGCTAATATGCATTGAAACTTTGCTGGGTTATTACGAATGGGCAGAAGTGATTTAGTAATAGCTTGAAAATCAACTGCCGACCATGCCCTAGGTACGACTACAGTAGCCGGTTGTTCCGCATCTCTAGCATGTGCTGGATTTGGAACCTCCCTCAGTGGAAATACTCCTGCTTCGTCTGATGAGCTCGTGCTCGAATCGGAAGTAAAGCTTTGATGAGATTTATCTGGACTAATGTAACCATCCTTGTCCTTAATTACAATTGGGCATTGCTTATAATATTTACCCTTGTGTGAATATACAGTTTTCCTGTTTTGAGGTATTTTCGGCTGACTGGACCTAGGGTCAAAAAGCATTTCCACTTTTCTTTTGTGCTGTTTCTTTATCTTAGAGTGGGTTACTCTTGGGGCTGATTTGCCTGTATCTATTTGGTCAGGTTGTTCTATAGCCAGGCGGCTAGACTGGCCTTCCATCACCTGATCTCCCTGTCTTGGGTCAGGAATGATTTGCTCTTCCCTCCGCCGGCCTTCACTCTGTATTGTGGAGCTGACAGTTCCATCTTGTAGTTGTGAAGGTTGATATTGCGGTGGAGGAGCCGTAGGGGGTGGGGGGAACCATGGATTATCATCTTCAGATGATTCAGGTATCTGTAATTTATTTAATTGTTGAACCGGATATAATCCCTTAAAGGGTGGTTCTTTTAAACGTTTACCATTAGCTATATCTAGATTCTTAGTAGTTTGTCACAGTTCCTTTATCTGCTCTTTTAACTTTTGTTTACTATCCTTAAGACTACTAACGACCAAATCTTTTTCTCATTCTTTAGCCTCACACATCCAATCATTAAAAGCTGCCCAGCACAACCCTGGTATTTTTCCTTTCTTTTGTAACTTTTTTCAAAAATTAATCAGAACATCTTTATTAAAACTACCATTTTCTGGAAAAGCAAGATCGCTGCCATCCTTAATAAGGGCGATCCACTGATCTAAAAACATACAACTGTCCCAGGACACCCAATAAAACATATAACCAGCTGGTGTACCTTTTTCTGGATCATTTATTTTTCCCACACTCGCTCCCATTTGCACTCAATACCCCACTATCACTCAATAAACTATGCCTGTTTACCACAGGTTTAGCTAAGGTGTTATGAAAATGTCTTGATACCCCACTCTCACACAATAAGCTATACCTGTTTAACACAAGTTTAGCTAAGGCGTTAAAAAAAACGTCTTATTACCCCACTCTCATACAATGAGCTATACCTGTTTAACACAAGTTTAGCTAAGGCGTTATAAAAACGTCTTATTACCCCACTCTCAAACAATGAGCTATACCTGTTTAACACAGGTTTAGCTTAGGCGTTATAAAAAAGTCTTATTACCCTGCTATCATTCCTCCTTTCATACGTATGACGCCAGTATTTTCTGTATTAACCCCACTCTCATACTGTGCATTCAAAGCATAAAAGAAATGCATGCCACTTACCTTAAAATGACTGAAGGAGAGAAATCATAACTTTGTCAGAAAAAACATTTTTGTTCATAAAACTTTAGAAAGCAGACAGGGACAGAAAAATGAAAGAAATACTACAGAAACAGAAAAATCTGTTGTGGGCCCTTTTAGCAGTATTTCGTTCAGTTCTCAACTGCTGCAGCTTGCTCTTAATTCAGATCTGAGTAAACTGCACCAATTGTTAAGTATTTCATTACTTTAAGAATGAAGATGGAAACAGTTCTTTCTCTCTTTCAGTGGCTTTTATTAACTACAGTACACACGTACGGGAGCCTCATGGAAAGCACCAGGGAGACTCCCAGAACAAAGAAATAAACAAGCTTATATACTGGTGATATTGCTGACAGTACAAAAATATAAAACTGAACCAATTAGATCACTATACAGGGCAATTAACCAATCAGAGGTTTACCTGTAAACATAAGACAATTCACATCATAATATCTCCAGGCAGAAGAGAGAATCGGATACACTTCCATAAAAGGCACATTTCCTGCTTTCAAGCAAACTCTTGTTTGTTCAGTACTTTTCCATTATTCACAGTTCAGAGTTCACAGTACTCAGTACATCTCAGTTTATACAAACTGTCACATACTCAATTCCCTTGAAACACATGCTTTGGCTGTTCATATTCTACACAAAACATAACTTGAAGTCCTCACATCACTTCATAATTGACGTTGTCATAACCAGTAATCCCTCAACTATCAGCAACATTCCTTCCCTTCAGTCAGTGATGACTGCTCTACCAGTTTCTCTACCCTGTGACCATCTCCCAAGATGTCCCTATACTTACTATATTCAGATACAAATCAAATTCTAATATCACCAAACTTAAATCCTGGCTCTGTACCATAGTTAGCTTCGCTGACACTGATTATGTCGCTGTCTACCACATTAACCAAGTAAACAAACTGAAATAAATCAGTAATAAATTGGTTCAAGATGACTGTCCAAATTACTGCATATTATCTCAGGAAAGCAAAGCATATACATACATACACACACACACACACACACACACACACACACACACACACACATACATATATATGTATATATATATATATATATATATATATATATATATATATATATATATATATATATATATATATGGGTCTACTGCTTTTGGTCGAATTCCATTTGGTCGAAAATGGAATATAGCCCCTGCCCCACTGCAGTGCGACCCTGGACTGAGAATATAAAGTTGGGGGGCACAGCTCCCCACATTGGGGGTGTGAGGGCTGTAGCCCCCCTCATTTTGCAACTAGTTTTTCTGATGTTATATGTTTCAAAGTATTTTTAATGGATACACAAGTAACTAATAGTGAATACACTGCAATTATGTGGGGGGGCTATGCCCCCCATCCCTAACTTTATATTCTCACTCCAGGGTCGCACTGCAGTGGGGCAGGGGCTATGTTCCATTTTCGACCAAATGGAATTCGACCAAATGAGCTTTCAATCAAATGATCTTTCAGTGAAGTGAACTGCCTGAAATCATTTTCGACCAAATGTAATTCGACCAAAAGAGCAGTAGACCCATATACACATATATAAAATGTATTTATTTTACATTTGTTGACCAGGTTTGTCTGTCTGAGCTGAGTAGCCCTTTTCCAACAGAGGCCCGGGGAGAAAAGCTCCACAAGTTATACAATTATTATTTAGAGAAGCAATTAACAGCAGAAATGCAGAATTTATATAAAACATTTAAATAGATGCAGTAAAATATAACATATAGTTTTGACATAAGAAGTAAAAGCATGCATCCTTCTGTAGAATATTTATGTAAGGTGTTTACAGTAAAGATTTAAAAAGGCAGGAGAGAGACTAGATATAGAAGGCTAGAGAGAGCGTAGGTAAAGAATAAGTAGATGGAAGGTGGTAGATTGTTATTAGGCTTGAAAGGATGTTTATGGAGGATGAGTACAGTGGCAAGACCAGTGGCTTTTTAAGCATTCTTTGGTGGCTGCCTTGAATTGTTTAAGTTGCTTAAGGGTCTTAATTTCTAGTGGGAGCCTGGCAATGGTAGGCTGATGGCTATAGATTATATATAATGTATATATACAGAGAGAAACAGAGGTTTCCGAATAACTGACATATCAAAAATGAAATTAGGCAGATAACATATTGCTCAAATCATATTATTTCCAGACTCAGTCATGGCATTGGAATTGGAACATCATCTTTACTTTCTAGTATAACATAACAGATAAAATGTAGTCATTGTTATGTAAAAAAAATCCTGATCAAAAGTTTTCCAGAGAGGAGAGACAAGTTTGACTTACTGAAACTAAGAGAAGAGTGCTCTGTGACTCATTAATAACTGCAGTCACAGAATAGAAACATTCTCCAGGATTCAATAAAATCAGTGTAGGCACTGTGTAGAACCTACATGAAATGTACCCATGTACATGGCCATGGTTCCCCCTTGACAGCGCGCCATGCATATTAATCATGGTGTGCTGTTGAGGGAGATCACTGTAACATGGATATTGAATCCATGTAAGCAGCAGTATAGAGGCTGTCCCATAGTTTTGGATTGCCCAGGAAATTCCTGGACAGATGTTATGCACAGGATAAGAATCCTTGTAATGTACTGTGCTATTGTATAAATATTAATAATAATAAATTGCAGTATCTGTAGGATTACCAGCACTTTATTTGGATAAAGCTCAAGTGATTAAAATAATTAAATTCAGCCTTATTTTCTAATATTTCTACTATTTGTGCTTCACAAACATTCAATAACAATTCCAGTTCCTTGCACAATGGTGGGTTGAAACAGCTAGGTTTATAAAATTCAACTTTAGTTTCATTATGTTTCTCAAACATGACATCAAAATTCAAACGTCTCATAGTCTCTTAATTCATTTATCACTGAAAGCTTATTGGATCTCTGAGCCAGAACAATGTTCCATCCCTTGCTCAGTATACAGCATTCTTCTGTTGAAAAAACATAATTTGAAAGATTAATAATATTAAAATTCACAGTACCAATGTCTTCCATGCTTGATTTTTCTTCCTCCAATTTGTCTTCTGTTGAGCTGTTCTCCCATATCAGTTTTTTGATTGATTGTTAAAATTGTTGTACCTGCCATTCCTTCCATTTGCCGTAACTTGGGCCCAAGTTCTTTCCTGATTATTAACTCTTTGGTACACATCTATTACTTGGCTCTCTTTTTGCTCTGAGAGTACTATTTCTTTGGTTTGTACGGCGTTTGTGTTAGCGCTAATATTTCTCATTTTAAGTCTAACAGATAGATCAGAATTTTTTGTTGTTGCTGCCGTTGCTTGCGTTTCATTCCTTTTGATAATTTCATTTTCAACAACTACAGCCTGACTGTTAGTTTTACTATTCAGCCTCTCTGACCTTCTCACTGTGCTCCCTTTAGCTTCTGCTGAATTAATGTCTTCCGTCAGTTCGTTGGTACGTCTGTCACTCTGCAGCTGCAGCCCATATGCCAAGGCCACTCCCCCTGCATAGTCTCTTTGATCCCTTTGATATTTTTTTATCTTTCTTTTACTCAGTGCATCATTTAATTTAATAAGATTTTCCTGAATGATGCACATTTTGCTGCTGAAATTATCGGCCAAGGTTGCTTCTTTTAAATTTACAAAGTTCTTTTTAACATTTTCTGTTATTTGATCTAGTTTGGCTTCGTTACGCTCATGCAACACTTCCATATACTGTATTCTGGCTTTTTGGTTGATCTCAAGTCATTTCTCAACTAGATCTTTTGGCAAATCATTGCCTGCTTGTAATTTCATTATTCTAAGTCCTTTTGGGACTGTTTTCAAAGAATAGATTGTTCCACTGCAAGCGTTTCAGCAACGCAAAGTCATTTTCAAGACTTTAAAACAAGTCATTATGGTTCACTTTGCTTGACACTGGCACTGACAAACCACTGTTATTGAACAGGTTAATTGGTGGGGCAAGGCTTCCATTCAAGATTTCTTCATTTGAGTTTGCATTTAAACTCACCCTCCTTTGGTTTCCAGCTATCGGACTGCTGGTTCCTTCATGATTAACAGTAAAGGACCCCATAGGTGTATCATTCAACATACCTCCAGTTGGTAAAGCTGTCAATCTTGTTCCAGGGAGGGGGGGGTCAGTTTTCAATACAGATACAGCTGCAACTTAACTCAGAATCTCCAAAAAGCAGTGTATAAAGCAATAACTAAACAAACAAAATAATAATAATAAATTGCAGTATCTGTAAGATTACCAGCACTTTATTTGGATAAAACTCCTCAAGTGATTAAAATAATTAAATTCAGCCTTATTATCTA
This sequence comes from Protopterus annectens, assembly GCF_019279795.1. Lineage (NCBI taxonomy): Eukaryota > Metazoa > Chordata > Ceratodontiformes > Protopteridae > Protopterus > Protopterus annectens. Next base: position 1,057,704,038 of record NC_056727.1, on the reverse strand, counting down.
ATATTTCTACTATCTGTGCTTCAAAAACATTCAAGAACATTCCCAGTTCCTTGCACAATGGTGGGTTGAAACAGCTAGGTTTATAAAATTCAACTTTTGGAGATGTTGTATAAATATGTTTGAATTTTATTTATTTTTTTATTTATTTTATTTTTGATGCCTGTTTGCACAGCATGATGCTGTGCTTAGCGCTGCCAAGCTGTGATTACACATTCACATCTGACACCTGCCAGGCATATAAAAATAGAAACCAGATGTAATTAATTTGTTTACATTTTTTAATGGCCATTTGCATGGCACAGCACGGTGCTTAGCAACGCTAACAGTCACCTTGGTAGTATATGTGAAGGTATAGTGGTTCTCTCACTATCCAAGTAGCTAAATAGGTTAAATCATGGCCTAAAGTGCTGTAGGTCCCGGGTTCAAATCCTGAGTAGTCATGCCTTTTTAAATTTTATGCCATGAAAATGTGTGAGGAGACCTAAAGGGCGGTTAAATACAAAGCAAAATTATTACATTTGGAAAAGCTGCGCAATGCTAAGCACTGCTTAAACATGGTCAACGGCTATTCTTGTTTGTGCATTGCTAAGCTCTGCTGAATCATGGTTGTGCGAGTATGCAAGATGCTTAACTGCACTAAAATGGTTTGCATGATGCTCAGCAATGTGGTGCTTTTTTAAAGTTACAGTATGACGTGTAAGGGTGGGAATGCAGCCTATATTAAGGCCAATAGGTGGGAATTCTACACCATTCATTGGAGTCCTTAGTAACCTGTTGATATGCCTAGCAGTGTTGGTGAGGGAGTGTAATTCCACGAACCAGCAAAGAGAGTTCTTCAATTCAGTCTCTATTAACAGATAAAATCAACTAAGCGCTTTCGCCCGACTCAATACACTGGGCTTCATCAGAGTTAACTAATCAGCAAATTGTCTTCTTTTTAAACACCAAAAACATCATAAAAACATCATAAAAACAATTAATGCTAAACCAATGTCTTGTCCATACCAATAAAATTCATGAATTGGTACCAGTTATATCAATTACAACAAAATGAATGAATCAAAGGATCGTTTGTTGTTCAAAAATTGAGATGAAATATAAATGTAAAAAAAAAATGTTTAAAAATACTAAAAAGTTTTTAAAATACAATGTATGTGTTACAATCCATTAAATAAAATGTGCCTTGTACTTCAATATACTTGATATTGAAATACATTAATTTATTCCTGGCGATTTTGCTGCATCCAACCTAAGCTGCCATAAACACTTTCTTACTTCTAATAAAGTTTTTGCATCACCACCTTTTTCTTCTCCTGGTGCTCTGTCTATAACAAAAAACAAAAACATTTTAGAATGTTGACAATTCTTACTGTGTATGTAAAGTGCACTAGTCTCTTTTTTATTCTTTATGTCTCTTACATGTTCTGATATATGAAGTCTTAATTTACATATGTTCTTACCCACGTAAAAAGTGGGACAGCTCAAACATGTAGCCATGTAAACAACCATGTCCGTGCTATAATTACAGTGTCCAGGACACTCGAGTGACCTCATGTAGTTGTTAATACTGACATAAGGACCATCATTAATATATTTGCATGTACTGCAAAAGCAACACTTACTCATTCTAGACCTATTAGGGTTACTTATCCCAGTTCTTCTTTCAAATAATTTTTTTTTAAAATTTGCATCTCTACTGTAAGTAAAATTAGGTACACCACCCAATAGTACTCTCAAATTTCCACTAAACACACTATTCCAGGTTGTTTGAATAATCTTTTTTAATGTTTGGTGCTGTATCATTATATTTTAAAACCATAGCCCCCCTTCATATTTGTTTTACATATTATATTTTGGGGACATGGTTACTAGTTTGAACTGTTTGCCTTTTTTGGGTTGGTGAGGGAGTGCACTTTTGGGGCAAAGGTGGGGAGTGCAGGAGTCCAGAGTGTTTGTTGGACTCCTGGTGACCAACTATGGACCCTGACTGCTGCAGGGTGATTAACAGAGCTCAGAATGTAAAGATAAATCCTCGGGTTAGTTGGCTAGGGATCTTACAAGTGCTACTGGTATCCCCCATACTGATGAGCAGTGTCGTCATTACTATGATGACCTGAAGCAGAGGAAGAGGGGAACCTTGGACACCTGGGCCCAAGAAGCTTGGACTGGGCAGAACCTACAGCTATGTAAGTATGTCTGCTAATACTTTACTAATATACAAGCTGAATCCATGCAAAACTGGTATGCATAATAGTTTGCTTCGCTTCCAACAGCTGCAGCTGAATAGCCTCTCAATGTCCAGTCTTATGAGGGGCGCCTGACCAGCATGAGGTATGAGTGTGGTAAGTAGGGAAATATGTCTGATAAATGTAGTGCAATACCCACATTAAGGTTCAGGGCTGTCTTCTGGCCAGTTTGAGCCAAATAATGCTCTCTATTCCTCCCAATCCAGGAACAAAGTATATGGGTAAGGTAGCCCATGTACTGGGCAGATATCATGTGTATAAGTGACAGATTCTAAGGAACAATAACAATAAAGTTTAAAGCAGGACTGTGCTTTGATAAGTTATGTGTTCAAATAACTGCTGTAGGGCTGTATTCACTGCATGCACATTCTAATCTCACTCCAGTCATTTGTTAAATTAAGTGCACATGTCCCCTGGAGTCACAGCTTGTGATTTCTACTCCCATGCCAGCAACTAAGACATGACCGGCTTTCTAGTCTACTCAATGTACAGGAACATACATCTCAATTGTCACATTTTTTCATAATGTAATGATAAATGCCCAATCCGTCTCTGGTCCTTGATTACGGGATAAATAATTACCTGGAATGCAATTTATTTGCAAATCCATTTACAGAACACCTTGGTGGTAATGTATGAGCACAGTATGAGAAACAGCTCCCTGTAGCTGTGTACCTGCATTTGTTAGTGCTTGGCCAATACTGTTCCATGCTAACTGAGAGGTATGTACATTCAACATCAGCTATACAAGAATTGGAGTCACTGTACTCACAACTGACACTGCATACCTGTAGAGGTATGTATAAGTAGTCTGTGTAGTAATATAAACTGCAAGTTCACTAATGGTATGTTTTTCTCTCTCTCCTCACCCCTTATCTTATTTAATTTATTAATGTTATTTATTATTATGATTCTATATTAATATATTCGGTTAAACTGTTATATTGGCTTTATGGGTTATTTCATACTGGTTTGCTGTTAACAAACTTACCGTTATATTATTTATTGTTGCGTTCCACATAATATACCTTAATATGCATTTTCACTAATCAATATTATCTTTGATTATGTTAATACAAACATTTGTTTGGTTATTGCTTATCTCACCTTATGTTTACATTTAATTTACTACAGTGCAACAAGGTAGGCTAGTTCCAGGAGATCCACCTACCTAGGCTCTCCCAGCTACATCTGGGTGACAGCCTGGTGGTGACCCCTCTGCTGCCCTGCACTACCTGTGGTGGCATTGGGTAGATTTGCCCCTTCAGCTGCTGAGGCCCTTTCTGAGTGTGGTGGTGGAGGGGGTGAATTTGTCACTCTTGATGAAATACCAGGTATGGTGTGCAGGTCCCTCCATCCAATTGTTGGAGATCACCTGTCCTGGATGGAGAGCATGCTTGCCACTCTCGTTGGGGAGCCTCACCCTGGATGCCAGCCTCCACCACTGTCACCACAGGGGCAGTGAAGAAGCAGTGCCGACAGTCCCCTGGATGAAGACTTGAGTTGCATTGATACCTTGTGCATGTGCCTGAGACTGGGATTCCACAGCACCCTCCCCATCCATGATGTTCACCTCCCTCTTGTGTCACACACCAACCATGTCTGCTGTCTTGTCTGTCTTGTCTGTTTGCAAAAGCTTCCTCACCTTCCCAACTTACCTCCCCCACACATACCTATGTCACTTTCCCAACATTCCACTCTCACCTTAAAAAAAAAATAGGCACCTGTCCCTCCCAAAAAAAATATCACCCCATACATAGATCTCCATTTTGCACACATGTTGCAGTCAGGTTATCATCACACCTCTCTGGGGGGGGGTGGTGATAGTCCAAATTCAGCTAAAATATCTGTTAAAATGCACAGTTGTTACTGATGAAAAAATGGGTAGCTATGGTTCTTTCTTAAACCCGTCCTGCACATCCCTACCTGCATTTCACTATGTTTTTTCCTGCTTCTTCCACCCCTTTTCACCACTGTCCTATATCCCCGTAATTCTTTTCTTTAAAGATTTTTTGCTCAACATGGCAAGGTATGCTGCATCACTTAAATATGCTAAATAACACTGTACTGATATATGCTTTTGGAACAATATTAAGCACAGTCAAAATATACACCTGCTTCTAATTTCAAACCCATGCCCTTCACTCCTACAAAGCGGTAGATCATCCCATAAAGCTACACAGCTGCTACTAAATGCAAGTGCTTTAAGCAAAACATACTTATGCTGTAGTCCCCCCATTAAGCATATTTAAACTGTGCCGCACAGCAGAAATCAGCTAAGAGATTCATACAAAAATAGTACTGCAATTAGCACTCTAGTACACAAATACATCACTATAAAGGCACACATATGAGCTTAGACATAACTGAGGTATCTGATAGCAGGTAAACCTGCAGTTATGTCTATATCATGTAAGAACATATTTGGTAAAACATTAATGGAAAAGAGGATGTTAACTGGGACCCTGTTATACAAATACAGCACTTTAAAGCCATACACATACTAATACATGCAAGTGTGGTATTTAACAGCAGATAGCTGTGGAATGGTAACTACAACATGTAGGAATTCACCTGCCAAAACAGTGATTCTATAGCTCAGTCTGTAAAATGTACTAAAAAAAAAATCACGTCTTGGTACACATGGTCCTGGGTTCAAATACAGCTGTGTCTACCAATGAAAATACCTGTATGTGGCCATCAATATTATAAAGTGTGTTATGTATGTCTGTGTCGTCACCTATTTATCCACCCAAAGCACTACTATTGGAATGTCTGCATCTATATTACAGAGGGCAAGGGCATACAGATAGAACCACTCTCATCCTACTCCTAGTACAACAGGTAATGCAGTAGGCTGCATTCCCACTGGATGTTTAAGTGTGTACTGAAACTGTGCCTTGTAATATTATACTGCATCCCACAATGTTTTGCCGGTGATATCACAGACAACCACAGATGTACAAGTAATATACATATATGGTGGTTGAGCTAGATGCAAGGGTTGCCAGCACACACTCAACAGGGGAATACCATGGCATAACATGTGATCTGGCAGTTGTCCACTTGTCTGACATCATGGTTAATGTACACCTACCAGTTTTGTAGGACACACCAAGCATTTTGGCTTGCATTGCTTACTGACACTATTGGCTGACACACTTACCTGACACACATACCTTACTTCCTTGTGGGGTGGCTACACTCAATCTGGCTCTGCCTATAAAACAAGGCTGCCACTGTCCCACACTTACTCTTACAGCTTGTTGTCCTGCAAAGTGTTCAGCCTTTCTGCTTATGCGTATTGCCTGCAACATCACCTTCAGCTCCAGCCTGTAGCACACATATTTCTATGTAAATAGTAGCTGCTATGTACATCTTCTCTGCAGTGATGTAGGATTTGTCCTGCACTATTTCCAAACCTAACACAGAGAAACAGGTTGCAATGTACATTGAGGCCTTATATCATGTTCAGTGGTTGCACAGGATTGGCTGATTATAATCCAAAGCAGATGTGCTGGCTGCAATTTGCAATTGAGAAGCACAGATTGGTTCTGAGGCAATCACTCCTTAATACAGAACCATGTTAAAAAGACAAACAACTAGTTAGGGAAAACATTGTGTGTGAGAGTTACTTTGTATGGTCAACTGTTGCCACAACATCTATATATCGGTAATGTTCAACAGAGGAGTATTGTACTCTATCAGGTATGTAATCATTTTGTTTCCAACATGATGCATATTTGTCCATGTACTTAGGGGGAATCAGGATTACAGCAGTAGGCCTTACATGGAATTGTACATCTGACATGTCATTGATCTGCAGATGGGTTACACCTACAGAGGAACTAGGGAACAGTATGGGTAGAATGCATAGGTGTACCACTCTCCTGAAAATTTTCTGTTGATAGAGGTGGTAATACTGCACTGATATTTGTGTGGCACTGCTTGTTTTACATATTACAAGGGGGGTTTACACATATAGGCCACAGTTTAATGGACTTCTGTTTCGGTATTGTGACCATACAACAGTACTTGTCATGGCAAAAGCATGGATAGATGAGTACTGTCACTATGCTACTCACATCCACATCCTTACTATGTTTGCATGGTGTCGAATTAGAGATGTGTAACCAAGCAGCGATTAACTAGTAGCCATCTATTATTGCTGTATCTCTACATACTATACTGCCATGTATGTGATCCTGACATATGTTCCCATTTTGTTGTCTTTCAGGAGGTATGTATCTGGGATGCCAGGGCCCTTTCACAGAGTCTGAAAATGAAGCTATCCTAGACACCCTGCATCAACATCACCAACTCCTACTGTCCAGGGGAGGACAAACAGGGAAGAGCAGCAGCATTGTGGGCTGACCTGGTCCGCAATGTGAATGCCATTGGACAACAGAGCAGGACATATGAGCAGGTGTGACACCATGCCACAGCTATGATAAACTCCACCCACAGAAGAGCAGCAGATGTTGCTAGGGATCATAGTGTCACTGGTGGAGGACCTGCAGTGGAACAACCACTGTCAGACACAGAGGAATTCCTGGTGAACCTAGAAACACAGGACAGCTCCCTGGCATCCATCACATGGTATGTCATGGATGTGGGTGCCACCATATCCACACAAGAGGAGTGCTCAGGTATGCTTAGTTGGATAAGCATTGGAATACTGTAGCATTCAGTGTTTCATGCTGTACATACTTTTATGTGGATGGCAGGTATTTCTTTGGGGAGGGTTAGTTGCAGTGTGAATCTCATGCCCAGATTGTGACCTACATATCAAGTAACATAGTATGCACTGCAAATGTGAGATCTGTGGATGTATTAACCTGTCATAGTCCAACATGGGTTGCTTTTTACATTACCTCTCCCTCAATTTTTCACAGGAATCATACATCAGCTGAGAGTCTATGTGGCCATTCTCACTCAAGCTTTCATAGTGGCAGTACATCTAGCACTTCAGAGGTGAGTGTGCTGTCCACATCAAGATGATGGTGGTAGCCAAATTGAGGCACACTGGGGGGGAGTTGCAGGGGCTGAATCTGTCAGAGAGGTTGACATCCCTCTTCTGCCCTTATTATCACTGTGCACAGCACAGTCAGTATGCCTACAGATACCCAGTCCACTGAGGCCACAGGTATTGGACAGTCAGAGGGTGTGGACATTGAACAGGAAAGCGTGGGTACTATGGCTGCAGTAAGTGTTGATACTGGCCATAGCCAAAGAGATGGCGAGGTTCTTCACAGGCAGATTGATAGGAGTACTCATAGGATGGCTGCTGTCCTTCCACCACCTGTTGTAGGTGTCCCATCATGTGTCACTCAGCATATGTTTAGGGCCATCATGGAGGCACAGGCACATTCTGAAAGGACTTCCAGATGAATGCTAAGGGTTATGGATGCAGCACAGTCTGACATCCGTGACTGCCTCCACCACATTCTGATACACTGGATCAGTTGACTGATACAGTGGAAAGACCGTGGTCTGAGAGAGATCACAGAATATCTCTCTTAGAATGGTCATTGTGATGGAATGTCTGGTTGGAGTTGAGCATCAGACCCATGGATGTAGTTCAGCAACTACATCAGCTGAGAGTCTATGTGGCCATTCTCACTCAAGCTGTCATAGTGGTAGCACATCTAGCACTCCAGTGGTGAGTGTGCTGTCCACATCAAGATGTGGCAGGCCATGGGCTCATGGTTCTGGGCATTCCCATGGAGAACATGGTCCCAGAAGACAGCAGTCACTCTCAGGTAGTCGCGCCAGTTCTGACCTTGGGCATGGAGGTGCCAGTGCTACTCCTGGCAGAGCCATTTCCCATGTTTGGGGGCAGAGACTGAAATGTCAGCTCTGCCATGCATGGTTTAAAGCTGTCTAACATGCAGTCGTGTAGGGTGAGCACTGAGCTTGACTGTTTTCATGCAGAAACTCACACACCACTGTCACAGTCAGGTCACCTGCAGACACACACAGCACATTCCATGGTCCATCTTTCCTGCTTTCCTTCCTGACTCACACACACACTTGCCAACCTAGTGGGTCAGCCTTGGCCTCCTGCACTACCACACAACACCGTGTGTAAGTGACATTACCTGTACCTGTAAAGGACCTCCTTGAACTCCCAAATCTTATAATTGAGGGTATTTGCAGGAGGACATCTCTGAACTCCCAATCTGCTAATGGAGGGTTTTTGCAGGAGGACCTCTCTGTACTCCCATTCTGATTATGTAGAGTCCACTCAGACATTCTACTGTATTTCACCCTTTTTACATTTTGTAAATATCATTTGCATGCTTATAATATACTACAATGCTACTTGACTATAGAGTAGTACACTTATTTGTGTATGTAATTCCTCTGTATTACTGTATTAACCTTTTTTATTTGTAGCCTATGTTATTGCTATATATATCATTTATATTCTGTAATTTTTTTTTCTTGGGCTTTCCCCCCAGGGCTCCACTGAAAACGGACACCAACTGCCCAGTTGGACCATCCTGGTAAACAAATGTTAAATAAATAAAATAAAGAAATATAATACAAACCTGTCGTCCTTGTCATTGATGCAGGGAAATGAAGCTATGTGTCTGATGCACAGGGTGACTACCTAAATTGCTACGTAGTCCTTTAATCCATTGTTGTCTTTCACATGCTACTTGTACTGGTCACTGACAGATGTTATCTGCTGGTGGTTGTACTGAGTGCACCACATTATGCTGTGTAGATTAAGTTGGATGATGCTGTAATGGCTGTATACTTACAAAATGAACGGTGACTCATAGAACTGTTTATGTTTCAGATTACAAATTTTTTGGGGCACACCTATGGTTACAGTGCTACAATAAACCTGTAACCATCAGAGCACAGGAAGGAATGTCAGCACAGAATCAAAATGTCTTCACACAGGTAAAGCAATAGAGGTGCATTACTCCATAGCTTCATAAGTGTGTGACAGGCTAACAGGAACAATGACATCATGCAGCCTACTTCTGCATCCATAATCTCTGACATGATGTGGTTTCCTTGATAAGTGTAAGCAGGGTTGTGTGAGCTGACATATCTACAAGCTGTGGCATAGGAGATGCACCATCTACAACCCTGTGTCCATTACAGACATGTGTCTTCATCCAATTACGATTGCCTTGTTCTGCATCCCATTGTTTTACTTACACATGATGTACATTACAGCAGAAGTGTGTTTCGCATGGATGGGGAGCCTGTTACATGTAGTGTGTACTGTCATGGTTACATACCTGTGTCCCCAGCATGGCCTATTTATACCACAGTCAAGGTGCAGCTGTGTACAACAGGTATGTCCTGTACTAATCCTTTCTTGGATGTGCAGGTGGTACACAGTGGGAGCTGGCAGCTCTGTGTATGACAGCTATACAACACCCCTCCAAAGCATGTAGTGGACAGAATGCACAATTTCGGCCTTGACACGGTTTGTGTTTGAGATGTTATGTACACTGTGCATTGGGTTACTGTGGGACCTCTCTGGTTGCTACAGATGTCAGATATGCATGCATACTTACATACCGCAGGTGTCACTGCATGCAGTGATAGGTGTGATGAGTGGCACAAACAGTGTAACAATGACATTCTGGGATTTACATGCCATACCTTTATCTATATGTTGTACAACAGTGCATGAAGTCCCACATCCTGCTGACCAGTGAAAGTTGAAGGCTACAGTTCTCTCTGTGCCAATAAATCCTTGCCTATCAGGTCGACTGTTGCAGGTGAGCATACTTTGGCATGTAGTATTTGTCAATGGTTCTGACAGCAGCTGAATGTGTGTGCCAGCCCATCATGGGTAACTGTGTCTACTACTTTGTATAAGAAAACTGTTAGAAAGAATAATGTTCTACACTATGGCAGTATGCATCCGAATCATACGAAATTCAATGTGTTGAAAGGACAGATATTTCGAACTATGAGACTTTTTAATGATGATGATAGTCTCATTGTTGCATTACAAACACTTAAGATTTTTTAGAAAGAGGCTGTAGTAGTAAACTTATTGATTCTCAAATAGCAGAAGGATGGCAATATAGATCAGGTAAGTGCCAGCCATACCCCCCCCCCCCTCCCCACTAGTATTAACAACAGGGATAATATTGACAATACTTTCTCAAGTGATGCTTCCACTGATACCTCTAGGAATAAACTAAAGATGCCATTGACCTTTGCCAGTAATGTGCATGTAGCATGTGATATTATTAAAAAGAACTGGGATATTCTGTCTACTGTACATGAGTTGAATGGGGTCATTGTCACACAGCCAGATTTTGCTTTTAGAAATAATAGATCACTTAAGAGTCAGCTCTGTTATTGATCCTTTAATACTAAATCAACTATAATATCTGATAGACTTGGCACATATATGTGTAGGAATTGTATGGCCTGTACACATATACATATGGATAATCATTTCACACATCCCACTTTGGGTTTTAAGATAGATACTGCTTTTTATGCAGATTGTCGAACAAAAAATGTTGTCTACTTTTGCTATTGCACTACCTGCGTCTCATTTTACATAGGGAAAACAAACAGGGTGTTTAAGGATAGAATACTTAAAAACACCTTAGGGATATCAGGAATGTTAAAAAAACGAGTGCACTATCACTACATGTAGCTAAAGAGGGTAAAGAACATAAATTTAGCTTTATGGTACTAGAGATTCTGCATAGTACCAAGAGAGGAGGTGACATAAATAACAGAGCAGAATCTAGTGAACAAAAATGGATTTTGCGCTTTCAAGCTGATAAACCTCCTGGTTTAAACAACAGAGTTTCCCTGAAACCCTTCCTTAAAGCAAGGCCATTAAAGCATTGATCTCTCTTTTAATATTTTATCATATATGTTTCAATATTCCATCTTTTATTATTTTTTACTATTGTATTTGTTACCAGTGTTAAGTACATATTGTTCATTTAGTCTGTTTTATTCAATTTTTAATGATCTATATATTCTACAGATGTATTTTATCACATGGCTTTTAGCTATGATGCACATTTTATCTGATTTTTGATTGGATGTTTTAGTGTTTAAAAATGTAGCTGCTATTCTATCTTTGTTGGTCTGATAAAGCGGATGTTATTCCAAGAACGCACTTACCTACTACAATAAAGGACATATTGATTTTCACTGTTGTGTGGAACCAGATTATTTTTTCTTTTTCTTGCATTATTTGGTTTTTGCATCTGATTCCTTATTTGATTCAAGGACTGTTTTTGTTTGCTTCATGAAGACATGCCTGTTCATATACTCATGGCCGTAACCCCATGCAAATGTGTATGTAGTATAATTTCCATCAGTAACAGCAATGATCCTGGTAAGTAACACTTCATTAGCCACACCTGATGTACATACTCAGGGGTGATGTACATGGGCACATAAGCCTGGCCACACAGGTTGACACCTACTTTACCATAGATCAGCATGTGTCCACAGGGATAAGGCAGGTAGTATATCATGCTCATGTCATTAGTGAGGGCACTGTCACTTGATAATGCTGTGTTTATAACCTCTGTGTGCTCTTCCCTCAGCATACCAATATTTCACTGCAATGGCCATTTTCTCATGTACCTTTGCAAGCACCACCATCAGTTAGACACAGCACAAACTTTCCTCACAAGGGAACTTCGGGTCGCCAGTATCTGACCTATGGGGATCGTGCACAATTACTGTCATTGTAGCTTGTGTCATATAGACCTCTCAGAATTGATCTCTGCCGTACATACAGGGTATTGTGTGAACGTTCTGTATTCGACATGCTGCAACTCTGTGAGTGGAAAGTACATGTATTACCCACTGTAAGGACATAGGATCATAGGCTCATAGGAAGTTACTAGGCTATTGGCCCTGAGGCACTTACAACCCTGCCCCAAGAATTTAGCCTGTGTTTCAACACATTAGCACCCAATGCCCCTGTCTGTCAGGGACAAAGGAAAAACCCAGGGGTATCTTTTCTGTTCCCCATCCAGTTATCCAGGTTGCAATTATAATGAGGTACTCGGCTTGATGTTGAAAGGGAATCTATTCCACAGAAGGGGGATCTCTGGTACACAAATCGGTCCTGCCAACAAGTCCTATTGATGTCACAGACCAGGTTGAGGTCAGACGTGTGGGTTACTCAAGTGGAGCTTGACTTGTGTATATGCAGCAGTCCCATCAAGGCGGGGTCTCATTCCTGTGTATGTCAGACAGAGGCCACCACTGAGGAGTCTGTATGAGACTGAGCAGAAGGACAAGTTTTTTAGACAATCTGTCTTGGTTAGATGTTTGAGGCTCTGGATTATCCTGGTGAGAACCTTGTCATCTCTCCACCTGTATATGCTTTGTGAGGTACATGCTGAAAGGGGCATTGTACTCAATAATGGGTCTTATAAGAGAAGAATACAGGGATGTTATGACCTCCATGTCCCTGGATGAGATACCCTTCCTAATGAGGTGGGCCATGTAGAAAGATATCTGTACAACAGAGGCAATATGGTGGTCAAAAGTCAGTTTGCTATCAACATGGATGCCAGAGTCCCTTATTACTGATTGGGTGCTTAGGTCCTTGTTATAATTGTGATAATTTATGGGAAAATCACTCTCCCCAAAGGGGATGATGAGGCATTTTTTAGCATTCAGTTTGAGGCCATATTTCTGGAACCAGGCATTTGTTTGGATGAGACCCTCTTGGAAGATGCCACACCACAAGGGCAATTGATTACAGTGGCCAGCTTGCAGTCATTTACAGACTTGGTCAGCCATAGCCCACTGGTTTTGGCCTGCATCTCCGAAAACTATGTACCAAACAACATAAGCCCCAGGACCGATCACTGACGTACACCACTGATTACTGGTCTACTGCTTGAGGTGGCTTCCCCTATTTTGAACAGGTGGGTTCCATCAGTAAGCCAGTTTTCTACCCATCTTGTAACATACAGAGTGATGCCTAGTTGAGAGAGTTTATCTATTATGCCTGAGCGGGGGATAATATTAAAGGTTTTGGCCAGGTCAAAGAATGCAGCGTGCACTGTCTTCCCCTCATCCATTGCTTTTGAGACTGTATCAAAGAAGTCGACCAAATTTAACAGGCATAACCTCCCCGATGAAATCAAACTGTGCAGGAACGGGTGGTTGGAGGTTGCTAATGTCCTTTTTAATTAGTTCCATGATACTCCATTCCATGGCATTTCCCTTATAGACAGGAGCAATATGTGCTGGTTGTGTAAATAAGGGTTAGAACATGACTAGAATTTTATGTCACCTATGTCCATTAGGCTACTACTGTCCAATGATCCTATGATCCCATACACTGATGTAAAATATATCCGCACATACACCTGGCTGCAGTGAGAATAGCACAACTTTCAATTCATACATACAGAACAGTGCAAACCATGCACAGTTCAAGCTGGCTGGAATTAGACTGGGACACCTACCTATCTTATGGTATGCACTAGACATCACAGTACTTGATGCACATGCCACACCTCAAGTGGTAATATTAACATCTCTTTAGGTAATGTTATGATAGATGACATCAGCAGGCTACAACATGTAGACTGGAGTGAGATTAGAACCCCTACCTACATAGTGTTATAAACTACAGATCACATTATTCACAGCACAGACCACAGCTTATGTCTGCCATTACCTTTGCAATTGTGAGTGTTAAGGTGCATGATATAATCAGGCCTTGTGGAAAAGAGGGGTTTGGAGGCTGGCAGTGCCTGCAAGGGCCAAAAAGTGCTGGCCCACTGAAATGCGGGATTCCCATTTGTTATGCAGGGGATGAATACATGCATACACCAAGTGGACTGGAATAAGATTGGAACTGCTAACTATCTACTATTACGCACTACAAATCACAGCATTTACAGCATGCGCCACAGCTTAAGTCTAATGCTGCAATGGCAATTGGTAGTGGTAAGGTACACAACATCAACAGGGCTTGTAGAAGAGAGGGGTTTATGTGTCATAGCTTAAGTCTAACATTGCAATGGCAATTGGTAGTGATAAGGTACATGACATCAACAGGTCTTGTGTAAGAGAGGTGTTTGGAGGCTGGCAGCACTTGCAAGGGCCAAAAAGTGCAGGCCATTAAAATGTGGGATTCCCATTTGCTATGTATACATACACACACAAAGTGGACCAGAGTGAAATTAGAAACCCTACCTATCCAGTTTTGCACACAATGGATCACAGTATTTACAGCATGAACCACAGCTTAAATCAGTTTGAGACATGGCAGCAGGCAAATACTAGTGTAGTACATAAACTAGGCTTGTGTTAAACAGCATGTGTGGGCTGCAAGGTGACATTGCTTCTCACCTGTTCACTGCAACTAGTAGTCTTGCAGTCAAATAATTGTTGTTTATCCTAGCTATGTGTCTACAGTAGCCATTTTGCTCATATGAGGCTGTTTGCATTAGGATGGGCAAGCATGTGGGCAAAAACAATGTGCCCTGTCAATGCGTGCATACACAACATGGTACAAATCACCTGTTCATCTATTGGCATATGTCTTGTGAGATCCAGCAGGCACAGGGTGCTGTAGGGAAGTGCATTATCTAATGTTGAATGTTTAGAATTGATGCTTTGAGCAACATTATATGTGTCATACTGCAGCTTAATCATCACTATCAGGGTATGTAGGACAATGCAGATATACACAGACATATAAACATATATCTGCAGATAACAGGGACATAACTATACATGGATGTGTGTGTGTGTGTGTGTGTGTGTGTGTGTGTGTGTGTGTGTGTGTGTGTGTGTGTGTGTGTGTGTGTGTGTGTGTGTGCGTGTGTGTGTGTGTGTATAGATTTTTATATACATGCAGATGTATGTATAGATATAGATATAGATATAGGATGAGTGAGATACTGACAGATAGAATATGTATACATATATGCCTGTATCTGTAGACATATATATATATATATAAAACAAGTCATTTTGAGTGGGAGCAACATGAACATGCCCATTGGGGGCTTTGCCGGTTATAACCTGACTCTAGCTAACACCTACCTTTACTCTAGTCCAAGATTTGGGTGTTACTCATTAAATATGACATCTTTCCCTGTTTCTGCACTGCTGCTCTTCACTGAACTTGGCTACGACTTTCTTCAGTTGTGTGATGTAATTAATATGTCGCAAAGGTTAATAATATTGCACCACACAAGAGTGATGGTCTGTAAAACAAAAGTAAAACAACATGACATTAAGATAGGTGGTTACATCTAGATTAGAACTCTGAACACCACTGCACAAGCAAATTGCCTTAGTCCTTTGAGCCACACAGGCTGCTTGATAGAGAGCAAGCATTCATCACAGATTCAACTGCAGACATAAGTATATAGTTATTCCTGGACTAATTAAGATATAGAATGTACAACCAATTTCTTGGTTACTGTCCTGAGACTGCCTGGTGTGCTGCTATACCATTCCTGAGTTTGTGTTACAGCAGTTTCAAGGGAGCACCACTGTGTTGGGGGTGGTGGAACACCACTACTTTTTCTGCTGGGATACACAGTAGTCTGACTATCATGTCACTCCACTGTCTAACATCTCCCTTGACAGATGTACCAGTACTCTGTTGCAGAAGGTCTGCAAGAGTATTCCATGCATGGGGCCTAGTGAATACTCCTGGAAACAAGGTAGTGGAATGGGTATCTGTAGTCCCCTGTGGATGGAATTTCTGTGCAAGTAGCCTGCTATATTTACTTGCATAATGTACCAGATCCATACATACAATGACATATCATAATAATCCTTATGAGTACTTTGGAGGATATGGACTTACCTTACAAATGCAGCAGCTGACACAACTGTAGATCAGGGCTGACTCTGTCTGATGTACACAGTACACAGGCAGGACATGAGTAAGCACAGGATGTGTGGGTTGCCTGCCATCATTTTAAATTTATGTATGTGAGTAGGTGAAAGGTGTCAGTCCCTAGGGTTCTAGGATGTCAGTGAATGTGCTATGCATTGCCTCATAGCCAATGCCAAGGAGTATTGAGCACACCTCCATTTGCCTGCAGGAACATCAGCAGGGGGTTCCTCCTCAGAGTCCTCCTTTGACTGTGGCTGTGGTGACCTAGGCACTGGTTGGGGGCTTTGTATCCCTTCCCTTTGCTGCTCCTGCTGCAGCTGTTTCTGCAGGATGATATTGTGTAGCATAGCACATACTGTGAGTATATGTGCACATGTGGCTGGAGAATACTGCATGGCTCCATCAGATATATCTAGGCACCATAACCATGACTTCAGCAAACCAAACACATGCTCTTTGATGTTCCTAGTTTGTGCATGTGCCTCATTATGGTGTTCTTCTGTGTGTGTGTGTGTGTGTGTGTGTGTGTGTGTGTGTGTGTGTGTGTGTGTGTGTGTGTGTGTGTGTTTGTGTGCGCATTTCTGCTGGGTGTCATCATCCATTGTTCCAGGGCATAGCCAGCATCCCCCAGCAAATGGCTGTGTGGGATGCCCTCCCCAGCAAACATCTGATATGGCTGTGATGTCCACCAGATATAGCAGTCATGATAGCTGCCAGGGCTGGTAGCTCACACATTCAAGATAATCCCCTGGACATTGCACATGACCTGGCAGTTGATGGAGTGGTACCCTTTGTGGTTAACGTAGATTTTACCCTGATCATCAGGTGGAGCCTTGATGTGTACATGGGTCAATCTATGGTACCTAGTACCTCAGGGTAGTGTGCTACATTGTAGAACTGTTGCTTATTGCTGGCCCTTGCCTCAGGGGACAGGGAAAAGATATGTGTTCACTGGCATGTGGTAGTATAGCATATAGGAACTGGTGGAGTATCCTGGATGCAGATCCCTGTGAGACCCCCATCATGTCCTCAGTTGGTCATTGAACTGTTCCTGTAGCTAGTATCCTAAGGGCTACACATACCTTTGTTGCCACTGGGATGAGTTCCCTTCTATTGGCTATGACTCTGATTGTGGGTGGCAGAGCTCAGTTAGTTCTTGGAATATATCCCTGTCCACCCTGTAGAGCTCTATAATTTCCAGCTCATGCAGCTCCTGGAAGTTTACCCTGGGCCTGAACACTTCTTCTTCTCAGCCTAAGCCTATTTGCAGCAGCACTGACTTCAGCCTCTAGTACATGCAGATGTAGTACATCTGCAGCAGCCCCTAGCATTATCTCATCAGTGAAAATTTCTAAGTCAGTACTCCAATGCTTCAGAGTATTGAGGGAAAAACAGATTATATGGTGTAGGCATAATTTATACAGGTCTGCTTTAGGTCCACCATGTATGATTGGCTAATTCTTATGCATTTCACCTGCCTAAATTGTAATTAATATCATTTAGTGGCCCTACTTTGGCGTGTGGCACACCACTGTGCACCTCGTCGCTCAGCATAGCTTATTCACTCCTAAAGAATCATCACTGTCATGTGAATAGTCTGCCACACATACACGTTAAGCTTCACATGAACATGCTCAGCTAAGCAGCATGCAGTGCAAACATGTGCACCGGGTATTAAAAAATTCCTAAAAGTAACTGGGCACACTCCTTTGCTGGCATTCACATCCAGTGGCAATATCAGCTTGGTGTAGAAGCTTACACAGAAGGGATCCACAGACACTGTTGCTCCTTTTACTAATTCAACAAATTCAACTAATTTGCATACATATCTGTGATGACAGCCTGGTAACTACATGGTTCATAACCGTATGACCTAGGCAACAGCACCAATACATCATTGTATAGACCCGATGCAACAGCCTATAATACATTCTGGCAAGTATTTTAAAATACTTTTTTCTTTCTTTTTTTTGTACACTGCAGCACACAAAGCAAACATGCTGAAATCATTAAAAATAATAATTTGTACATATTCCCTTGCATTTTCAGACATCAGCAATGCATGTTTTACACATCACTGTATGTGGTGAACTATTTCAGGGGAGTTATGTCCATATTTTTGGACTTTAACATCCCCTTCTTTCCGTGGAAACTCCTGTACACAGAAAATTCCCATGTACACTATGGACATGGACACAGGCTTTACATGGATGCCTTACTGCTTGTTGGATCGCTCCACCAGGGTCATTTACATAAAATTCACCTGCTTATGTGGTAATTTGCATTACATGGAACTTTCCTTGCTTGCACATGCTTGCGCACTGCTAAGCGATGCTTAATCTAAAACCTTTCATGCTCGTGTAAGCATCCCGCTGCGATGTGTACACGAAAAAATCATGTAGGGCTTATTGAATTCCTGAGACTGTTTTTGTTGAATGCTGGCTGTATTCTGTTCTTTTATTTTCTTGTCTGATTTTAGATTGTTTGCTAGTGGTATCAGCCACCAGTTAGCAGCTATTTAACATCTGATAAAACTTATCTTTGAGTTATTCTGTTTTAATTGTTGTTTTTTTTCTTCTGAGTAATTATGCTTATCTGCTGATGTAGATAAAAGGGGAACACTGACTTGCTAACCAACATGCTGGGAGTCACACAGTAGGCGACTAGAGGCTAAGATAATCAAACCCAAAACTACAGGAATAATTTGCTAATATCTTACAAGCTCAGGGCGGTGGATGTGTTTATTAGCTGTACATTTCCATTTCCTTTAAATTGAAAAAAGAAGAAATAATTATGTTAATCATAAGTTGAACAGGAGTTTATTTGCATCAGAGTAATTTAGCTTAATGTGACTAGCATGATTCCAGCTTCAGAGCAGCATACAAATATATTTTATTTATGAATATCTGGCAAATTCTTTGTCTCGAGAACTGGTAATGAAGGACATGGCTAAATTCAACAGTAACTTTCTGTCTGTAGACTACTCTTGCTATTTTTCTTCAAACTGATCCAGTATGCTACAAAGGTTCATTATTTCTAATCAATTCAGTGACGTCTGCATTCACCAATGGTTCATTGTAGGATGGCAGCCATCTTTTAACATGTACACAAGAAATACGCTTGTGATAGCTCCATTAAATCAAATGCTGTGAAGCATGTATAGGGAAAAGTAATAGCTGATAGTAATGCTGTAACACATACACAGGATAACAGTAATTGCTGATAATCATTGTAGTCTACTAGTTTCAATAAAGAATTGTAGTGAATTTATGCTCGAGAGTTTGATTTATTTTTCAGACTTTCTGTTGTACTGAACTGTCACGCTTTGGTTTTACTGCGAACCTGGGCTCTATGGACTGTTTATTTTTCTGTACTTAAATGTAGTTGATGCCATTGGTTACTTTCATTTGCTGAAATGTATTTAATACTCTAACTCATTGAAAATTTGAATATTAAACAGTTTTGCTGCTTAAATCATACTGCTCAGCAGCATGTATATCAGAAGAATTAATTATACTTATTGGCCAGAGATTTTGTTTTAAATGAAATATGCTTTATAAACGAATGCATCAACATTACACAGATGGTCAAGAATATGGCCAAATCACATGCAAATTTGATTATCACACAGAGACAGCATTGATTATATTATAATAAACATCATAAACAGACTTTTCTGACAAATACGTTCATCTGTAATTCCATTGCCCACCCTAGCAAACATTTTCTCATCTGTATGCCTTGAGAAGGTATAAAATAGGCAAATTCAAAATTATCCATAATTTGGGGAAATTTGCAAGTGATAGATATTAATTAATAGTGTAATATACAGCAAAGGTTAATCTTAACTATGACTGCAATTCATATTCAAACTGCGTAGTATGCAGCAGGTATTTGTGTGGTTAGCAGCCATATACACGGTAATGGCACTTTGTGGAAACATTGCACATTAGTGTAGTACAAGGTGAAGCATGATGTACTATGCAAATGAAGGCAGGTACCCAAAGGAGTCAACAATGGCATACACGTGCATGAAATCAAGAGTGTCATAGTTCATAGTTATATCTGGAGGATCTTCTGCACAAGGCTATAAGACTCTAGAAAATGACAAAGCACATGAGAGATGCATTTATTTATCTATTTATTTGATATTTGTTTATCTGGATAATCTGACTGGGTCAAATATAACCCATTTTCAGTGAAGGCCCGGTGAGAAAAGCTCCAAATTACAAAGATTTATAAACTTTGAACAACTAACAATATGTACAAAAGTATGGTGTTACAAGTTATAAAAAAGTGGGATACACATATAAAAATACGGCATAAATATAAATAGAGTAAATGGAAAAAGTTAAGCCTAATCAGAAAAATACAAATAAAAATAACAAATGAAATCTATGCAAAGTCCAGAGATTAAGCATAAAGTTGTCAGAGATTGAAAAGAAGTAAAGACACAGTTTGAAAAGATTGTAAGAAGATAGGGATATATAATAATAAGCCTGTATTGTCACAACGGCACAGCCAAGAGTTAATCATGTGTTGCTTCAGTAAGGATTTAAAATCAAGAAGGTTAGAAGTAGCGCTCCTAGTTAGAGAAAGAGAGTTCCAAGCATTTGCAACATAATAGGAGTAGAGGCTTAGCCCAGCTGACTTAGAGAGTTTAGATATAGTAAGAAGATCTTTATCTGTGGACCTAAGTGATCTATTAGATTTGTATGGCTTGATGTTGTTTAGAGCTGGGCAGGCTAGGGGTTTGTGGACAAAGTTATGGAGTGTAATAAGCTGGATATAAAGTAGGTAGTTAGAGAATTCTATCCAGTTTATTTTTTTTTTAGTACAAAACAGTGTTAGATTTTAGTTTATGAGTTGGTGGCAAATTTGGTCACCTTATTATAGCATTGTTTTATCTTGGCTTTAGAAGTGCTCTGTAAATTGGTAAGTATTGGTGCCCCATAGAGAAGACAGGGTAGAAGGAAAGTTTAGGCAAGGGTAACTTTGGCAGATGGGTTGAAGGTGTGTTTATTTCTACATAATGTGCCAAGTTTCTGACAAATTTTCTTTGTTATTTTGTGTGTGAAGGTCAAAGTTTAGTTGATTGTCAATAATTACAAAAAGTAGATTCTTGTGATGGACAGTTTCAATGGTGGTGTTATCCGAAGAGAGAATATTGAAGAAATGTTGATTAGTAGTACAGTTCTTAGGCAGAAAGAGAAGCAACTAGCTCTTTTTAGGATTGAGAAACAGTTGTTTTTTAGCAAGCCAGGACTCAACAGAGGAAAAAAGCCATTTGAGTAATGAAGTGTAGGTGGGATAGTGTGTTAGAGGTACAGACTATAGTGCAGTTATCTGCATATTGAATGAGAGTACCACTAGTAGAGGCTAAGTGTAGATCATTGGTAAAAATATTAAAAAGTAGCGGTCCTAAAATGAAATATTTGCACTGCAGGCAATAATAATGCTCAATAATAAAGAAGGACATACAAGTCGCATCTTATTATATTAAGGGCCACCAGCTGACATCTGGCAGAGCAATGTAATAGACATTGTCAAGAAATGTGCTGCAAACAGTGCATAACCTCCTCACAATTTCAATGACTAGCAGACCAGTTCTGAGTTAACTTGGAAATTGTAAGCATCATTTTAGACGTGTACCATCCACATGTGGAACCTACAGGAATGTGTGACCTTCTTACACTTGTGGAAACTATAGTATGCATAGCAGTCCCTATCCTTGCTACACAGCCCTGTTGGTGGCACCTTAGGTACACCACAGATAGCAGCCACGAGAGTACTTAATAAGTAATGTTACAAACACAGATGTCTAAGAGATAAAACCACATTTGTAACAGCAAATGGCTACAAACTCATGTAAAACCATAAATATTGTTAAAAAATAATGGTAAGAAATTATAATAGATTAACAATGTTATCCTAGATGGAGAAATTCTCCTACTTTTTTCAATGAGTGTTATAGGATCATTTGCATCCATCTAAGTTATAACATATAAAAATGTAGTGAAACTCCAGATAGCCACATATCATGGGTAGCAGATTAGTATAGACTATTAGACAAAAAATAGAGAGAGAAATGAATGTATTCCAGGGTGTGACTCAGAGCTCAGGAAACAAAATATTAATAAAATGCATGCACCTTTAAAACTACATACAAACATTTATTGTACCAAGTCTCACCTTAGGTTATAGAATGAAATAATCAATGGATTTATTACATTCTCATCACTACAGGCTTTTCAGCATTAATGACCATTAGATCTACTTACATCCAGGAAGCATTTTTAATACTGTTTCATTTTTCTTACCATTCTTTATACTACATTATGTATAGTATTGTATCCTTTGTTATTGTATGTGGGATTTAAGTGACTATAGTATGAGTAGGTAGCATTACATATGCCTACATTAATGCTACATTAATCGCAGGTTGATAAGAGTATTACTGTTTATATTAATGTTTTTTGAGAATTGTGTGAAGTTTATTATGTAATATATTTGTATCTAGTTTTTAACCTGTCAGACCCACTATATAAACTGTTAGTTTCAGAAATAACCCTGAAGCATTGTCAGGTTAAGTAAATTTCTTAAAGTCACACCAAAGATAAATAGAAGTTGAAGGAATCAAACCCTGTACATTTGGCTGCAAGAAGCAAGTAGTTAGTAGCTCAGAACTATAATCTTCTGAGCTAAGTCCAAGCAATCTAACAGTATGGTATTTTAATGATGCTTATAATTTGTTTTAAGTGCTTGATTTCAGATGAATTTTGGTATGCTATTTACTATCACTTGACTGTCAGTGGTTTATTAAACTTGTTACTGGATTCTATAAAGTTCATGGAATCTGGTGCATTTCTCCAATATTGGCACTAAACTTGTGGATAACAATGTAATATGTAAATGTACAACAAGAAAGTCAGAATAGCTCAGTGCACAGAGAAGTATTGCAGCAGCAACAACTCATTAAACAGACCTGCAAGTAATCTGTAAGTAATTAGAAATGAGTGTCAAAGCATGTTGTACATTAACAAAGTTACTGAAAGATGATCACAAATCAAGCATCCTGACAGTTATACAGACATATATAAAACAGAATCTGTCCAATAACTAAAGGACAGCTATGGATTATAACTGACTCTGTTATGATACAATAAAAAAAAACACAAAAGAATGGCAACATCCCCAATGTAAGCTGCATGACATTCATAATACATTTGTCACAAATTTGCCCATAAACATTACAGACAACTATGGATATTTCCATAATTCATTCACTAACAAAAAATATTTGCTTCAAAGTTCCAATATTGTTTGTAAAATATATCATTAGCAATTTTTGCAGTAAGCTCAGAGATAATTACGAATATCTCCATAAGACATGTACTAATAAAATATGCCTGCTTACACTTATGGATTACAACAGAATCCATAACATTTCTAACAAGAAAATTAAAGGTGAAGGACAATCATGGCCACATTGTCACAGCTAATATTTGCTAAGAATGGGTTTGGGATGTATGTGTGCAAGACAATTAATTCACACGCTCAAGGAAAGTGGGAGAGAGAGAAGGAGATTTGGGATATGGGTGAAGAAGAGGGACACATAAGAGGGATGTTGGAAAAGGAAAATCTTTGGGAAAGTCAGAGGGGCATGGGCAATTTTTTTTGGTGGGAATAGGCCCTCCCCCAATTGTTTTTCTTTTTTTTTAATAATAGGACAGGTAAAGATAGGGAAAGTGATGGAGGTCATCACAGCAGGTATACTCATAGAAGAAATATCACAGCACAAGACAGACAAAAAACAGTAAGGACAAGTAAGTTACACAGATGGCAGACTGCACTACATGGCAATGGAAAGGTATCAAACAGGGTGTGGATGCATATTAGCCATGGTAAATACAGAAGAAAAACATCTACCTAAGTACTATCATATTATGACATGTTACAAACTGTGTGGCAGTCATACCTGGAAATGTATAACCAATGGTAGATGTGTGTTGGAGGGTAATAAATTAGGATCACAGTACAAATTGGATAAATAAACACATATACAAGTAGTCCATCAGCAGTGCTGGTGTAAACCAAGCAACATCACAGATGAGCAAATGTAAGTCTAACAATGCTAGGTAACTCTAGCAGAGGACAGAACTATAGATCAGAGGATGTGTATGTACCTTTAAGAAGCATTTCCAGATGTAAGCATGTGGATATAAATACTGAGCACGTGCAAGCAGCAGTGCTATTTTGAGAAAACAGCCATAGTGCTAATGTGTACGAGTGTGGTAGTCAATCTGTCTATAAGTTTATTTAAGTTTAAGTTACAAACCCTCATTCCTGACGTATTTGTGTGCAATAAAGCTGCTTGAACAGAACTCATGAATGTTTGTCTGTTTTATCCTTTGCAGACAAGTGACATGGTGTCAGAACCGGGATTAGAAGAGATACTGCTATGAGCCATGAGTTGGAGAGTTGAAGGTGAAGGCAGACTAAACAGGTGGAGTGAAATGGAGCTCAGACAAACAAAAAAGGGCCAGAAATGAGATAAATGTAAAGAAAACTGCACAAATGATTTATCTGGCAAAGAAAATGAAATGGCTCATTTATAAGGTACAAAACACATTATTAATCAAATGAAAGGCACAAACTGCATTATTAATTAAATGAAATATTCAAAACCACAATATTTGATAAAAACAGCAGCACTATTCATATGAGGCTCATAATTATCTTTGGTTTGCATAACGAGCATGTTTAAAGTAAAGTGTGCACAAGAAAAGTATAATGAGCATGAGATTAAAATGGCATACAGAGTACAATAAATGGGCAAATTAAGCTTAAAGAGCAAGGCAATTGCATGCTTTTTAGTAAAAGATCTTGTTTGGGCACATACTACTATTTCACATTGACCAAAGCCATTTGAAGCATAACTAGAGTTGTTTGAAGTATTTCAGAGTGTGCAACGAGTGTGCATTATTAAGGTGCTATTATTTCAAAGAGTTTGCTGTGTGCAAAGTACAGTTATATTGCAAAGTGCAGTCAAAGTACAACCATTTCTAAAAGTTTCTGTTCTGTGTGCATTTATTTGCAGAAAGCTGCCATTTCAAAGTGTTTCTTACACTGTGCAGAGTTATTTTGCAAAGTACAGCCAATTTGAAAGGTTCTCATGCTGTGTACAGTTTATTCACAAAATACAGTCATTTAGAAGTATTTCTTACACTAAGGAGTGGTTTCATAAAATACAATCATTTCAAAGTGTTCTTGTGCTACAGAGACTCATTTGGCAAAGTGCAGTTATTTCAAAAAGTATGTTGTGCTATTGGGCATTATTACAAGTACTGGGATAAATTCTGGCATATATTTATGTGTTTATGTTTGTACATGATTTCAAGCACCTTCACTACTGTGTGTTGCTATGGCAGAGGCATTTTGCAAACCAGGTCCACTTGTGTTTGATCATAATATAGCAGAAAATTGGAGAGTATTTGAGAAGGAATACGATATTTTCATATAAGCCGCTTTTTCTGATGCGTGTACAAGGGCACTCATTTTCCTTAATTTAGCTGGGTCAGAAGTCATTGAACGAGAGCGTTCATTTGTGTATGCACCAGAAGTATAAGCAGGAGAGAGGGCAAACCATCATATTGTGGTACTGGTTGAATCAAGGTAAGACAGCGAGTACTTAAAATGTAAATTTAAAGAAATGTGCAACTCTGAGACAAATGTTACATTAGAGAAGCACTTATTTTTATAAAAGAGACCAAAAGCCAGGTGAAACTTTTGCAGCTTATATCACTGACTTGAGAAACAAGGCTAAAACATGCAGATTTGGTGACTTGAAAGATGAGTTAATAAAGAACAGGCTTATGCGTGGTGTTAATAGTGCTGCAGTGAGAAAGATTATGCTTTGTGACAGTGATTTAATGTCAAGCAAAGCCATAGAGATTTGTCAAATCCATGAGCTCACTGAAAGGCACACAAATATGCTTACAAGTGATAAGAGCATGGTTTCAACAGCCTCTAGAGCAAACATAGACAGTATGCAACATGTGGCAAGCAGAAACAGGCCTAAGCACATGGCAGCAGCAAACTCTGTGGGTTTGGCAGGGAGGACCCATAGCTTTCTAGGAAGTTCCAAGTCTAGCTCAGTAAAAAGGACATACTCAGTTCAGTATAAGAGTGAGTCAACAAAACCCAAGTCAAGTCTTATTGTTAACTGTTATAATTGTGGTGCCAGCCATGAGTCTGAAACCGAGAAGTGTTTAGCATTTGGCCAGCAATGCCACAAGTGTGAAAAATGGAACCATTTTCTAAAGTTTTGTAAATCAAGCAAGCCTCATTCAGTTATTAAGAAACCTCACTCAAAAAGCAAGTTGATCATGTAGAAAGCTGCAACCCTACTTTCTATGTAGATGGTGCATCAGTGATCGGTGAAAAGGTTAATGCAGTGGATTTGTTGGCAAAGAATGAAGTGTTTTATACTGTCCTGATCCATGGTAAACCCACAGAACTCAAAGCAGACACTGATTGAAAGTGTAATGTAATGGCAGCAGAAACATTTGCTAAAGTGAGAGCTGGTGAGCAACTTAATTTGGTCAACTGTGCAAAGCTTGTTGCTTATGGAGATGAAGAGATTCAAACTGAAGGCATAGTTGTCCTTTCATGCTATTCAGCTGGAAACAGTTACAGCTTGCAATTTTATGTAGTCCGAAGACCTGTGCAGTCATTATTAAGTCTCAGAGACAGTTTGAGAATGAAACTGCTTTCTTTTATGAAAGAAGTCCATCATGTCCCAGTTCCAGCATCACTGAAGCTATTTTCTCAGAGTATGCTTATGACAAGCTAGGCAAACTTCCCAGTTGTGTACTCAATGAAGTTAGACCCAGAGGTCGGTCTAGTGGTTAGACCTGTAAGAAGAGTTCCAATACCTATGCAGGACAAAGTCAAGGTCCAGTTAGACAAAATGGTGCAGCAAGGTGTGATTTGTCCAGTCATATAATTGACTGAGTGGTGTATCTTCCATGGTAGCTGCTCATAAGAAAATTTCAGATGAAATCAGAATATGCATTGACCCAAGAGACTTGAATAAGGCATTAAAAAGACCTCATCATCCTATGCGTACAGTCGAGGAAATTGCCGCCCTTATGCCGAATGCCACTGTTTTTTCTGTCTTAGATGCAAAGTGTGCATTTTAGCAAGTAACGCTTGATTGCAAATCTTCACTGCTGATTACATTCAGTACCCCATTTAGTAGATACAGATTCCTCAGGATGCCTTTTGGAATAAATTTTGCCAGTGAAATCTTTCAGTGTGCAATGGAGCACATTTTTTTAGGCTACCTGTGTTCAATAATAGTCGATGATTTACTGGCTGGAGGCACTGATGAAGCAGAGCATGACAGAAACCTTAGGAAAGTTCTAGACAGAGCACATGAAGTGAATTTAAACATCAATCCTCTGAAATACAAATTCAGATTACCAGAAGTTGCTTATGTAGGTCATTTATTTACCAGTACAGGCATATGACCAAATCCTTCTAAACAAGCAGCCATTCTTGAAATGCCAGCTCCAGACAGTGTCCAGGCCTTACAGCATTTTCCTGGTATGGTTAATTATTTGAGGAAATTTATCCCTGACTTTAGTGAGTTATCAGCACCTTTAAGAAAACTGACTCACAAAAATTTTGCATGGACATGGTTAGAACAACACCAGAGAGCATCTGATAACCTCAAACAACAAATTGCTAACCCGCCTACATTAAGATACTATGATGTCAGCAAACCAGTAGTTCTTTCCTGTGATACATCAAAGTTCGAACTTGGTGCAGTTATTCCTCAAGAAGGCAGACCTGTTGCTTATGCATCTACAATTTCAAAATGGTCTATACAATGGGTATACTTCTTTATCTGGCTGATACCTTATCCAAATCACCCAGAAATACTACTGAACAGCTTGATGCAGAGAATTTTGACTGATGTCATGGAAGTACATACTTTTTCTACCACGAGACTTGATGAGCTGAGAGATCATATAAAGATTGATCCAATTTTTCAAAAGCTCAACCACTTCAGCAATGTAGGATGGGCATCAAAGCAATACTATGTACCACCAGAAGTGCAACCTTACTTTCCATACAGACAATAGATGCTGATCATTGTCAAAGGTCCAAAAGTTGTTGTTCCTACTTCCTTACAATGTGAATATATTCAGATTTTACATCGTGGCCACCCAGGTTCCAATTCTACCAAAAGAAAAGTGAGAGGAGTAGCATTTTGGCCTTCTCCAGCAAAAGACATTGATAACGTGCTTTCTTCTTGTTCAGTGTGCAACAGTACTAAGCCATATTTGCAAAAAGAGCCACTTCATCTAAGCCAATTTCCTGAACTACCTTGGTCAACAGTAGCAACTGACATATTTGAGTGGAACAATCAACATTACTTAGTGTTAGTAGACTCTTATTCAAACTGGTTTGAGATTGATTTGCTACCTAACCTAACATCAAGTGCTGTTATTACCAAGATAAAATGTCATTTCTCAGTACATGATGGTCCACACAAAGTTATTTCTGACAACAGTTCTCAGTTTACCAGTCAGTTGTTTCAGAGATTTGCTTAAGAGTGGGACTTTATCCATGTTACTAGCAGTGCTGAATATCCTCAGTCAAACAACATTGCTGAATGTGCAATAGTGATAGCTTCTTGAATTTACTTAATCTCAGAAATATACCCCGTGACAATCTACTTGGCTCGCCTTCTCAGAGACTTCTATCTAGACAAACCAGAACAACCTTGCCTATTAGTTCTAGTTTGTTGGTGCCTAATGCTAAAAACAACACAGCAATCAAATGTCAACTTTTTAAGAAGCATTCTTCTCAAAAGTCTAGCTAAGATAAAACGAGAAGATTTCTTTATCCATTAAAAGAAGGAGAGACAGTGGGGATGCAAATGGAGAAATGCTCTGATCAAACTGGTCAAGTGAGTGGTATATGTACCGAGCCAAGATCCTACTTACTGGAATTTGAGTGTATAGAGTACAGGAGAAAACGCAGACATCTTCTTCCTGTATCAGAAATGATATTGCAGCATTGTACCTGTGATACAGACTTTAGATCTCAGAGCAACCCTGACAATGTTCGTACCAAATAACATGTACCAGTATTCATTTCCATTCCTGATGATGTCCCAGATGTCCCCAAAGTTGAACATTCCTTGAAGACAGCCCCCATTGCTATGTCCAGTTCTGACTTTTATGTTAAATGATCAGGTAATATTTCCCGACCTAGTGTAAAATACACAGCAACCTGGACATCATTGTTTTATATGTGTCTGATTTTATATGACTGCATGTCAAAGAATTAGTTCTATATAACTGCATGTCAAAAGATCATTTCTGTAAATTGCATGTCATTGAATACTGTCATTTCATATATGGATAATTTCTCAAAGAAGGAGGGTGTAGATCAGAGCGTGTGAATGTATCTTTCTTGAAGCATTTGCCAGATGTAGGCACATGCATATAAATAGAGAGCATGTGCAGGCAGCAGTGCCATTTTGAGAGAACAGCCAGAGTGTCAACATGTATGAGTGTGGTAGTCAGTCTGTTTATAAGCTTATTTAAGTTTAAGTTTAAGTTACCAAGCCTCAGTCCTGATGTGTTTATATGTAATAAAGCTGCTTGAAAAGAACCCACAAATGTTTGTCTGTTTTATCCTGACCAGATGAGTGACAAGAACTAAATCCACAATCATGTATGTGAAAGGCGAACAACCAAGCACAGTCCCAAACAGAAGTATCGCAGAAAAGCAACAAAATGGTTGCTATATGCACAAGTAGGCGTTCACAACTCAAACAAATATATAATGGAATGCATATATGTTGCACACATATGCCATGTCAAAGGCAACACACAAGCATTAATGTGCATGTATGGTTGTCAGTGGCATGAAGGAATGTACATGAAATCAAGGTGAATACACATTCACTCACCAATGACATGTAAGGATATTTACAAAAATATAACACTACAGCTTAATAAATATAGCAGGTTATGCACAAGGATATCGACAAAGCACACTGGTTAGCGCACAAGTATAATGAGAACAAGGGTGTATTGCAAGCAGTAGCCAACTACTTGTGTGCACATGTCCCACATCATAAAATGGCCATACATTTAGCACATGTTAACCATGTCAAAACTGATACACGGAAATAGTCAATAATTGCAACAAAAGCAAACATATTCAACTGTGTCTTTAGTGTGTTTTTAATTTGCTATAAAAGTGTCCCTGCAAGCAAATACATATGAATATAACAGTGAAGTCTGCAGTTTGAACACTAATCTGTGGGCTATATTTTTATGTAAATTATAAATATTATGGCAGCCTAAAGCAAATAAATTTGCCCACTATAATAGCTCCATTCCTCAGACCACAGCAGTCCCATTGGTACTTACTCCTTTAACTGTGCTCAATTCATTGTTTTTAGCAGTCCACTGTCTCCTTTCCTTAAGTTTATTTTTCTTCTTGTGTAACCCCTGAATTCTGACCCAGTAATTTTCCACAGCTGCACTACTGCATTCTGGCTTACTTTTTGTCATTGTTTTACTGATCTGTGGGGTTTGTGGTGGCTTTTGGACATTGCATTTCAAAGTCCATAGAAATCTCCTTACGTTATACAGCTGTTCAGACACACAGGTGATTTTTTTTTTACTTTTATCATCATTAATCAGGTCAAGGTGATATTGGACTAACTCTCCTAACAACAATGTGTCCTAGAGTAACAAAATCAAGATTTTCATCTAGTAGCTCAGAGGCCTTTTAAACTGTATTGTTCCTTTTAGTTATTTCTCTCAGCAGATTTGTGATTGTTTAAGTAAAGTCACTGATACTTTTTTTTCTCTGTCGCTTTGCCAAGTTTTCAACCTACTTAATTTGCCTTCAGTAGCACTTGGGATCACTCCACTCCCCATATCCTATTTTCAATTCCCACCCACCCCTTCATATTCTACATTTATACTTCCATAGCACCACCTGCATATTCCTCAAACCAATATCATCAGTTCCCTCCAGAAGAAAACAATCAATAGAATTGCTCCCAATAGTAACACCCACTCTTGTTTACCATTCAAGACACTCTCTCTTAAACTGACTTAATCCTTGCCCCCTATAGCTATCAAATTGCATCTCTACAACCAACCCAGCACCTTCCTAATGTTTCTCTAAGCCTTATTTGTAACAAAGATAAAACCTAAGTTAAATAAAATGTACCTAAATCAGATTATTTTTCTATTCCTCCTCCCTCTACTAGCCTTCATCGCCAATTATCAAATCCACCTCCTTCAAATACTTAGGACTTCAAACAATCCTCACAAAGAATTTTAACATCTACCAAGCCTGCCTTTATTCATAACTCCCTGTCTCTACAAACAAACTATATCTCATTTATTTATCTATAAATATATCAACAGTAAGTATATACATTTATGGTCAAATACCAAACTAAGACCAAAATATTACTGGTCACACTCTTCCCTCTGTAAAATATCAGTTCAAAACTTTAGTGGTGATAGTCACCCCAACCCAGGTCCCACTGTTCATAAAACCGTCCCTTCTAACCCCAAAATAAACCAGTCACCTAATACACTGCAGCAAAAAAAAAAAAAAGACCCCAAAGTCACCTTACTAAATATGAACTTATGAAGTATGTGCAATAACGTCCATGACGTACATGCCTACCTTGCACATACACTCCTGATGTAGTCATAGCTACTGAAACCTGCTTAAAAAAAGAAATAAAGGATAATGAGGCCCCCCCCCCAGATGAAATATACTCAAGCATGACAGAAAAACAAACATGCAGGTGGTATAGCAATCCTCTATAAAAAAATTCCCTATCACCTTACCTCCACAGGAAGTACCCACATTTAACACATGTAACAATGCTGAACTTCTAATAACACTCCTAAAAATCAACAATTGGAAAAATATATGTTTAACAAAAATGTATATACCACCAGGCAATAACATTGGAACTGCTGAAAGCATCCTGTATATGATATCCCAACAAATTAACCATGAAACTATAATACTTGGATATTTAAATATAGACTGGTAACTCATAAATTCTAGTACCCCACTGAATCTATAAACTTGTTCTAATAAAGACAATTAATAACCATAGCTACTAGAATCCGTAAAACTTCAGGGAGACACTCAGCATTAGACTGGACTCTTACAAACAAACCATACAAACTGACAAAAGTAGGCTGCCTTTCAGATAGCATAAGTGACCACATGCCAACATATGCTATTAGAACTCCCCATAACCTAGATAAACATATTCTGTGGGATTCAATAAAGTCCATGTAGTCTTCAAGCAAAGCCTACATGGAGTTTACATGTTTGTGTGGTGACCAGTAGTGGTAATTACGTATTCATGCCATGCACTGCTTTTAAATGTAAACAAACCTGGTTTTGTGGCTGGCAACAGTGTTGCTGGCTAGGAAACCATGTAAAATAACAGGAATAGCAAACCAGTTTACAGTACAGCAATCTAGTTTAGTGGGATTGTGTAGAATGCCATAATGATTACCAGGGTTTATTATATAGTAATGGGTTTGGTCCAGAGTACAAGACAGTGTATAAAGTGCAGAGTATTATGAAATCCCATTCCGACCATTCTGTACAAAAGTTGTGTAAATGATTTGTAAGAGTACATGGACTGCCATTTAAAATAAACAGTCAGGGGAAGTGTGTGTATTGCATATGGGCACACAGACAAATTGTAAGAATGAACACAGGGAAAGAGGACTGGTGAAACATCATAATGTACAGCAGATGAAGGCATGTAAATGGAAGACAGTTGTAGCAGGAACACTAATCACTTATCAACATGATAGATTATGGACATCCCAGTAAAACTGTATATTATGTGACTGTCATTTAAGGTGACATAACAACGGAGAAGATTTCTTTGTGAGATAAGCATACTGCCATGAAAAAAGGAGCGGACATTTATCAGGGATGTTATACACAACTGGTGTTAGGTGTATGTTGTTAAGCTGTGCAAACTGATTTGCCTGAATATGAGTGTAATGTCAGTAGAGCATACCTATCAACCTGGAAACATCAAAAATCTGGACAAAGGCCCATGAAAAGTAGGTCAGGACACTGATTAACATAATATGTGCATATATACTCATGAAACCCCACCCACTCCAATGGAATTGTGGGATACCAACATGAAGATTGAAGCCACTAAATAATAATAAATAATTGGCAGACATTTGAATTTCAGACTTCATGCCCCTCAGAAAATACATAATTATGCAAAACCATTTATTCTAGCAACTACCTGAGTTTACAGGAGCAATATTTAAAATCTGTCCCTATTTTTGGGCCTTTGTCCCACCATTAGTTTTGGATTTGTTCAGATTTCTTTCTAGAAGAGATTGAGAGGTATGATGGAGACAGATGAGTCTTTTTCTAAAGAAACACATACACAGCACTTTGTGACAGAAACTGTAATCAACAGATGCAGCTACAAGTTATTAGTCTTTACCTAAAACCCTAATTTAAAATATCAGTAAGTCCTATACATATCCAAATGATTACTGTATAATAAATGCTAAAAAAAAATAATAATCTTCATATAACACGCATAGATCACTCTGGACTAATTAACCACTAACCTAGTTAACCCCCCCCATTCAAAACGAATTTGCGCACCATGGCATACCTAACAAGTATGCCTGATTGTATTTTTGGGCTGATTTAGCGGAGTCGGAGACCAGAATTAACTAAACTTGATCAAAGCAAGGTCATCTGTAAGGAATACACTTCCTGCCTCATCTTTTCCTCTCAATCAGTTACTCTAACAATAAATGTGACGTAGCCACTCACGGATGTGATCTACAGTTTGACAGTTTTGCAAATAATCCAGGGAGTCAGACCACACTTTACACTTACTGAGGTGCTGCATGTCAATAGGATTTGCAAACCATCTTTCACTGAGGAGGTAAAACAAATGCCGAGAAACATCAGCTGAAATGTATAAAACAACCAACCTTTCAACTGTCCCTGATTTTGTTTCAAATATTTGCCATGTCCCTCCCTCTTAAAAGTGAGAAAAGCTTTTGGATTACATTTAATAAACAAGGACAATGATTAGTTATACACATTTGACTTCATAAATGCATGTTAATTCACATTCTCTTATTCTATCCACTTTTCAAGTTGGTCGTGCTGTTTTAAAAAGTATCTCATTATTTCTGGATCAGTCGCTGATTCTGGAGCAAGTGGCTGAGAGCAGCACATATAGGATTAATTTACTCAATTGTAAACTGCTACAAATAAAAAAGAAAGCAGTAGACTAACTTGTAGAAAAATCTGATAACAAAAAGTGTATGCTTACCAACCAAAAGCTCTCATGACCCCTGATATAAAACGGCGGTTATCTATAGCACATGCTCCCACCCAATCTGTCTCTGTATGAAACCCAAGTCCAACACCCTCACACAGGTACAAATGGACCTTGCAGCAACTTGCCTTAAAACCTGCATTGCCTCCCTCCTGCCAAGAATCAAGACAGTGGCTAGTCCACACCATATTTGTTTTCACACTCTATATCTTCTTGGTCAAGGAGTCAAGTTGACCGCTACAAGTCCAAAAAGATATCCAGTTTGCCTGTGTCTCCTCCCGAATGAAAACTAAAAGTGGCTACAGACCTGGAACTGAAACACAAGGAGGAGCCTGTTTTACTGTGTTACAGAATAATCATTCATAATATTGTGATGTGTCCTACTGTTAAATGTAAATCATTGGGCCAAGATGCCAGACTGCTAGCAGCACTGAACATTAGCTCTGCTTATAACATTTTCATTCTGACAGGAAATTTAATCTAATTTTTGGAAATACTAATCCAAAAGTATATCAAAGGATTTGTGAATATAGGTCCTTTATTATTTTTCAAAAATTAGTACTAAAACATACATTTTTATTATTTTTTCCTGTCAAGAAGTTTTTCCTCAAGAAATCCAAGTATGAGTAGCTCAAAGAACTTTCATCAGGACAGTGTGGTAAAGAAGGAGCTGCAAACATTAATAACTACTATTCAAGAACTATCTATAAAAATGGACACACTAGAGAATAAAATAGATACTATTAAACAAGACTGTAGCAAGCAGCTGGACATTCTTAGTGAAATGGCTAAAAAGATTCTGAACAAATTGCTTCTATCGAGGAATCTGTAACAGATATGGATGGCAGACTGATGGAATGTGAAAGTCAAAATGAGTTTCTTTTGAAACAGAATACAAAACTAACAGAAAAGCTGGAAGACCTAGAAAGTAGGTGACGAAGAAACAACATTAGAATCTATGGAGTACCAGAAAAGGAAGAGGGAACTGATATGATTGTTTGTGTCTTTCGGATTTTCCCAGTTAGGGGTCACCACAGCAGAACTCCGGTCCGCTAATGATTGGCTGTAGATTTTTACGTGTTGGTTTGCCGGGCCTAACACACAACCTTCAATGAAGGAACACCCATTCACGCATGTCGACACACAGAAGACGCTCTAACTGAGAATCGAATGAGCAACGTCTAACTGTGAGGCGACAATGCTACCGCAGCACCACCACTGCAGTACGGAACTGATACACTTTCTTAATAACTGGCTTCCAACAGCACTAAATCTTCCTGAAGCCCTTTCCTTCTATATAGAGAGGGCTCACCGGTCTCTAGCAAACCTGCTTCAACAACAGTTTCTCCTAACCCCAGATCCATCATCGTTAGATTTTTGTCCTCCCAAGATAAGGACTTGGTTATGAAGTCTGAGTGGAATAATTCTCCCATCAAGATAAAGGACAACTTCGTTCATTTTGACAATGACTATACTTCTTCTGTCAAATCTAGAAGGAAAGAATGTGTTCCCTTGTTAAAATCTCTTAAAAATGTTAACATCTAAGCACAAATTCTCTTTCCCACCAGGATAATTTTTTTTTTTTACCAGAAGGTGAGAAGATCTTTAGCTCTTTGTCAGGGGCTTTGGACTTTGTTCACAAGAAAAAAATACTAACTGATATAGAGGACATGGAATGGTCTACACAGAGTCTGAAAAGACATGCAACTAAGAACACTTGGACTGTCAAAGAACGTGCAAATAAAAATTTAAAAGACAAATAGGATTGTTATTAAATACTACTAAATACTTTCTTGCAGAACACTTTACTTAATGTTTTATTGGAATATATACACAAAGCAAAGGTAAAGTGTCGTTATTTTAGATACTATTTTATTGGAATACATATACAAAACAACATGTATGTATGTGTGTATGTAGGTGTGTATGTATGTATATATATATATATATATATATATATATACATACATATATATATATATATATATATATATATATAAATATATATATATATATATATATATATATATATATATATATATATATATATATATATATATATATATATATATAAATGTATAGATACATACATGCATACATAAAATGTTTCAAGCACGGGCATTAAAGCCCTTCTAGCTTGTCAATATGCCAAAACACTTGTTCCCATAATAAATGTCCAGGCTGTTCTTAAAAATATCTAAACTAGTACTTGCTTTAATGTAATTTGGTAGTCTGTTCCAAGCATCGGCTACTCTGTCAGAGAACCAGTTAGTAAACTTCTCATTCCTATAGAATCTTCTACATGGGTTATCTGATGATTCTCTAGTACTTTTTGATAATCCCAAACATTCCCAGAGGTAGTTGTCCCTAAATGCCTTATATACTTGAATAAGATCTCCTCTTAAATATCTGTAAGAGACGCTGTACAAGTTCAGATATTTTAGTCTTTCATAATAACTTAGATTTTCACATCCATGGATGCCCTTAGTATATTTCCACTGTACTCTTTCTAGTTTATTCATACTTGTTTTCCTACAGAGTTTCCATATTGTTATTCCATACTCAAGTTTGGGTCTAATGTAACTAACAAACAATGACTTCATTATGTTTGATTTCCTAGACTTTATAAATCTTTTTATACAACCTATAGTTCTATAACTATCATTAGCCAATTGGTTAATATGATTAGAAAAACTCATAGCTGAATCTACCCATATACCCAGGTCCTTAAATGAGTCTACAGTTTCAATTACTGTGCACTGTATTAAATATTCACCTTTCAGTTTATGTCTCCCAAATCTTATATGCTTAGTTGTTGATGTATTTATGAACATATTATTCTCCTGTGCCCAAATGGTCAATTTAGTCAAAATATTTTATAGACATGCCTTATCTGTAATACTTGTAATCAGTTTACCCAATTTCAGGTCGTTAGCATATAGACTGTAGAACACCTCAGATGAAAATGTAAGATCTGAAAGATACAATCTCAACAAGTAAGGGCCTAGTACAGAGCCCTGTGGGACACCTTGACTGTAACCAAGGATTTCACCTGTCCATTTGGTGTGTGATACTTGTCATGTCCTATTTGTAAGCCATGCAGCTATCCATCTTATCAACAGTACATCAATACCTAGTTGTACTAATTTATTGATCAGTGTTTTGTGCATGACCCTGTCAAATGCTGAAGTCAAATCTATATAAATCACATCATAGCACAATTTTTCATTCATAGCTGTTATTATATTGTTATAGAACATAATGTTACAGGTGGTAATAGATCTATTTTCAACATATGCATGCTGATATATGGTTTCAAGTCCCAACCTATCCAGTTCAGACAATAACTTATCCAGTATTACCTTATCCATTATTTTTCCACAACATGAAAGTAGACTTAAGGGTCTATATGATTTTGGGTTTGTCCAACTCCCCTTTCCTTTAAAGATAGGTTTAATAAGTGCATGTCTCCAATCTTGAGGAATCTCCCCATATTTGTATGACCTAGTGAATAATAAATGTAATGGCAGTGTAATTTCTTGCTTAAGTGTTCTCAGATCATTGTTACTTATTCCGTCTCCTCCCTGTGCTTTGTTTGGATCCAGTTTGCACAGTTCTTTTTCAATATAATCTAATTTGATTCCAGTATCTGGGGTTACCTGGATGTCACTAGGACAACTTACCACCCCTTTTGTGGAGCCAAACTGTTTTGCATACAGTTTTGTAAATATATCTATAATCTGTTATGTCTGAGAATAAATTTTAGAATCTGCACACGGTTTATCAATTTGTGTATCTTTAGTCCTTCCACATCTTATGTATCTATAAAAAGGTTTCCTATTATGCTCAATATTTTATATAAATTTTCTTCAAATTTTTCTTGATCTTGTCTAATACTATGCTTAATCTGTTTGTCCAGCTTGTTTAT
Source organism: Protopterus annectens (assembly GCF_019279795.1). Classification (NCBI taxonomy): domain Eukaryota; kingdom Metazoa; phylum Chordata; order Ceratodontiformes; family Protopteridae; genus Protopterus; species Protopterus annectens. The sequence continues at coordinate 1,057,665,591 of NC_056727.1, read as the reverse complement.
TTCAGTTTTCAAAGTTGTAGTTCGATCTCTCTTCCATTTCTTATATTTTTTGTCTCTCACCTTAATCAGGTATCTTGTTCTTATGGAAATATACCCCCCCCCCCGATGTTATGTGCCTAGATCATGATGTTAAACATTTTTTTGACTTTTTGCACTCAAACAATTTCTCTTTCAAAACTTTCCACATTCCATCTGCAGTTTTTCCACTGAACACCTCGCTCCAATTAGTTTTATATAGCAACTTTTTTGCTTCCCTATAATCTGTAATTAACCTTCTGTGCATTGGCTTAGATTTCAGTTTGGCAGAATTATCTAGCAACAAATTAACCTTTATGCCCCCATGATCACTGCACATCCATGGTGGTAAAACTTGACTTAAAGTTACAGTAATTTCTTTAGGAACACAAACAATATCTAGTATATTCCGTCCCCTGGTAGGTTTTTTTACAATCTGAAGCATTTGTTGTTCCTGAATATACTCTGTGAATAATTTATTTACTAACATTGTTGAATCAATATTATTCCAGTCTGTTTCTGGTAAATTTAAGTCCCCAGCTAATATTTTTCTTCCCTCCTGTGTTTCATGTAAGAAATGTATGAATTGTATGAATTCCTCTAGGTCATCTACATTTGACTTTGGTAGTCTGTACACTCCAACAATTGTTATATGTTCCAGAATTGGCTTTATTGTCACAGTTACACAGTTTATAGTATTGGTATTATCATTGAACATGTAATAATCACAAGTCTCATAGCTATCTTTAATGCCTATCATGACACCTCCACCTGATTTTTTGTTAGAATGTCTGTTACAGTAAAAACATTTATATCCTGACAGAACTGGTTTCCAGTCATTGTTCTTTAATCATGTTTCACAAACTATAACAACATCAATATTGTGGGAATTTAGCAAATTTTCTAATAAAACACTTTATGAAGTCTTATTTGATGAAGTCTTATTTGATGAAAACGTGTGGTACATTTTGTTGGCGTTAAGCATTAAACTTCTGGTATTACTATCAGTCAGCCTGGTGCCTTATTGTGAGTTTACAGCATACCGTAACACCTATCCTGTGGACTTGACTCCGAACACATATTTGGTTCATTATTATTAATGCTCCTAGCATTAACAACCATCAGAGATAGACATATATATGTGTGTATATATTATATATATATATATATATATATATATATATATATATATATATATATGTATATGTGTGTGTGTGTGTGTGTGTGTGTGTGTGTGTATATATGTGTGTTTGTATGTACATATGTGTTTGTATATGTATATATATATATATATATATATACATATATATATATATATATATATATTTTTTTTTTTTTCATATCATATGTTGACTATAACCGGGCATAGTTAACTTCATTATATATTCATTTGGGATGCAAAAGTCATGCTATCTTACTATTAATTCATGATTTCCAAAGTAAAGCATTCATGTGTGTTAGTGGTGGGGTATTTTAGAGTTTATTGTTTCGTCTATTATGATTACACTGTATGGAATCCCCACAACAAAAGTGTCCTTAGGAGATGCTTTACTTTTTTGGTTGTTTTTTCATCTTGTATGCTTCTAAAGGTATGGAATCACTTTAAATATGTATTTTTAACAAGCTAGGACTTTAATGGTGTGATTATTTTACTAGTCTAATGAGGAAAATTGCATTTTAATGCTACTGTATGTCTGTTGCTTTGAAATACTGAAGTCTGACCGGATACCATTCGTTGCTTTGATAGCATGCCCTAAATGATGATATATTAATATCTGACTACTTAACCGATTTCTTTAATATTCTGAATGCAACGATATATATAGGATTGAGTCTCCTTTTCCTTCTGCTGCTTTCATGCTTAACCAACTTTAATCTATATTATGTATTCTCATTGATGCAGATTTAAAGCAATATAATCAGACTCAGTTGCAATGATAGTTATTATACTAGGATTCAAATCTTTGTATGACCACATACACTGTAGGAATGGATTGTTAAATGTTCTAGGTCACTCTAGTCTGTTCAGTTAGTATTAATAGACCAACATATGCCCCCCCCCCTTTTTTTTCTTTTTTTTCCCTTCCTCCCTTTCTTCTTTCCATTCATGACTACCATTCAACTTGAACATATAATGGTATAAAAAGAAGGGGAAATAAGTAAACTGGTATAACTACTATATTGCTATAGTTATAAACACAAGAAACTGTAATACAGGTATAAAATATATAGGTGTTAGAAGCTTATGCTGATAAAGCAACTAGGTTAATTGGTTAAACTGACTCCTTACTTTCCATTACCCAGTAGTAGTTTACACAATATTACATACAAATCCACTGTGATTGCCTGATGGACTTTTTATGTTCATATTTGTTTGAGTTACCTTAGAAATGCTTTACTGTTTGTATATACTACATTTCAAGCAGAAGCTATTTATGTATGTTTTTGGTGTGTGAGATGGTGTTAAAGGTTGGTTTAGTTAATTTATTAACTAAACCTGGAACTTTAGGTTCCATGTATGTATGTTTGGTTTCAGAATTTGTTTTTAAAGATTTTTGACTCATCCATGATACATAACTTCATGAATTACTTCAAATCATTATACTTGAAAGGTGTTATTGATGCTCTAAATATAACTTTAACAAATGATGATATATAAATGCTTATCATTAAATATTAATGGCTTAAATAACAGTGTCAAAAGAGCTGGTTTAATTAAATTCATTAAAATGCACAGAGCTTAGATAATCTTCTTGCAGGAAACCCACTTGCTGGAGAAGGATTTGCAAAAATTATCATGTAATGGTTTTATAGTTCTCATGGATTCCTGCTTTAGAGCCAAAAGGAGAGGTATTCTTATACTATGGAATAATACTTATACACAACCTAAAATTTTAAACATCTTTTCAAATAAAGACGGAATGTTAAGCTTAGTAGTGTTAGAAGTTAATAAGAAATGCTTCACACTGGTAAACTCATATTGGATTCTTGGTCTAGGAACTAAATATGTGAAGAAATACTTGGATCTCATTACTTTACATGCAAAGGGAGAAATTATTCTGGCAGGAGATTTCAATTGTTTGTTATCAGATGAAGACACCTCTAAAAATAATAAGGTTAAACTAATGACACAAGCTAAAAAGGTAAACAGATTTATAGCCTCAATGAATTTTAGAGACATACATAATTTAAGAGTTCAAAATTTCCTTTAATACACTCATTATTCTTTCCGATTTGGCACACAAACTAATATTGATAAGAATTTTGTGTCTAACAGTCTTTACTCTAAAATAAGTGATGTTGCAATACAGTCATGTCCACTCTCTGACCACAATGCCTTTTTGTTCAGCTTGACAGTGAAAAAAAATGATATGATAATTTTTCAAAGAATCGCAGCCTATGTTACTAAGTTAAAATGTTTTAAGGAGTGGTTATTAAAAGAAATAAATGCATTTATGGAAAACAACAATAACGGTGAAGTAACAGATATCATACTCTGGGATGCATTAAATGTTTACATCTTTAGTGGAGTTAAAGCTTGGTATTTTCAAAGGAGAAAGTGATGGGACAAGGGGCTTTCTGATTTACAAGCCAAAATAGATAAGCTGAAACTAAATTTAAAATCAAATGATAAAGCAGTACTTACTGAAATTTCTAAGCTAAACCACAAATATTTAGAAATATTGAATCATAAGGTTGCTATAAGCTTAGAAAAGATTAAACTACAGTCCTATTCAGTAAAGCCCAGACATTTACATAAACTAGCTATCAGATCCAAACAAATTAATAAACAAAATCACGTTAAAGAAATTAAATACAAGAATAATAACACAGTAAAAATAACAACAGATTTAGGAGGTATATTAGAATCCTTCAGGAATCATTATCAGTCAATCAATGCCATCCAATCACCATTAGATTTAGATGATGTAATACATACACTTCTACAAGAAAATATCAAGACTAAACTATCAAAACAACAAAATAGTACTCTAAATAAACAAATAACCTTAGCAGAAGTGAAAGAACAAGTTAAAAATCTGAAGGATAATAAAGCCCCATGGTTAGATGGGATAATCCCATAAATATATAAAATTAACCGGGAAAAGCCAAAAGACACACACATTTGAGAGCATACAATAAAGTTATTATTAAACACATTCTCCATGGTTATACAAGACTTAATTTTCCCTCCCTCGTGGAAGTTCTCAATAATTTCCCTCATTCTGAAACAAAGTAAGGACCCCCAGCTATGTGCATCCTATAGACCCATATCATTGTTAAGTATTGATTATAAAAGTTTCATGTCTATCCTGGCCAAAAGACTAAAGAATATACTACCCAATCCAATGCACTTTGATCAAACTGGCTTTATCTTACATAGAAAAGTGCACAATGATATTAGTAAGCTACTATCTCTAACAGACATTGCAAACAAAACCAAGAAACAATTAACTATTATTAGTCTGGATATTGATAAGATGTTCAATTCCCTTGGTTGGTCATACTTACAAAAAAATCTTTAAAGAATTTAACTTTACTTCAGATTTCACTAAACTGATATTACATATTTATAGTGATTCTAAAGCATTTGTTAAGACTGGTTCATGTCTATCATCCCCAGTAAAAATTCGTAAGGGAACTAGACATGATTGCCCTCTATTCCCATTATTTTTTGCTTTATCAGTGGAACCTTTTGCTTCATTTATTAAAAATAACCCAAATATCAAAGGATTTCAAGTTAATGAGGGATACTGTCCAAAAGTTCAGCTTTGTGCTGACGATATTCTACTAACATCCAGTGACATAGAAGGCTTTTCACAACATATCATGAATGCCATAACTCTATTTGGAAAAATCTCAGGGCTCAATTTTAATCAAAATAAAACCAAAACACTTTTAATCAATAAGAAAATAAATAGCAATTTGCAAAAATACAATGCATTCAACTGGGAAAACGATAAGATAGATTATCTAGGAATAAGTATTAAGAATAAGTGGAATGAGACTATTAAATTTAACTTCACTAAACTGGTAGCTATCATCAGTGACTTGACTAAAAAGTAGAACAAAATGTTTTTCACTATGGAAGACAGACTTATATTAATAAAAATTAATATTTTGCCCAAGATTTTATTTTACATACTTGATTTTACCTCCTCCTAAGAAATTATTTAAACAAATAGATTCCCTATTACAAACTTTTCTATGGTTCCCAAAGAAACCAAGAATAGCTTATAAATGGCATGTTAGAGCCTGGGATTGGCATTCCCAACATAGAATTATATTCCAAATCTGTTATTATTAACATAATACTACACTAGATTTCATCCATATACACCTCTAGCTGGAAACAACTACATGAAATGCATATAATTTCCTCTGAGAACTCAGAAAACCAGTTTAAGGAAACCCTTGGAATTAACAAAATATTTTGGATACTCCGTGAATATTGCTTATATAATAAAAAATGTAGCCACTTCTCACATGGTATAAATCAAATATTTTATATTTTCAAAAATATAGTCGACAACAATTATAGTCTAAAGAACACCTTTTTCATTACATTTGCCATAGCTTATACACCAGATTGCCTAGATACCTTCAATATCAATAAGATGTGGAATCTTAAAGAGAATAAAATAAAGTTTTGGCACCAGTTTATAGACAATAAGAACATCCTACCAATGAACTTTCTCTTAGCCATATATAATGTCTGTCAAGATAATTGGCTCTGTATTCAATCATTAAGACATTTTGTTGAAAATTAAGTGAGAGTGTCAATAAATCTGGAAACTGATATTATACCAAGATTGATACAACTATTCATATGGTGTAGTTCGATGAACATTGAACATAAATTAAGCATATCACCTGTATATAAAATCCTATGAGAAGACGATTACTTTTAATGAAGCTTTTTGGAATTACTCCATAAAGATTAATGGTGAACCTTTATCTAATGATAATTAGAAACAGTTATTAAATTCAATAAAAAACACTTCATCATCTTTATATTGGAGACTATATACCTGGAGATTTATTCACAGAAGCTTTAACACTCCACACGGAACTGACCTTATAACCAAGAGTAATGAAAGCAAATGCTGGAGGTGTGGTGATATTCTTGAAGCCGACTGGGTTCATATGTTCATCGAATGTAGAACTCTCACACAATACTGGAGTGATTTTAGACATTTCGCAAAAGCCCTGTGGTCTGATAACTGTCAAATTACTAGCTCTTTGATATTATTCAATGTTCCTACTCCAAGTGTAATTCCTAGACATCATTTACCTGTTCTTTGGTTAATTCTAGCTATTGCTTGAAAAATAATTACATTGAACTGGAAAAATAGCAAGATCTTATGTTTACTGAGTTTATTTCAATAGCAAAATATGTATGTAAAAAAGAAATGCAAACTATTTATCAGAGATCATCAAATGTAACACACAAAAGACTAGCTTGCCAAACATTGGACAGATTGTACAATAAATATTACCTTTCCTGGATAAAACAAATGTTTTCATGGATGTTTGTATATAGTGTAAACAGTTATTATGTTTTATAATGTTTATTTTTAATACTTTATGTCCATGTTTATTCAGAAAATTTAATAAAAATGTTTTTTGAAAAAAAATGTAATGCATTGTATCAGGCTAGCTTGGATTGTGTTGTATTGGCATTAAGTAGAACATAGTTTAGCTATATCCCAGTTAGTTTAAAACAGCCAGACTAACTCCCCATGTGCAAATCAAGTCACGGTGCCAAAAGCTGTTACTCTCACTTTCGATAAGATTGCAGTTTGTTGCCTCAGGTTATCATTTCCCTCTTAGGACATGCCCTGTGATTCACCAATATTAGTATGGTTGTATAAAGGTGTGTGAAATTCAGCTATGTGCTTAGCACTTGGAAGATTCCATATCACTCTAGTTTATCTTTGGCACTTGAAGTTTCAGTAATTGTGCAAAGCAAGGTAGCCATGCACATACCTCTCAACCTCTTAATGGTAAAAATCAAAGACAATGGCCCAAGATTAAGGGCAGTTAAAGCCATTAGCTTTTAAACTAAGAAAGTTGCTCGAGTATTATGATGCACCAATATGCATTTCTGCAATCCCCAGTGATTTCCCCCAAAGCCACTAATTTTTACGAGGAACAGTCTTACCTGGGCTGGCTTGGGGCTCCCTCGTCCGTGCAACATCTGTATAATTGGTGCTTTACTGGCCCATAATAGTTCCACTTTTCCTGTTTGCCCCATCAACAGATGCATCCACAGGGCTAAGATAAGCAGCCACAGAAAGTTGATTGCAATCCTACATTTAAGTGTAAAAATGTGTCCATTTAAGGTGAGACTTCCCCAGTCCCCAAAAGCTGCCCGCAAGTCAGTAGCTGTTAACAAATGAAGTTTTTTTTTTTTTAAATCTCCCACTTTTCCGAACAATGTGCATCTGCGAATAGTGCAGCCATTATATTTAATAAGAAGTGCAAGGCATCCATCACAACTGCTTGCTTATTTCCTCAAGCCTCAGAATAATGTTATAACAAATATCCCTTCTTAGGATGTCTTTTGAAATAGAAGGAAAGCACAGTGTTACTGTTTTTTTTTTTTTTTGAGTTTGCAGTTTACAGTTTAGTTCATATTTACAACAGATGTAATCACTTCTTAAATAGCAAATAGTCACAGAGGGCAAAGCATGAACAATATTCTATGTCTTTAATAATATATATAATAACATTGTCACTTTACGAAGTAATGATTAACATTGCCATCATAAAAAAGTTCTGTAACCTGTAATGCAGTAAGCAAAATATAGTTGGCATGACAGAAATGTCTTGCCATACTACTTACTGCAGTGTTAGAAATGCTGTCTAGCAGGTACAATGCAGAAGTTCAGATAAGATAATGAGTGAGTTTTTGTATTTACTTTTGGGGGAACAACTTCAAAGAGCATCTGAAGTCTATTACTGAACAGAAAGCTACACTGAGTTGAATGATTCCTAGTTTTTCTGCTTCAGTGACTGTGTTGTCTGCAAGTAAGAAATGATACAACTTTCCCTCCAGAATGTATGTGAATAAGAGATGTCTTACAAATGAAGACTCAAAAATGACTTTTTAATTCTATCAAAGTAAGATGGTTCATAAGAGAACTCAAATATATTATCAAACTTAGAAATAAAGCTTAGAAAATGTGGAAAAAGAATCCCACCACAAAAAGGCAAAGTGCCTGTATTATTACCTATCATGGTTTACAAAAACAATGTATCTGTAGACACAGATCTTATCACAAGCACAAGCAAGTCACATAGGTGCTGACTTTGAGGGAACATGGGCAAAATTCTTGGCTAGGCTTATAAGGGCCTCTGGGCCAATAACCTGGTATCATCCTATGAACCTATCCTAGGCAAACCAAAACACGTCTGGAAAGACATCAACTTAATAACACGTCATGCTGTGCCTGCACAAGATGATGCTGTATTAAGCTTCTTCCACTGAGGACACACATGATATTCTTGATCATACTTCTTCAAAGAATTCATTTCCCTCCCCTAGTGTAACAATCCTATCCAACATAACCCACAACAACCATCCCATCCAACATAACCCGCAACAACCATTCCATCCAACATAACCCACAGCAACCACCTCCCCTTGGGTCCAACCATTCTACTTTAATTGCATACAATAAAAACTGTCACTGCAAGCCTAGACAATATTTCCACTCACTCATCAACTGGGCATAAATCTGAACCCTTGTTTTTTTCTGTCACTGCAAGGGCCATTTAACTCTTCACATCACTCAAGTCTATAAATTTTGTCTTACCAAAAACATTATGCCCAACATCTACACAACTCTAGTTATAATGTCACTGCCCAAGCAAATTCATCCCTGTAATACCAACCAATTTTTATTCTAGCCACACTATGAAACATTCTAGGGAAAAAACATATTTACAGTCAGTTAACTGTATAGATTCAGTAATAACATCTCCTTTCACTAAAGTGACATTGATTTTGGCGAGGTTAAAGTACGACTACAGGCCCGTGGGCTGTAGCAGGTAATATACTGCTAAATTCAGACAGAAACACCATTACACAGGCACTTTTCACTGTTTTCACCAAAGTATTTGCAAAATAGACCACCTCCTCCTTCTGGACAAACTTTCAGAAACATGCATCCACCTACATGGCAATCCCAAGGTTCAAAGTTTTCCTGAGAAAGAGCTTCTACTTACAGTAGTTTCAGAAGGACCTCTCTTTGTCCCTGTCTTATTTTCCATCTTTATCAACAAGCTACCATACTTTTCATTAACTGAATACACAAATGATACTGTCATATACAGATGCAGCCCCAACCTATCATTCAGTTACTCCACCAGGCTGACCTTCACACCTATCAAGGATGGTTTATAAATTATGACTTAACCTTCCACAACCAAAACTGAGCTGTTCAGTACTTCCCCAAAACTTTCCTGCTCCTCAAATAACATCCACCTCACTAACTTTACCAAAAGCAATAACATAGAAAACACCTCCTAAAATTTGGAACTCCCTGAAATTGCAACTGCAAAAGATGGGCTATCAAACATCGACACTCACCTGGGAATTTATGATTTTACACATTCTCCCAAATAATATATCCAAAAACCAAGCAATCATTCTAATCAATATTTTTCTCTTAATGAAACTGTATATAGCTACCAACTGGCTTAATCTGAACAAAAACTCTTTGGAGAGCTTTAGAATATTGGCGATTAAACATATACTAGCCCATAAACTCATAATAAACAAGGGAACCCAAAATCCCAAACACTACAAACTTTGGGAACATATCTTTAACATTATACTTGCATAAACCACCAATTATAGATTTAATACAGCATGCTTAAGAAATCTCACATCATCATGCAGACATAAACTCAGATATAGGTACTGACCCATAAGACTTCATCCAGAGTAATCATATGAAGATAACCTGTTTTATGTTATTAAACTATGAAAACATCTATGTACATAGTGTAAATAAGATTAGTTGTTTTGCTTTAGTAATGCTTTATTATAACCTGAATGTAAAAGATATATATAACACTCACCTATAGATGTTTGTATATATGAACTTCTTATTTTTTTTATATGCCTTGTTGAAAAATAAATAAACATTATTGAAAAAAAAAAAGAAAACACCTCCTAATTTAAATACTTTAGAACATGGATAGATCAAATGCTCAGTTTTTAACTACACATTCAAATAACAAGGAATACAATTATCTCACCTCTCTTTTGGACCAAAAAAAAATCTCCTCTTATCTCAGAACACCAGTAAGAAAGACAGTAGGAAAGGCAATCTTCATTTTCCAACTAGACTTTGGACTTCCTATCATTGTTGCAGCTTCCAAAAAGAACTTAAGCACTTTGCAAGCCACAAATGACAAAATCTACTTTTTCATTATCAACTCTCTATGAGCAGGGCATCACTGCCTGACTCTTCCTAAAGCCAAGCAGCTTCTAGGAAAACATAGAGGAGATATTTTACTTGGAGCATAGGTCTCCAGACTGTTATCTTCAGATGTTTTACTTGGAGCATAGGTCTCCAGATTGCTATGCCCAGAGGTATTACTTGGAGTGCAGGTCTCCAGATTGTTATGTCCAGACATTTTATTTGGAGTGTAAGTCTCCCGATTGCTACATTCAGACATTTTTCTTGGAGTGTAGGTCTCCATATTGCTATGTCCAAATGTTTTACTTGGAGCATAGGTCTCTTGATTGCTATGCCCAGATGCTTTACTTGGAGCATAGATCTCCAGATTGCTATGTCCAGATGTTTTACTTGAAGCATAGGTCTCCAGATTCCTAGGTGTCCAGAGAGCTGTATCGAGACATTTTACTTGGAGTGTAGGTCTCCAGATTTCTTTGTTCAGGCATATTAATCGAAGAATAGATCTCCAGATTGCTATGTCCAAAAAAACACCCCAACTCTCTCTCAAAACTGACTGGAAAATATTCTTACAACCTTAGAAATCATTTGCTATCCACTTCTGCTTTGTAAACTCCTGCAGCCAAGTCTACCACACTCAGGCAGTCTGTTAATGATTAATTCAAAGAACTCTACACTTACTCAAAATTCCAAAAAATGGATAAAATAACTTCCTCTTCAAAGATGCCAGATGCACCAACTTCAAAAAAGGGCATGTAACCTATGAAACTCACAAATGCTGTACTCTCTCCTGCACTGCTATCTGCTAACTCATCCATCAATATGAAACAATACTGCTATGAAGTAACTACCTGAACTAAGCACATAGTTGATATTGTTTATTTGTTTGTATTAGTTTGTTACTATGTTGATGCTTGCTTTATTTTTAACTTCTTATTTTCAGTATACATACTGTGAATTACTTCACCTGGGCTGTGTCTGAAAGTGGTCAGCTTTGGTAACCACACTACCCCTGTAAACAAACAAACAACCATGCATGCATACATACTTGAGTGTATACATATAGTTACATGCATACATATATACATTAAAAAATAAAAATAAGACAATTAGGCTCTTTCACTGCTGATGTTATGCAAATTACTGTTGTTGATGTTTCTGATTAAGCTTTCGGTGGTGTATAATAGTCTCTGCAGGATCAGATTTTATACTGATTGATTTCAAGAAGTAGGACATGTGCAGCACTGTACCTGCAGGATCCCAAGTGTGCAGTTTGTATGCAGGTTGTGGAACAGCACTGTACCTGCAGGATCCCAGGTGTGCAGTATGTATGCAGGTTGTGGAACAGCACTGTACCTGCAGGATCCCAGGTGTGCAGTATGTATGCAGGTTGTGGAACAGCACTGTACCTGCAGGATCCCAGGTGTGCAGTATGTATGCAGGTTGTGGAACTGCACTGCACCTGCAGGATCCCAGGTGTGCAGTATGTATGCAGGTTGAGGAACAGCACTGTACCTGCAGGATCCCAGGTGTGCAGTATGTATGCAGGTTGTGGAACAGCACTGTACCTGCAGGATCCCAAGTGTGCAGTATGTATGCAGGTTGTGGAACAGTACTGTACCTGCAGGATCCCAGGTGTGCAGTATGTATGCAGGTTGTGGAACAGCACTGTACCTGCAGGATCCCAGGTGTGCAGTATGTATGCAGGCTGTGGAACAGCACTGTACCTGCAGGATCCCAGGTGTGCAGTATGTATGCAGGCTGTGGAACAGCACTGTACCTGCAGGATCCCAGGTGTGCAGTATGTATGCAGGTTGTGGAACAGCACTGTACCTGGAGGATCCCAGGTATGCAGTGTGTATGCAGGTTGTGGAACAGCACTGTACTTGGAGGATCCCAGGTATGAAGTATGTATGCAGGTTGTGGAACAGCACTGTACCTGGAGGATTCCAGGTATGCAGTATGTATTCAGGTTGTGGAATAGCACTGTACCTGGAGAATCCCAGGTATGCAGTATGTATGCAGGTTGTGGAATAGCACTGTACCTGGAGGATCCCAGGTATGCAGTATGTATGCAGGTTGTGGAATAGCACTGTACTTGGAGGATCCCAGGTATGCAGTATGTATGTAGGTTGTGGAGCAGCACTGTACCTGTAGTATCCCAGGTATGCTCTATGTATGCAGGTTGTGGAACAGCACTGTACCTGTAGGATCCCAGGTATGCAGTATGTATGCAGATTATGGAACAGCACTGTACCTGTAGGATCCCAGGTATGCAGTATGTATGCAGGTTGTGGAACAGCACTGTACCTGTAGGATCCCAGGTATGCAGTATGTATGCAGGTTGTGGAACAGCACTGTACCTGGAGGATCTCAGGTATGCAGTATGTATGCAGGTTGTGGAACAGCACTGTACCTGGAGGATCCCAGGTATGCAGTATGTATGCAGGTTGTGGAACAGCACTGTACCTGCAGGATCCCAGGTATGCAGTATGTATGCAGGTTCTGGAACAGCACTGTTCCTGCAGGATCCCAGGTATGCAGTATGTATGCAGGTTGTGGAACAGCACTGTACCTGCAGGATCCCAGGTATGCAGTATGTATGCAGGTTGTGGAACAGGACTGTACCTGCAGGATCCCAGGTATGCAGTATGTATGCAGGTTGGGGAACAGGACTGTACCTGCGGGATCCCAGGTATGCGGTATGTATGCAGGTTGTGGAACAGGACTGTACCTGCAGGCTCCCAGGTATGCAGTATGTATGCAGGTTGTGGAACAGGACTGTACCTGCAGGATCCCAGGTATGCAGTATGTATGCACTTTGTGGAACAGCACTGTAGCTGGAGGATCCCAGGCATGCAGTATGTATGCAGGTTGTGGAACAGCACTGTACCTGCAGGATCCCGGGTATGCTGTATGTATGCAGGTTGTGGAACAACACTGTACCTGCAGGATCCCGGGTATGTAGTATGTATGCAGGTTGTGGAACAGCACTGTACCTGCAGGATCCCAGGTATGCAGTATGTATGCAGGTTGTGGAACAGCACTGTACCTGTAGGATCCCAGGTATGCAGTATGTATGCAGGTTGTGGAACAGCACTGTACCTGTAGGATCCCAGGTATGCAGTATGCATGCAGGTTGTGGAACAGCACTGTTCCTGCAGGATCCCAGGTATGCAGTATGTATGCAGGTTGTGGAACAGCACTGTACCTGCAGGATCCCAGGTATGCAGTATGTATGCAGGTTGTGGAACAGGACTGTACCTGCAGGATCCCAGGTATGCAGTATGTATGCAGGTTGGGGAACAGGACTGTACCTGCGGGATCCCAGGTATGCGGTATGTATGCAGGTTGTGGAACAGGACTGTACCTGCAGGCTCCCAGGTATGCAGTATGTGTGCAGGTTGTGGAACAGGACTGTACCTGCAGGATCCCAGGTATGCAGTATGCATGCAGGTTGTGGAACAGCACTGTACCTGGAGGATCCCAGGTATGCAGTATGCATGCAGTTTGTGGAACAGCACTGTACCTAGAGGATCCCAGGTATGCAGTATGCATGCAGTTTGTGGAATAGCACTGTACCTGTAGGATCCCAGGTATGCAGTATGCATGCAGGTTGTGGAACAGCACTGTTCCTGCAGGATCCCAGGTATGCAGTATGTATGCAGGTTGTGGAACAGCACTGTACCTGTAGGATCCCAGGTATGCAGTATGTATGCAGGTTGTGGAACAGCACTGTACCTGTAGGATCCCAGGTATGCAGTATGCATGCAGGTTGTGGAACAGCACTGTTCCTGCAGGATCCCAGGTATGCAGTATGTATGCAGGTTGTGGAACAGCACTGTACCTGCAGGATCCCAGGTATGCAGTATGTATGCAGGTTGTGGAACAGGACTGTACCTGCAGGATCCCAGGTATGCAGTATGTATGCAGGTTGGGGAACAGGACTGTACCTGCGGGATCCCAGGTATGCGGTATGTATGCAGGTTGTGGAACAGGACTGTACCTGCAGGCTCCCAGGTATGCAGTATGTGTGCAGGTTGTGGAACAGGACTGTACCTGCAGGATCCCAGGTATGCAGTATGTATGCACTTTGTGGAACAGCACTGTAGCTGGAGGATCCCAGGCATGCAGTATGTATGCAGGTTGTGGAACAGCACTGTACCTGCAGGATCCCGGGTATGCTGTATGTATGCAGGTTGTGGAACAACACTGTACCTGCAGGATCCCGGGTATGTAGTATGTATGCAGGTTGTGGAACAGCACTGTACCTGCAGGATCCCAGGTATGCAGTATGTATGCAGGTTGTGGAACAGCACTGTACCTGTAGGATCCCAGGTATGCAGTATGTATGCAGGTTGTGGAACAGCACTGTACCTGTAGGATCCCAGGTATGCAGTATGCATGCAGGTTGTGGAACAGCACTGTACCTGGAGGATCCCAGGTATGCAGTATGCATGCAGGTTGTGGAACAGCACTGTACCTGGAGGATCCCAGGTATGCAGTATGCATGCAGTTTGTGGAACAGCACTGTACCTAGAGGATCCCAGGTATGCAGTATGCATGCAGTTTGTGGAACAGCACTGTACCTGGAGGATCCCAGGTATACAGTATGCATGCTGGTTGTGGAACAGCACTGTACCTGGAGGATCCCAGGTATGCAGTATGCATGCAGGTTGTGGAACAGCACTGTACCTGGAGGATCCCAGGTATGCAGTATGTATGCAGGTTGTGGAGACAAAATGTCCACGATTCACAAATGTGTGAATGTTAGGCAAACTGCAAAAATTTAGGAATCCATGTTAAGGAAAACCAGCACAATATGAATGGTCAGTGTCACCACTGTTATCAAGGCATGTATAATATGTCTACTCTATCTATGTTGTGCATCAACAATTTATCATAAAGATACACAGTTGTACAATATATGATTAATTAAAGAATAAATTGTTTACTTCATTACTGTATCTGAAATATCAACACTGCTCATTACCCCTGCATTCTGAACCTCTCACATTAGTGACAACACAGCTGTCCCACCAATGACAGTAACTGCAGTGGTAGATCACCTAATTTAACTTTAGTTAAGTTACCAAGACTTCTTCAGTCATTGCCAGAGTGCCACACATGCTAACAAATCTAGCCATGATCATGGAACAATGAGCTATGAGGTAAAGACATCAAATCCACACCGCAACAGCCATCTAAGTTTACAAGAAAGATGCCTGTAGTCTTTCAGTCTAAACCACAGATTTTAATAAAAACAATAACAACAAAACAACAACAGTAATAATAGTAATGACAACGTATGGGGTGATTTGGCCTTAAAAGCTATGACACAGGATATATATATATATATATATATATATATATATATATATATATATATATATATATATATATAGGTTCACTACATAATCTCGAAATTCTGAAATATCTAATTTCAAAATCTTGAGACTATGTAGCCGAAACCCCTAAATACTGAAAGACCAGAAGTTCGAAATTCAAAATACCGAACTTACAACTCACATACACACTCACATACACATACACACAACTTCCCCCCACAATCAAACATTTCATCCTACACTGCAGATAAGCAGGTGGGCAAGTCCCCCTGCACCCCCCATGTGGGGGGCTGCACCGCCACACCCTCCTACTTAAATATACTAACTCTGAGATCGCACAGACACACAAGGGAAACTCACATCCACACATTTTACAGTCCCTCACACACACACACACACACACACACACACACACACACAAACATCACAGTCGCAACACACACTGACACACACTAAAGCCCCTAGCCAACACACTTACACAGAGATACTTACCTGAACTTCCACATATCCATCAACAAACTGCAACACCAGAAGCGCTACTTCAATATCTCTGAACATCTGGATTTTGAATTTTGCGCTTCTGATCTTTTGGTATTTAGAGGTTTTGTCCACATAGTCTCAAGGTTTTGAAATTCGATATTTCAAAATTTCGAGATTATGTAGTGAACCCATATATATATATATATATATATATATATATATATATATATATATATATATATATATATATATATATATATATATATATATATAAATAAATATATATATATATATATATATATATATATATAAATATATATATATATATATATATATATATATATATATATATATATATATATCTACATGAGTATGTCATCAAACACTGAATATTTGAAATGTTAATCAACAAAATAATGATCATTTTAGACTGAATAGAAAATGGTCGAAAACAACAAAATTTAAAAAAAATATTTTATTGCAGGGGCAAGCCCCCATACATACCCCTGCTGATTATATATATTAAGTTCAAGATCAGACAATAGCAGGGTAAGGGCGAATTTCATTACCCAGTGTACCATGATCCAATACAAAATGTTTGCAGCAAAATCTCCATTGAAAACAATGCTCACTCACATGAGCATTTGCTGTCATTTACAACCTGAAAAACATTCACTCATGCTGCTTTGAAATGTTGTATGCTATATATGTTTTAGTAAAATCCTTGATGATTTTAATTATAGTCAGCATATTACAGTATTTAAACTTCGTAATAGTAGAGCTTAATGAGAATCTTCTGTAGACCTGCTGTTAAAACAGCAACTAGAATTCCATAATGATAGAGACATTTGCCTCTCACAGAGAGGGATTTTCATGACCAAGAATTGTAAACATTGGGAAAACCCTGACCAAAAGAACTGATGAAATATCAGGAGCTTATCTGTGGAACTAACTGTGAAGTACAAGAAGCCTACCTGTAAATTTGAAATATAATCTAAGGATTTAAAGCAAACGCTTGCACTTAGACCAAGCAATGTCACTGGTGGAACTAATGACTAGAGAGCAGTTATAAAAATATCGTTAACATGAGCATAGCAAGAAACAAGAAAGTATCCATTTAGAATTCTAACTGCCTACGTACCACGATGTGCACCCCCAGTTACCCAGTCATGTTCACAAGCAGTGCTAATAATATCAGGGTATAACAACATTTGCAGTAAAACATCTTTAATATTGTACAAAAATGTGGCAAGGCAAGAAAGATGTCGACAGCTTCTTCACTAATCAAAAACACACCAAAAGCTCACCAAATAGACTCGGTGCATTATGAGATGCAATGCTTCTTAAGATGGCAATGCTATGCATTACTTCTTAAAGTGGTAATGCTATTATAAACAGTCAAAGTATTTACATGTGCAGAGCATCTATATATTTCTTTATTTAATATTCTTGTTTCTTTTTTTTTTTTTTGACTGAGTACTTTAAAACTTTATACATGCTAGACAAGCAACTATCCATGAAAACTGTCAAGTGAGGCAGATATTACTGTTAGAAGAAGTGCATTGTATATGAGGAAAAATCCAGCACAATCGCATATTTGGCTATATTAGTAAGTTACAATTTTTATTCATTGATTGAGCTCTGGCTTCTCATTCTCAATGAGTCACAGAAACAGAAATGGAGATTGTGAAAGGAAATGGTTCACAAACAATTTAAACAAATATATTTTTGCATCGAATCACTTTGCAGAACAGGGAATGGACCAGTCATACTTGCGGTAATGGTGCATGGACTACCATCATACACTACATCTGGAACTTCCACCCTAGTCTCAGATACTGGGATGAGGTAACATTTTTAATGAAACAGGAACACTTACTAGCTGAAGACCTGGTTATCCTTGACTCAAATACTTAGGATTAATCCTCAGGTACTTGGCAGGCTTTTCTGGAAATGTTTGTATATTCTGCTAATTGATTCTAACTATAGCATCACCCTCAGTTTGCAATGTGTGTAACACTAGTTCATTTTTTTTTACAATGCAAAAGCAGCTATAACCCACTTTTTCTCACTTTATAATTTAAGACACAGTGGATGACCTAGCTGAAGGAGAAGTAGTGGATAGATGAATACAGACTATCATAAAATATTTGTAATAGGCTTTGGGTCTCTGTTCAGTTTGTAATACAGACTCATACAGAATAGCTTTTGGCTCACATTAGGATTCCAGCATTGACACGTTAGCCCTTATTTGTCTTCTAACCATTAGCTGAAATACGTTTACACCTGTGACACTATCTCGAGTAGTTTGACATGTCCTGAGAGTTCTATGAGCATTAGGATAAAGATATTTTTACCTGTTTGTACTGCCTTCTCATGGGCTTCATTTGTTTGAGGATAGTGAAGATTGAGGTTGTATGACTGAAACTCTAATCATTAGCAAAGATCTTGACTTTAGTTAACATGAACTGCATGCCATTGTCTGTAACCAGTTCATTAGCAATCCTTATCTTGCAAGCATGGTCTTAAACCTTGCTATTGTTTATTGGCTTGTCATAGTTGGTATATGTATTATCTGTATGCCAAAAGAGTAATAGTTTGGTACAGCTAAGTATCTTTTTCCCCTCGCACTCATTCAAGTCAGGAGCCATCTTTTGCGAGGCCATTTGCTAGGGGTGTCAGCAGTAATGGCTTTTTTCTTTGAGATAGTTTGCTGATAATACAGAATTAACATTTTAACACAAGCTCTGCAATGACTATATTAATGTTAGGCTACAATGCTAGCATTTCGGGCTTTTTGTGGCATTTTGTGAGACCCTGATGCTATTTACCTGTGTAAGACTTCTGAATAAAACACAAAATAATGGGAGACTATGACACACAAATTCAGGGACAGATACTAAATATTGCTCTTGTAAACTTGTTAAGTTGCTAGAATAAACTAGCATGCATTTTCTTAAGGATATTAAGTCTGAAATTCAAACGTCTGTTATAATTTAGTGACTTCAATCATTAGTGATATGTCAAAAAACAACAACACTAATAAGAAACATTCATAAAAATATGAGGCAAAAAATCTAGACATTCTGCAAAATTCTAGGCAGTTGAATGGTATGCTTTTGAAGATATTTTAGCACTTCATCATAGGGTACTGAGGATAGTACTATTCTGTTTTCATACAACAAGCCATAATGTTTAGACAATTATGGTCTGACTTTATAATACTAAAACATGAAACATTCCCTCTGTGTCCAGGTGGTGCATTATGCATCTCACACATAGTTGTTGACAGCTTTTAACTTATGGTCATTGTTGGTAGGTTGTTTCAAGTTCTCTAGCCTCTTTGTAGTTACTAGTCACATTGTCATAATACTCTGTACAAAGGCTGTAATATCTTCTTTGCAGCTCACTAATAGGCCTAAATGCATTATGCAATGCTGTGCATCTTAAGATGGCAATGCTATCCATTACTGTTTAAGTTGGCAATATTATTATATATATTTATACTATATGACAACACAAAGCATCTATATATGTCTTATTCAGTACATTATGGTTATATTTGCAATTTGTGATAGTATAAAAAAATTAGTCAGTGTTAAAAATATTTTTTTTAACTATATTCCCAACTCATGTAATTTCACATGTAGAAATGGTAAGACTCAAACTGTTATTAGCTGGACACAAGCATAGAATAACTAGGACTTAGCACTACTAGAGCTGGTGAATTTTCCCCAGGAAGCAATCCATATTGCAATTGTAATGTATGTTCCCATGTGCTGAGCAATAAAACTTCATCTGTGGTGAGGCATTTACCTTCAGTCACCTGATTACTATGACATAATCTGTGGTGAATGCTAACAAGGTACTCGCCATCAATCACATGATTAATAAAACTCCATCTATGGTGAATACAAACAAGGCGTATACCATCAGTTACCTGATTACTAAAACTGTTTTATGCCACCTGATTACTTGTAGTACAGATTAGGGTGTTTATTTAGTGAGATGTACCTGCAGAGCATTTAGTGTAAGACAGATACCTTGACCATTAAGATTTTAGATAAAAAAACATCTAATTGCGATCAGATTTAAAAGAATGACCAAGTGAAATTTCAAAAAAAACTCTAAGCATAGAAATTCTGTTTTGTATTATTTGGTATTGATAGTTATGTATGCAGTACTTGATATCCATGTAATTCTGGGTAAGAAAGAACATCTGAATTATAAATGCTGGGGCTGATTTTTCCCTAGACTTAATGATTCCTATTGAATGCATGTATTTTAGAGCCCAGAAGATTATGGTTGAGATTTATTCTGAGTGTTAAGATGCATGCTTTTCAAACATTGGTTCTACTTGATCTTTCCCTGTAAGGTTATTACAGCATCCAGATTATTCTCCTTTTATTTGTATAGGTAGTGCTGATCTTTATGTCATCTATCATTGGTTAACAGCATTTCAAAAATTATATTCAAAAATGCTTTGGTGTTTTTTTTTTTTTTTTTTTTTATAAAATGACTAGGACATAATTTGTGATTTGCCATTTATTTATTTTCATTTTGTTATGCAGTTACATCTTTTCCCTATTTCTGTTTATGGACACCTATGGAATGATATCATGATCGCACTATTTTCAGTCATGACTTAAGCTTTTGATTGAACAAGCCTTTGTACACATTTGGTGTCATACTTTTCTTCTGATTATAGTGGTGGTGCTTTTGATGTGGCTGTGATTTAAAATATATACTTAGGAAAGTCTGCCTCGCCATGAAGTATTGCTATTCCTGAGCTGAAACAAAAACCAATAGTAAATGATAAGATCAATCTATGCTGCTGTTAAAAAAAAAACATAAAAAGGTGTTTTCTGAGCTACTTCTATGACAGGGTAATTGAAATTGTGCCAGTGAAGAAGATAAAATTAAAACCACATCAGATACCAGAATTCCAAATAAAAACAATAAGAGAACAACTGAAAAATTAAGTAAACTATGAGTAACTGAGAAGTCCCAAATTGAATGGAACGCTCTGCTTATGATGATCCCTTAATCAGACAGCTCCAGAAGACACTGTAATGATTTGTAAAAACTGAATGACATATCCAAATGTGATGCTTATCCACTGTCTAAAGTAAAAGATCTCATAGACAAGCTAAGCAAAGCAACGTTTTTGACCAACTTAAATATAATCATTAGGTATTGGTAGCTTTCCCTCACCACTTAAACCAAAGAAAAGTCAGTCTTCTTCACCCAAATGTTTTTTTTCCACTATTCTGTCTTACTCTTTGGATTACATAGAGTTCCAGCCAGTTTTCAAAAGCTGTGTGATAAATTTCAGAAACTACACACTATATACTCAGTTGCATACCTTGATAAAGTCACAATCAATTCAGAAAATTGTGAATCACATTTAACCAAGGAACAGGCTATGCTGGACTCTTTACAACAAGCAGCACTTAGAATTAATGCTGCCAAAACATTGCACAAAACAAGTCAATGCTATATATATATATATATATATATATATATATATATATATATATATATATATATATATGATGAGGAAAGGGTTAGTTAAGCCTCAAGCAGACACAATATAGGCTGTCAAATACACACCTATACCAAGTGACATACATCAAGTGAAAACTTTTTAAAAACCAGCAGTCTAATATAAAACATTTTTTTACTCACATTTGCTGCAATAGTCTGCCATCTGAAAGGCACCCATGCAAATTAAGTAGACTTTAAGAAGCAGATGAAGATTTTAATTAGCTAAAACCTATCTTATATAGAGAGTCAGTTTTAGTTGCCTCTGACATTGATAAACTATTTATTGCATAGACTGTTGCATCTGAAATAGGGTTAGGAGTTATACTGTGTCAGTAAGTAGTTGGTAAGTAATACACAGTCTGCTACCTCAGTAAAAAGTTATGTAGGCCAGAGATAAGATACTCTGCAATAGAGCAAGATTGTCTATCAGGCTGGCACACACTTCTTTACTACAGTATATAAAAAGATATGGCTTCACTTTAGTAACTGAAATGCACCCATGCGATGGTTGCACAGACTATGGAGCATGGGCATGAAACTTATGTAGGTAGGCTTTGTCACTGCAGCCTTTCATTTTACAGTTAAACGCAGGCCTAATAATAGCCTCAAAAATGTGAGTTGGTTATCCTGTGGCTCAATACCCATCTCATTCCATATAGAAGTGGAGTTCTACTCTGAGGGGGGTGTTGTGCAATAGTGGTTGTTTAATATTTCAGAAATGCTGCTTTGGTATAATGTTTTGCAGCAAGCACTTGTTAGTTGCACATAGTCAACAAACCATAGTACACAAAAGTCATACCAGTACAGTTTAATGTGAATCACAAAAGAACTATTATTAAACGAGTGACTAGAAGCCCACAGTGTTAGAAATATTTGCTTATCTTAGAGAGGGCTTTTCAGTCCAAGACTTGAGACTATTGAGACAAAAATAACCAAAAAGAATACATAGCTTAAGAAGAACAGCCTAACTGTGGACTTACTTATGGAGTGCCAAAAGCCTACATGTGGATTTACTCATGGAGTACCAGGATCAAGACAGAGAATTTTCACAAGGAATACTAGAAAACTGACTGAATTTGTGCAGCAACTTGCAAGAACTGCAATACCCGAGAAATGCAAGGGATCTTGTATTTCGTTAAGAGACTTAAATACAGTACTGTCAAACTAAGGACTGTATCATACGTGAACCAAAATTTTCAAAAGCAAGCAATATCCTTGTTTTCATTTTATGTTGAAAATAAAGTTTAGTTTTTGCCCTACAACTAAACTGCACATAAAGTTATGAAGCTGCTGAAAGTATAAGACATTTACTACATAAAATGTAACAAATGATAACTGCTGCCATGGGCTTTGATAATGCCTATCACATTCAAGCAGGTTGTAAAATGTGCAGCTCCAGTGCAAAGTTATAAACACACTGTCTCCCCAGGGATTCACCCACCTTGTTCTCAGTGCAGTGTCTTACAGTTCTGTGCAGTTACAGGCCAGTACATAAAAATATTGTATTGACACATCACCTAACTTCTAGCAAAGGCTAATAATGTCTTTCAGTCCATAAAGCCTTCCTGCTTCTAGAATAAATTGATGCCACTAGTCAGTGCAGTATGTCACAACAATATTACAACCTGTTGCATACTGTTAAAAATAAGCCAGCTGTGAAATAATGTGTTATGGTCTGCTATACTAATTTTCCATTTTTTTCTGGGAAAGTACCTGTCTTCTTCTTCTTCTTTTGGCTGCTCCTGTTAGGTTTCGCCACAGTGGATCATCTGTTTCCATTTCTTCCTGTCTTCTGCATCTTGTTCTGTCACACCAATCACCTGCATGTCCTTTCTCACCATATCCATAAACCTTATCTTAGGCCTTCCTCTTTTCCTGTTACCTGGCAGCTTCATCCTTAGCATCTTTTTCCCAATATACTCTGCATCCCTCCTCAGCACATGTCCAAACCATCGTAACCTTGCCTCTCTGACTTTGTCTCCAAACCTTCCAACCTGGGCTGACCCTCTAATATACTTATTCCTAATCCTGTCCACCCTCATCACACCCACTGCAAATCTTAACATCTTTAACTCTGTCACGTCCAGCTCTGACACCTGACTTTTTGTCAATGCCACTGTCTCCAACCCATATAGCATAGCTGGTCTCACAATCCTTTTGTAGACCGTCCCTTTCACTCTTACTGGTACTCGTCTGTCACAAATCACTCCTGACACTCTTCTCCACCTACTCCATCCTGCCTGTACCCTCTTCTTCACCTCTCTTTCACACACACCATTACTCTGAACTGTTGATCCCAAGTATTTAAATTCATCCACCTTCGCCACCTCTACTCCCTGGATCCTCACCATTCCTCTATCCTCCCTCTCATTCACACACATATATTCTGTCTTAGTCCTGCTGACCGTCATTCCTTTTCTCTCTATAGCATATCTCCACCTCTCCAGGGTCTCCTCCACCTGTTCCCTACTCTCACTACAGATCACAATGTCATCTGCAAACATCATAGTCCACGGGGACTCCTGTCTGATACCATCTGTCAACCTGTCCATCACCATTGCAAATAAGAAAGGGCTCAGAGCTGATCCTTGATGTAATCCCACCTCCACCTTAAACGCATCCATCATTCCCATCGCAGACCTCACTGCTGTCACACTACCCTCGTACATATCCTGTACCACTCTTACATACTTCTCTGACACTCCTGACTTCCTCATACAATATCACAACTCATTTCTAGGCACCCTGTCATATGCTTTCTCTAAGTCCGCAAAGACACAATGCAACTCCTTCTGACCTTCTCTGTACTTCTCCATCAACGCTCTCAGAGCAAACATCGCATCTGTAGTGCTCTTTCCTGGCATGAAACCATACTGCTGATCACTAATCATTACCTCCCTTCTTAACCTATCTTCCACTACTCTTTCCCTTAACTTCATGCTGTGACTGATCAGTTTAATCCCTCTGTAGTTACTACAGCTCTGCACATCACCCTTATTCTTTCATATCGGTACCAAACACTTTTTCTCCATTCCTCAGGCATCCTCCCACTTTCCAAGATTTTATTAAACAATCTAGTTAAAAACTCCACTGCCATTTCACCTAAACACCTCCATGCTTCCACAGGTATGTCATCTGGACCAACAGCCTTTCTATTCTTCATCCTCTTCATAGCTATCTTTACTTCCTCCTTGCTAATCCACTGCACTTCATGATTCACTATCCACATATCATCCAACCTTCTCTCCCTCTCATTCTCTTCATTCATCAGCCCCTCAAAGTACTCTTTCCATCTGCTGAACACACTCTCCTCGCTTGTGAGTACGTTTCCCTCATTATCTTTTATCACCCTTACCTGCTGCACATCTTTACTAGCTTGGTCCCTCTGTCTAGACAATCGGTACAGGTCCTTTTCTCCCTCCTTAGTGTCCAACCTTTCATACAACTTTTCATATGCCTTATCCTTAGCCTTCGCCACCTCTCTCTTTGCCATGCACCTCATCTCCTTATACTCTTGTCTACTTTCTTCATCTCTCTGACAATCCCACTTCTTCTTCACCAACCTCTTTTTCTGTATACTCTCCTGTACTTCTTCATTCCACCCCCAAGTCTCCTTGTCTTCCTTCCTCTTTCCAGATGTCACAACAAGCACCTTTCTAGCCATCTCCCTTACTAGCTCTGCTGTAGTTACCCAGCTATTCGGTAACTCTTCACTGCCACCCAGTCCCTTTTCTAACTATTCCCTGAACTCCACCTCACAATTACCCGTTTTCAATTTCCACCAGTAAATCCTGAATTTAGACTGCCTATTGAGAAATATGCTATTTATGGATCTTGGCAATTCATATCAGAGCATTAATTCCTCACAACCTATATTTTTCTCATATTTACTACCTATAATTGTCAGCTTGCTTTATTGAGTTTTATATGCCTAGAACATTTTGTAAATTTACATATCTGTGTGTGTGTGTGTGTGTGTGTGTGTGTGTGTGTGTGTGTGTGTGTGTGTGTGTGTGTGTGTGTGTGTGTGTGTGCATTAGAAAGTTATAATTAAATAACTGTATAACAGTAAACACTATAAATTGCAAGGATTTGCACCCACTTCATCATCCTACTAATGTATGTTAACTCTATCCCTAACCCTGCCCATATCCGCAGCCCTGCACCTTACCTTATAAAATCCCTTTCCATAACACTATCACTCTGCAACTTGGATACATATCATATACATCAGCACGCATGCACAGCACTAACTACATCCCCTTCCTTAACTCCTTTTCTAACTATAACTCACAAGTACTTGCTCACACATTCCTGCACCTTGTGCTAAAGCTTTAAGTATTTCTAAAAGTTTTTACATTAAAATCCCATGCCAACACCTATCTTACCCAGAGACAGTCAATGCAATTTAATTTGGTATCTCCAACACTTGAGACAAAAGTGCATTCATCCACTTTCCCATGCACTTAACTCCATAAAGACCATGATTACTCAACCACATGAAGGTATATAAGCATGTATAAGGAATAATACTTTCCTAATTATTTATAAAATTACCACTACTTGTGCTCCTGGATTTAAAAGCAAAGACGTAGCTGCATCTGGAATTTTAATAAAAAAATGGCTTTAGATGATTGTCACTGTTAAAATTACACCCTGAACCCATGTGGAAAAATGGGTTGTGGATAATGGATGGATGGATGGATGGATGGATGGATGGATGGATGGATGGATGGATGGATAGATGGATTGATGGATTACATGTCATTTTAGGGAGCTCTACTATTTAAAGATGGCCAGTTGATCAAAATTCAAAACATTGTCACTAAAAAAATATCATTAGCATCTCACCATGGTTGTTATACTTGGATAAAATCAAAAAGTTCAATATAGTGTTTCCTCACCTTTTCTCACTTTTCTGAGTTAGTGCAATCTTGAACTTAGTAAATATATAGTTTGAGGGTATGGGGGCTGCCCATGTCAATAAGTGCATGAAGTTTGCCCTCTTGCCAAAAAAAAAATGTTTTATGTGCTTTGTCATCTTGGGAATGTTTCTATTCTGAGTTGCAATATACCAAATCTTAGATGTTTTATTTTAAAATAATTATATGTTAATTTAATAAGATCTGATTATTCATAACAGACCAGTCATTTTTAGACACAACATATAAAGTCAAAGTGAAAGTAAACTTTATTGTCACTTCAATTCACACATGTGCAAACCAAGCGAAATTACATTTCTTCGGACTCAATGTGCATACAATACATAGACTGCCTTGAAAATGACAATAATACACAAAACTCTATAGGGAGAGATGACAGACACAACAATAATAAATACTTGTCTTATTGCTCTGATTTAACAGATTGTCACTCATTACTAGGTTATTAGCTTATTTTCACTGAAAAAATTGCACTTAAGCAATTGATTTAAGGCCTACATTTTTATTGCATTGTAAAATATAGAGACTTTTCAGTTTTATTGGATTACTGCCTTAATGTCCGGTGTGAAGGGTATTGTTTCTAGAGTTGAGTGACTTGATGGCTAGTGAAAAGAAGCTACTTCTGAATCTCATGGTTTTGCAGTGTATCCATCGAAAGCACCTTCCTGATGTTAGATGTGAGAGCAGCTTGTAAGCAGAATGAGTGCTATCCCTGGTTATTTTCCTTGCCCTGCTGAGACATCTGGACATGTGCAGGTCTTGTATGGATGGGAGGGAGTTCCTGATAATCCTCTCAGCTGCTTTTGCTACCCTTTGGAGGGACTGGTGCGAGGAAGCAGAGCAGCTTTCATACCATACTGTAAAGCTGTTTGTCAGTATACTTTTGATGGTGCCACTGTAGAAGGTTGTGAAAGCCATTGATGACAAGTTTGCTGTCCTCAACCTTCGCATGAAGTGAAGTTGGTGCGCCTTCTTAATGATGGCATTTATATTGGCTGACCACGACAGGTCTTCTGCAATGTGCACTCCCAGAAATGTTGCGCTTTTTACTCTCTCAACTGTTTCTTCATTGATTATGAGTGGAGAGTGCTCCCTGTTGCTCTTCCTGTAGTCCACAATTATTCCTTTGGTCTTGCTGACATTTATTGCAGGATTATTGCTATAACACCAACTTTTGAACAGATTCACCTCCTCGCTGTTGACTCTCTCATCATCATTCCTGATGAGGCCCACAACTGTTGCATCATCTGCAAATTTGATGATATGGTTTAAGCTGTGCATGGCAGTACAGTCATGGGTTAGTATGGTGAAAAGCAGGGGGTTTAGGACACATCCCTGTGGGGCTCCAGTGTTCAGAGTGATGCTGTCCGATGCTTTCTTGCCTATGCCCACTTTCTGGGGTCTATCTAGAAGAAAGTTCAGAATCCAGTTGCATAGTGGAGTGCTGATGCCCAGTTGAACCACCTTTCTGATCAGATTTTTCAGGATGACTTTATTGAAAGCTGAAATGAAGTTGATGAAATGTATTCTCACAGAGCTATTCTTATTGTCCAGGTGGTCCAGCAATAAGTGGAGTGACAAAGAAATAGCATCTCCCGTGGAGCAATTGGGTCTGTATGAAAACTGGAGTGGATCAAAGTCTGCAGATAGTTTGGGTGTTATTACATCTTTGACCAGTCTCTCAAAGTATTTCATCACAGTGGAGATGAGAGCTATGGGACAAAAGTCATTTAGGCTAGCAGGTTGTGACTTCTTTGGCAGTAGTATAACATTTGCATACCTGACACATTTAGGCACAATGGCTTGACTCAGTGAGTTGTTGAAGATGTCTGTGAGTACATTTGTTAGTTGGTCTGCACAGTCTCTGAGCAATCTTCCAAGAATGCTGTCAGGTCCAGCTGGTTTCATGGGGTTAACTTTTCATAGAGTCCTTCTGACATCAGCAGGATTGAGGCTGAGCTCTTCCTTGCTCTAGTTGTTGGTGATTTTCTTTGCTGCTGTCTTCTTCCCTTTCTCAAACCTACTGAAGTAGATGTTGAGCTTGTTTAGGAATTCTGTATCATCATCACACTGTGAAGACAGGGACCTGAAATCTATTATAGACTGGATGCCCTGCCACAGGCGCCTGGGATCCCTTTGTTCGCAGAAGTGACTCATGATCTTTTGACCATATTTGCATTTGGCCTCCCTCACTCCTTTGTTTAATTGAGATCTGGCCAAACTGAGAACCTCTTTATCACCAGACTTGAATGCTGCATTCCTTGATTTCAGGAGCTCATACACTTCACTTATTAGCTTGGATTTCTGGTTGTCGCTTGTGATGGTGCTTTTGGTGACTGTCATATTGTCAACACATTTTGCGATGTAACCCATCACTGATTCAGTATACTCCTCTACCTTGATGTGTTGGTTTACCGTGGCTGCTTCCTTGGAGATGTTCCAGTCTGTACTCTCAAAATAGTCTTGTAGTGCTGAGACTGCTCCCTCCGGCCATACTCTCATTTGGTTCACTGATGGGTTCCCCCTGGTCAGCAGTGGTCTGTATGATGATAGCAGCATAATGGCAAAGTGATCTGAGTTACCCAAGTGAGGGTGAGGTACTGCCTTAAATGCTAGCTTAATATTTGTATAGACCTTGTCCAGTACATTCTCCCCTCTAGCTGCAAAGTCTATATACTGGAAGTATTGAGGTAGGACTGTTTTCAGGTTTGCCTGAATGAAGTCACCTGCTATTATATGTACTCCATTAGGATTTTGATTTTGAAATCATTTATAGACTGATATAGCTTAGCTAGTGCTTTGTTTGTGTTGGCACTAGGAGGTATGTATACTGCTGTGATGCTGACGCTGTTACATTCCCTTGGTAGGTAGAAGGGTCTGCATTTCAGTCACATAAACTCCAGGTCCTCAGAGCAGTGTGTTTTATCCACCTCACAACTGGTGTACCAATTGCTATTGATGTAGATGCAGACACCATCCCCCTTTGCTTTCCCACAGAGAGACTGTATTTTCTCTGCAAAAAATAATGATAGTCCCTCTACATGAACTGCACTATCATTTGTGCTAGAGCTCAGCCAATTCTCAGTGAAGATAAATACACAAGAGTTTCTCACCTTGGTCTGGTTATTTAGTTCTAGATTTACGTAGTCCATTTAGTTTTCCAGGGAGTGAACATTAGCCAGTGGAATAGATGGTAGCGCAGGCCTGAAGGGGTTACATTTTAATCTTGAGATGATTCCAGCCCTGGATCCTTGTTTACGACTTCTTTCACACCTCTTTCTTCTTTTCCTTCTCCTTTCCTGAGTAATAAACACTGAGTCCATCTTATATGAGCAGTTTGGATTGTGCTTCAGTATAATTCATAGCTTCAATTGCTCATGGAGTGTATTAGGCCTTGCAAGCCCAGCAACCAGCAGTTCATCAAACCTACTGCACATCGAGCTTTGTAGACAAATTTCCTGAAGTCTCTCCTTGCTGTATGTTAGCTTATCATATGTTTTTGTCCCTGATTCGGTTGCTTTACTTGATTTAGATGCAGAAATACACAAATAATGCACATTTCTCTGATGAGTCGAAGCAGCTGTTACCATACAGAGTGCTGCCATTTTTTTTATATATATATGCATAAAGGAATAAAATAAAATTTTATACTGAAATGTGTATCACTTCTAGGTCTGAAATCACAACAACATTTTTAATTTATGTGTTGATAGCTTTTAGACATATTACCCTGGAAAAAAAATGACAGCAGCACATTTGTATTCAACTGAATGCTGAAGTTTCCCAATTTCGCAAGCCCACCCTGGCCTGAATTTGACATTAGCAACAAATATGATAATATGGATGTATGACTTAACGATGTTATTATAAAATGCAATGCCAACTATGCACATATCTGTAATGGTTATAATGACTGAAAATATCACATTTTTCTTAGCAAAGAAAACCACTTTCACTTATGATTCCATGAGAACATAATACTGAAAATGTTCAGCTATATATTAAATTTATATTAGTCCTAAAATGGCATATACTTTGAACAAAGCAACAAATAAAAAACAAAACATAAATGGCTATCAGGAGTACTGGTGCTTCTTAACAATAGAAGGTCATACCTTTGAAAGTGTTTGCCATGGTCTCACAAGGGGGGTACTTTATTGTTGATTCCAGAGGTAAAGGCACATAATACAAATCTAATTACATTTAATGTGATTGGCTGAAGATAAGTCTACCTTTGAAGGGAAAATCATAAATACAAGGACACAAATCCCTACTCTGGAGAAATATACATTTTTATATTTTATTTAATTACATCTTGGTGATAATCTGTTCTGAACATCTGTATTAACCCCCCTTTTTAAGCAGAAGTCATTTTTCATCCTACCCCTACCCCTAATTGAAACTGAATATAATGTAATATGGCAAAATGATAATGAAATATCTGTCAAACCTTAAATGTCCCCACACATCACTTCTCCTTTCAGAGTTCCTAACCAACCTTTCAAAAATATACAAAGATACAGAGTGAAAAATGTAACTAAATGTACTATTCTATCCACAAAGATTTCACTAACGCTCAGTGTTGAATTTGAAAGCAGCACAATACCACCCTCTGTACAATTAATTTTAGTCATATTAAGCTTGCAACCACAAACGTTGTTCTTTGTCTTGATAACTAGGTCCGGGTTTTGCATCAGTTGGATTATCAGCATGCTAAAGAGCTGTTGTGATCATCTGCTGATTTCTTCAACTGGTACAGAAGTCATATACACACCTTTGATGAAACCTGCATACAGTAGACAAATTCTAATGGCCATGCAGTAGTATTAGTTGAGCTTATCAGTACAGAGCTACATCGCTAAATAAGCTTGAAATTTTCCATCAAAATGTTTTGGTCAAAAATCTAAATATTCCATTAGAAAGTACCTTTGAGCTATGCTTTTCAGTACAGAAGAAATGTAAAAGCTGATTGGCAAATCTTTGTGCACAGAGTCATAGGTTCATAGGTGTGTACTAGGCTAATGGTCCTGGAGCCTTTACAAGCCTAGCCCAAAAAAAAAATTTCCTGGCACTGTGCTACCCAATGTTAGTTCATGATGCCTCTATCCAGTAGTGCTACTGGAGTGATCCCTGGGGTGAACTTTCTGTTACCCATTCACTCGTCGAGATTTCTCTTGAAAAGAGCCAGTGTGGTGCTCTAATTTACATGAATGGGAAGCCTATTCCAAAGTATGGGCAGTCTTTGGGAGATGATCCTGTCCCTCCAGCATGTTCTATTGATTGTAGTAATAAGGTTGTGATCTCTGGAGCGTGTGGCATGCGGGAGATTAGGATTTCTTTAGGTGTAGCATTCAAGTAGGGCTGGGTCAGACATGGCTTTGTAAGTCAAGCAGAGATCACCTCTAAGTAGGTGATAAGAGACTGAGAACAGCTGAAGTTTCTTGAGTCTGTCAGTATAGGACATGTGTTTAAGGCTTAGGATCCTTTTTGTGAGGTATTTTTGTGGCATCTCCAGCTGTTGCAGGTATCTGGTCAGGTACATACCAAATGAGGCATTATATTCAATGATTGGTCCAATGACAGATGAGTAGAGAGGGATGATGACCTCTTTCTTCATGGGTGCAAAACCTTTGGTTATAAGATATGCCATGTAGAAGGACTTTCTGACTACAGTGACAATGTGGTGGTCGAAGATGAGGTGACTGTCGACCTGGGTGCCTAGATCTTTTATGGCCCCTTCAGTGTTTAATGGACTCCCATTGATGTGGTAATTCATGAGAACTGAGTTTTTTCAAAGGGAATGATAACGCATTTTTTAACATTAAGCTTAAGGCTATGGTTCTGACATCAGTCATTGGTCTCAGAGAGGCCATTTGTAGGATGTCTGCATCACTTGGGAAGTTGATAATGACTCCTAGCTTGCAGTCATCGGTGAAGTTGTTCAGCCAGGGTCACTCTGTGTTGGCCTGGACTTTGGAGAATAGATTCTAAACAGGAGGGGGCCCAGGACTAAGCCTTGTGGGACTCTGCTCATGACTCATTGACAGTCTGATTTGAAATCCACAACTTTCACTCTGTGGATCCTGTCTGTGAGCCAGTTGGCAACCCACCTAGTGATATAAGGATTGATGCCTAGTTTGGTGAGTTTATCAATGATACCCAAGTGGGTAATGGAATCAAAGGCCTTGGCCAGGTTGAGGTAGGCTGTATGCAATGCCTGACCCTCATCCACTGCCTTGGTGACTGTCCCAAAGAAGTCAACCAAGTTTAGCAGGCAGGATCTCCCTTTAACAAAGCCAAACTGTGTGGGGTCAAGAGATTGGAGATTGCTTATATCTTTGTTAATCAGGTCCATGATGATGCGCTCCATAGCTTTGCATACCAGACTCATCAGGCTAATGGGGCGATAGTTCTCAGGTCTGTAGTTGCTCCCCCTTTATGGAGAGGGATGACTCAGTGTGCTATTTATTAGGGACAAAGCCTGAGGTAAGGCTGTGATTGAACAGGGTATACAGGTGTGATGTCAGTTCATTTTGTAGCTCATGTAGGATGCAGCCAGCGATATTATCAGGTCCCATGGATGCTGTATTCTTAGCTTTGGACAATGCATCTTTTACATGTGCCACAGAAATGGTGGGCCCCAGGCTTTTTCTGGTATTGTGATAGGGCCTTTGGGGAGAGAGAGGAGTAAAGTTGGCAATGAATCTATCGACCAGTATGTTGGCTACATCTGTTGGCTTGGAATAGGAGGTACCATTGTTCAATAACTCAGAGCTGAGCTGGGTATTGCCTTGGAGTTACTTAAAATAGCTATAGAAGGCTTTCTGGTTGTTTTTGGTATCAGCCGCAATTCTGCCCTCATAGCTGGCTTTAGAAGATTTAATTTGGTATAATTATTTTGTAGCTGTTTTGTATTACATTTAAAGACTGTAAAACTGTTGTTCTTAAAATGTCATTTCATTCCTTTTTTGACCACCTCCAGCATGTGATTGAACCTTTAATCAATCTCAGGTCATCTGGGTCACAGGCAGGACATTATCCCATTAGGCCAATTAAGCTGTCCATGTCAGTGAAATATTTCAAAGGGCGGTGTAAGGAGATTACTTTAACTCCTAAAGTATTGAAGGAATAGTATGAAATGTAACTTTACTATGAAAGTGGAGTGGTGTAATCTGCGGAATATTTTACTGGTGATTAATATGCGAAAATGAGTGCACATGCAATTTATTTGGATTAGTAGTTGTTGCTGGATATGGAAGTTATCTTGGCAGGAAATGTAATTGCAGGAAGTGCAAAACAGAGTAGGACAGTGATTGAAAAAATGGCATGGTTGAATTCACAGATGATGAAGTCAATTGGCAGGATTCACGAAGGCTTGCACAGAGTGTAAGAGACGTGTAAGACTCCATGTAAGCCTCGCGATCCAGAAACAGCCCGAAACTCCGTGTAAGAGACCAGCTAAAATGTGTCTTAGACGGACTGGGCGTGGATATGCTAAATACCTCACTTGCAGCCGAAAGGCATGCAAATGAGGTAAAGTAGTGATCCACAAAGCAGAAAGCAGCCCATGTAAGAGCAGTTTTAGCTGCAGAAATGTACTCAGTTGACAACTGAGTACATTTCTGCAAAAATCACAATGGAGCCATGTCAGCTCCAAATAAAGGGTGCATATGTGTCAGGCAGCATGCCGATGGCCAAATATGTGGCCACTGGCAAGGTACCCCGATGCAAATATGAAAAATAATTTTTTTTTCGGCGATCGCCGATGTTTAAATGCAGCGCAGCCCTGCACAAACGGGTTGCGCTGTATAAAACATAAAAATGAAGGTTATAAACCCACAAATGTGGGTTTTATGCAATACATGGATTTACAATACAGGGACCAGCAGACCAAAAACAACATGGCCACCGTTTAGTGGTTGCTAAGGGGGAAATCTGAGTCTAAGAGATGTAACTAAGCATTAGTAGGCAATCTGATGTAAATGAGTGTTAGGATACTGAATTCCACTGTCACATAGCAAATGAGCACATTCTGAGTAGTGTAAGAGATACATAAGGGGGAGGAATAGAGTAGGAGATAGGTGACATCAGAGGGGGGAATGGTAGAAAGAAATGCAGTTCATTGGAGGTCAGTGCTACATGACAGATGAAAGACACATATCATGGAAAGAGGAGTGCCACAAGATAAGCATAGGAAAGTCAAGAAATGGAAGGTGTACACTGTTACTTACACCAAAGTTTCTTGTTGGGCATGCATGCACATGTGTGCATGCCTTGAGGCACGGGTAGGGCAGTGTGTGTGCATGTAAGGCAGACTGAGCATGTGGGAGCCTGTTGGCAGACTTGTAAGACTGTTTGCGCTAGTGTGCGCGTGTGTAAGGCAGACTGAGCTTGTGGGAGCCTGTTGGCAGACTTGTAACACTGTTTGCACTGGTGTGCATGCGTTTTAACCCGAATAAGACGATTCTAAACCGTGTAAGCATGTGTGCGCGAGTGTAAGCCACTGTGAGTGTGTTTCTGCTGGTATGCGCATTGCTCCCCCCTGAGGAAACAGAAAGGAAAAAGGAAGCAACAGAATTAGTAGGAAGCTAGCAGGGAATACTGCTGAAGCTTGCAGGTGAAAACAATTAGAAGCAGGCAATTACACAGGCAGAATAGTAGCTCAGCCAAGCACTTAAAACTCTGCAAACAGCAGTGCAGGATGTTTCTCTCAAGAGACACTGCAAGACAGGAGTAAGCTATTAGAAGTGAAAACTGAAAAAGCTGAACTCAAAGCAGAAATGCTAGGGGCTGCCATAGCTGTCATAAGGAGACATAGGTGACTTGCTGAGGGTGGTGACAATGCAGATGGTGCCAGACAACCCACAGTGAGGAGACAGAGAAGAGTGTACAGGCCCAGGGTCACCTACCATGGGTTACATGAGCTGGAGATAGTAGAGCGCTATAGAGTGGACAGAGACCTCCTGCAGCAAACTGTCAAGCTGTGCAGGCCACACCTCACACACAGAACCAACAGAGGGGAACCCATCCCAGTGGAAACCAAGGTATGTGTTGGCCTAAGAATACTAGTAACAGGTACCTTCCAGAGACCAACTGGTGATATGATGGGGATATCACAGGCATCAGCCTCCAGGGTACTGCACCAGTTCCTGGATGCCATTTCAGCACATGTCAGTGATCATGTATATTTCCCCAATGCCCGTGAGGTATTGGCCAGCAATATGCGTCTCTTCCAGCAAATATCGGAATACCCTGAGGTAGTGGGTGCAATAGACTGCACGCACATACACATCAAATCACCAGCCGGTGAGCGGGGTAGGGCCTACATTAACCACAAGGGCTTCCCCTCCATCAACTGCCAGGTCGTGTGTGATGCCCAGGGCATAATAATGAATGTGTGTGCTGGCTGCCCTGGAGGCTACCATGATTCCCATAACTGGCATTTGACGCAGCTGCACCAGACATTGGCCAGTGAGGACATCCCACACGGACACCTAGTGGGGGATGCAGGTTATGCACTGGAGCCGTGGCTGATGACACCCATCAGAAATGCACACACATCTGAACAGGAACACCATAATGAGGCACACGCACAAACACGTAATGTAATAGAGTGTGTGTTTGGGCTGCTCAAGTCATGGTTCCGGTGTCTGGACACATCTGGTGGAGCCTTGCAGTACTCACCAACTACATGTACCCAAATTGTCATGGTATGTGCTATGCTACATAATATGATCTTGTGAAAGCAGCCGCAGCAGGACCAGCATAGGGCTGGGCCAAACAGCCCCCCACCATTGCCAAGGCCATCACAGGCAGAGCATGACTCGGAGGAGGAACAACCTGAGCCTGCCCCAGTAAGCAGAAGGAGGCATGCCCAGTATGCCCTGGCCTTGGCAAAGAGGCAATGCATAGCACATACACTGGCTCAGTAGGAACCCTGGGAATATTACCCCTCTCTGACTCACTCATATAATAACATGGATGCCTAAAATGACATAACCTGCTCTCAAACATGTACAGGGAGTGTAATATGTGCATCCGACAGAGGCAGCCCTGCAGCACCACTTGAGGCATGAATGCCATGTGTTAAGTAATGTAACACCATGTAGTATATGCACACTTGAGGACCCTGACTAACATCCTACCCTCACCAAGCATGATGCCACAACATGACGATGGGATGATCAATTACAATAATTGGCTGAAGTATTGCAGTTAGTCAAAGGGGATCCAATGTGTGCCAGCCTGGGATGACATGCTGAGCATGACATGATGCTCCACCTGCTAGGGGTGGTGTGCACCTATCAGTCCAGGCCTCATGGATACTGGCAAAGGCTGTCGTTACCCACAGCGTGCCCTGAATAGGTAAGGCTCAAAACACAAACCCACCTCCATAGGTACCACAAGGGATAAGAACCAAGATGTAATGCTACCCAATGCCAGAAGTCTAAACAGCAAGATGCGTGCAGTGTAAACTCACCCAGTATGGAGAATGTTGATATCTGTCCTCTAACAGAAAACTGGGTCAAGGCTCACAACAGCACCATAACACTACCAGGTTACACCTCATACTGTGCTGTACAGCCTCAAAACATGGAACAAGCTACAAAAACAGGGTGACTAGCAATAATTGTCAAGGATAACCACACCCCCATGTTTGTACCACAACAAGAAGCAGCATGGACGAGCCATGGTCAAGTAACAGTGGCTAAAACTGCTTCCCAGTTCATAGCCTGCTACAGACTACCATCCTAACACCAGGAACTGCACCTGGCCTATGTTGGAATACATGAATATATCAAGCCCCCCAAACCACATTATATTGGTTGACTGAAAATACCCAGACATAGACTGGGAGCATTATACTAGCTCCAACACTGGAGGAGAAAAGTCCCTAGAATCCATAAACCAAAATGCCCAGGAACAACGTACCACTCCCACAAGAGGGGTAAGCATACTGGACATGATAATCAGCAACATGGGTACTGGATGGCAAGATGAGAAGTGTATCCCTCACTGGTAAGACCAGACCATAGAGTAATCACTCTGGATATACACATCCTGACCACAGTCCCTGGCCAGAAAACCACAGTGAAAAACATGTGTAAAACATAAGTTGCACTCCTCCAAACTGATGTGGAATCCATTAAAGGCCCTGTGCAGGTGCAAAATATGGGCCACACCTCAGAACCTGTTATACAGGCATTCCATGAACACAGCCAGGAATGCTTGGATTATGCAATCACAAATAACAACAAGACACAATGCCATACATGCAGGCATCTGGCATGCTGGACTCCAGCCATTACCAAACCATATAAGAGAATGAGGAAGCTACTACATGATAGAGCAAACATAAAAAGGGAAGTAATCACTGATCAGTAGTATGGCAATAAAATATGTCCACACATACAATCCACTAAGGCAACAAGTTGAATCTGTGAATCCTGAGGCAATGTTACACCTGCCCCAAGTACACAGACAACCCTCAACTCCCCCCAAGAAATACAAATATATGTGAGAGATGCAACCATTTATCCAAACTGGAGGCTGAACTCCCTCAACTCAGTACTGTCAAAACTAGTCAGGAGGAGAAGGTAACCACACACACCACAAACCCAGTCCCACATAGACCTATCACAACTGTAAACCAAACACATAAACACAGAAAAACATTCCCGGAGGCCCTAATTACAAACACAGCACATCAACAGAGGCCTCCAAAGCAGACCCCCAAGCAACCACAAACTCCAAACATAGCACATGCAACACATAGTACACAAAGCTGGTGTGCCAAACAGTCACAGGCCAGAAGGAGAAACAACATGCCTGATACAGTTGTAATAGGTGATGCCATAGTCAGACACACTGCTGTCCTGCTCACCAGACTGAACAAGGGCAAGGGTACAGTAATCTGCCTGTAGGCTGCTACTATATGCCACATAACACAAGTACGCAGGTCACCCCAAAGCAAGTAGGAATATGATGCAGTCATTGTCCATGCTGGCATGAATGACCTGAGATGTACCTCCCTGGACTACATGAAAAGAGACATAGATGAGCTCTCTGAGTATGTACTCCAGGCCGGTATGACACTGACTGTTTGCAGCATCCTACCCTCACCAAGAATGATGCCACAGTACAAACACAGAATGATCAGCTTTAACAAGTGGCACAATTACTGCTGTCATTCCAAGAGGATCTAATGTCTGTCCGCTTCGGATGTCATGCTTGACAAGCCATGCTGCTGTTCCAGGGATGGCTTGCACCTATTACCCCCGGGCGTCTGGATAT
Organism: Protopterus annectens; assembly: GCF_019279795.1. Taxonomy (NCBI): domain Eukaryota; kingdom Metazoa; phylum Chordata; order Ceratodontiformes; family Protopteridae; genus Protopterus; species Protopterus annectens. The sequence continues at coordinate 1,057,626,531 of NC_056727.1, read as the reverse complement.
TGGATAAGGCTTTTGCCACCTCCATAGAGCCTTACATAGGCAAGGCTGAAAAGACTAACCCACCACCCTAGAAAACATAAGTGGTAAGAAACATAAGGGTAATGCTGACCAATGCCAGACGTGTAAACCGCAATATGCAAGCTCCTGAGGCCCTCCCCAGTATGGAGAACATTGATGTCTGTGCAGTAACAGAAACCTGCTGCAAGCCTCCTGACAGCACACCAGCACTACCAGGTTATACCTCATATCATGCGTAATGGCCCCAAAACCTGGACCAAAACATAAAAGGAGGGGGAGTATCCATATTCAGCACAGACACCCATACGTCCAGGTAACTGACAATGCACAAAGCATCGGAGACCACCCATGTGCACCTAACCATAGGCAAAACTGCTGTACAGTCTGTAGCATGCTACAGACCACACTCTCACACACAGGAACCCCACCCAGCCATCCTGAAGACACTGGACAGTATGAATGTCCCACCAAATACCAAACAAGGTACTCACAAATTACCACATAGGTGGTAAACCATTATGTATGGAAGGAGTAATCAGGGACCTAGGGACACAAGTGGACAGTAACCTGTTATGTGACACTCACATTGCCAATGTGGCTAGGAAGACTGTCTATATTGGACACCGTATCATGAGAGGATTCACATCTACGTTAACAGAGGTCATTGTGCCCCTGTACTGTTCTCTTATCAGACCCATAATCTAGTACAATGCCTCATTTGGGATGTACCTTACCTGACACCTGCAGCAGTTAGAAAGACCTCAAAGGTACCTCACCAAGAGGATAAAGAGTCTCAAATATATGTCATATGCTGCCTGGCTGTAAACACCCTAGCTGAATGCAGTCACATACTGCCTACACAGAGGCATTGTATGTCTGTTGTACAAGGCCATGTCCAACACAGGAGTAATGGACATGCTCCACCCCAGAAAACTCAAAGCCATCGAAGCTGTGAGAGTGAGAGATGTCAACCTCAACACATAATGAAATAGGATGTGCTGGAGGGACAGATACATAACCCACACCCTGGAACAGAATCCCACTCCATGTTAGGCAGAGCCCCTCACTGACACTCTTCAACAGGAATCTTGCCAAGTGGATGGATGATCGTAGATGTACACTGGGGGTCTTCACTGTGTCATGTCCAGACAGAGGCACAGTAAAGTAAATCATAAATGGCCATAATATTCACATAGCAAGGGGCGGCGAAAGACACACACACTCTGGCTAGGCTTACAAATTTCCTAGGGTGGATAGCTTAGTATGATGAACCTATGAACCTATGAAGATACTAATTGTACAGGACACTAAGGATAATTCCAAGGCTTACTCAACTGATGGTAGGAACCATGTTGGGAATTCACAGATATGCTCTGAATCACACAGATATTACAAACAACATACCAAACACACACACATATTGCCAACATACAACCTGACAGGTGCAGTGAAACCCCCAGAATGCAAAATATCTATCCCAGCAGACTGCTGCCCCCCTGACATTGCAGATGCTGAGGTAACAGCCAGCATCTACAAAGCAAAACACACAGCAGCAATGGTATGAGATGGTGTCCTGGGCTGAGTCCAACATGGACTCCAAGAAGAATGGAATGCCAAATCACACTACTGCTCAATGTCAGCCTAACCACAGGATATGTACCCAAAGAGCAGTGTACAACAACAGTGGTCCTTCTCAACAAAGGTGTTGCCTGAATGGATTCTGCAAACTACCACCCCAGAATCCTGAGAAGCTTGGTCTGCACAGCTATGGAAAGGATCAGCATGTACCACAGACATAAAGATATTGGGGACCTACTGACACTGGACCCTACCCAGTGTGGCTCTCTTAAGTGCAGATCCTGCCCCTAAACATGTTTGACTCATTTGAAACAGTCATTAAGATCATTGATGAGGGCAATGTGGTCCACACAGCATAGCTGGACCTTGCAAAGGCTTCCATACAATACCCTACGTGTTCATTATAGATATGCTCACCAGCTTAAATATAAACCCCTATGTCAGTAGAGAGGTTGCAAACCAGACCAAGGACAGAACTGACATGGTCAGACATGCTGCAGCCATGTCAGACTACAAACCAGATATAACTGACATCCCACAAGGCTTGGTCCTGGGACCTCCCTCATTTGGTATATATGTCCCATAGGTACAGGCCAACATGGAAGGACTGTGTCTGAAAATGTATGCAGAGGACTACAAACTGCCCTTCCATATCTGACCCTCCAGCTGACACAAGCATCCCACAAAAGGGCCACATAGAAACAGACAACTGGTGCCATAGCCATGTCAGCAAGCTAATTGCAGAAAAGTGTATAGTCAACCCCCGTGGATATACAGTAAGTGCCCACCAATTACCACATAGGTGTTAACCCATTACGTACCTAACATGTAATGAGAGACCTGGGGACACAAGGTGATAGATATCCTGCATTGGACAAACATGTGGCTGTAGTGTTCACAGAAACATACCATATACCCACCTAATCATGAAGTTTGTCAGATCTAGATAAGGGGAGATCATTGTGGCTCTGCAGTCATCTTTCATCAGCGTTACAATTGACTACAATAGCCCCTGTGGGATGTACCTCAGCAGACACCTCCATCAACTGTAAAGTCCCCAACAGTACCTCACCAGGAGTATCAAAGAGCTTGAACAGATGCCATGTGTTGCCTGATTAAACAAACTGCAGCTACACACACTGCCATACTGCCCACCCAGAGGCAAGCTGTGCCTGATGTATAAAGCCATGTCCAAGCTGGAATCAATGAACATGCTGCACCTTGTACAATCTGAATGGCAGTGAGCTATGCACATGAGAGACCTGAACCCCAGCACTGACATACATAGGACAAGCTGTACTGCATGATCCATAACACAGAAGCCACCCCCACTCATGAGTAAACTCCCAGTACAGGTTATCCATAGACTCACCCATCGATTCTCCTCAAGAGGAATCATGATGAGTGGATGGGAGATGGTAGGTTTACCCTGGGTATAACTGTTATGTCACAGGTAGACGGAGGCACAGTATACTAACCATGACATATGTCATGGCAAACTCCACTTACAATGTGTGTCGAAGGACAAACACACTCTCCGACTAGCATTAGAAATGGCCTAGGGCACATCGCTACTGTTTGCCAATGTACACCTATGTTGTGGAATATACTACCAATGTTGGACAAGCCTGGTATAAGTAGTTCATATCTGAACATAATGCAACATGGTCAGATGTGCACAACTGGCCCCTAACCAGGCTGTTGTGCTCACTATGGAAATGTAAAGCAGTGATAGGACTAAAGCCCAGGACACTGTCCACTACAGTGAAAGTACTGAACCAATACACTATACGGTACTACAGTGTTAGGTCAGTATGAAAGGATGTTGACAACTGTATGCAAAGTATCCCATGCAAACCCTGCAGGCACAGTATAATCCCTGTTGTGTTCACACACAAAGCAGTTGGACAGTAGCTACACAACATGACACACAACACACAACCATAAACGGGAGATATTGTTGAAGTTCACACTCATCCACAAATGTGGTGGGCTGCAGAGTTCAACATATGGAAAGCACACACTGGGCATGCTCGCACACTTTGATAAATGAGACATATGTCAGACAACATGCCATGGGAAGGCTGAACTGGGCATGCTCACACACTTAGGCCAAATTTCAGTTTAGCAGTTGGCCACACATATCTGGTATTTGCACGTGTTATTCCAGGAACCAACCACATTACAGCAATCTGCCCAGTGCACACAGTTAAATGACTATAGAGACATACGTGATATAATGGATCCCTCCCATATGCAAACATCTTCCACAGATATACAAGTTGTTCATACAAACAGGGAATGCTATGGCAATAAAGACCTGCAAACAGTCTATCAGCAACACATAATGTGCACCTGACAATTAAACATATGGGTGTAGAGGTCAACACTAGGCTGTTTGCCCTAGGGAATGACAGCTTAGCCAGAGTGTGCTTGGCGTCTGCCTCCCCAGTACAGTAGGCTACTGTGCCACTGTAAAGTAGGTCACATAAGGCACCATGTGAGGCTAGTGTGCTGTGCCTCTGTCAAGCAGGGACACAGTTGAGATCCCAGGGTTTGAATGTGCTAAGCCACATCCATGTTGTTGGTGTGTGCTGGAAGAGGGTTGCTGAGGACCTCTAACAGTAAGTGGGCATCAATATCAGACTGAGGGAAGCCTTATCTGCATTGTCTGGACAATTTCACTGTCAACACTGTGTCATGATGATTATGAGGGATTGAAGTGTCGTGCCAATACTGTTCAGAGATGTCCTCCCTCTGTGGGCTACTGCTCTGCAATGTATTAGCTCACTCTGTCTGTTGGACAGCTCATATATGGCTGGTGTACACCTGACAGGTGTCCTGTTGTGGAGCAGGCATGGGTATATTTGGGATAGCATGATCAATGCAAACCTTCCACATGCTCATAGAATGCAATTGTCAAGGATTATGCAGAGTGGCCTGTATACTCCCCCAGCATGGGTCCTTTGAAGTCTTCCACCCCAGTCTTCACAAGTGTAAAGTCTGCTTGTGATAAATACAGTTTGTTTGCAGTGACAACCTTGCCTGGGGGTGGGGATGGGATATGGATGTCCAGGGAAAGGTGGGTATGGTCAGATATCAACAATGGTGGTCTACCTCTGGTGTGGAACAGTGAGTACCCATGTTGCAGATGGTCAGGTGCAATATTTATTCCCCCTTGTGGCTGTGGTGAGTGGTTCTGCCATAGCACATGGACTCACAAATTGTAGTGGCTGTAGGGTAATGTTGTAGAGGCCTGAGTAGTTCCCACATACAATATACCTGTACCTGGCGTTAACAACTGGAATGGTGTATGTGAACACCTGCATATCCTGGCACTGTTCCCAGGGAAGTAAAGTGTGTGTCCTGGATGTGGGAAGGGTGGTCTGGACTGGTTGTGTTGTGTGTTACAGGTCCTGTGGTCACGAAGCATGGTATAGAACATAACCTGCCAGTGCGATGTGCATATCTGACCCTGAAGTAGGTGGCTGCAAATGCATATATATGCTATCCCTCACCTGACAGGTAGTACTAGATGTACATACCTCTGTAGAAATAATGATGTCAGCACCCTATAAATACTGCAGGTGCAGAACAAATGCCCAGAAATTCAGATAGTGCGCTCTGCTAATGCGTCTCCCTCAAGTGTCATAATATAGTTAGGTAGGGGTTTGAATACTGCAAATGCTCAGTGTGTGTGTGTGTGTGTGTGTGTGTGTGTGTGTGTGTGTGGGTAAGCGGGGTTGTTGTGTGTCCAAGTCTGTGTGAGGGAAATGTCCGTTTTGGCAACTAGGAGAACACACTACAGGATGCACATTCCCCTTTCTAAACACTGATGATGTCAGCACCCTATAAGTACAGCAGGAGAAAGGAAACCTTCCAGTAATGCAAATAGCGCGCTCCGCTAATGCAGCCATCTCAAGTGTCATAGCATAGCTAGGTAGGGGTTTGAATCCTGCAAATGCTCAGTGTGTGTGGAGGGGGCTTAGTGTGTACACAATTCTGTATGAAAAAAAATGTCCCTTTTGGCAACTAGGAGAACACACTACATGATGCACATTACCCTTTCCAAACACTGATGATGTCAGCACCCTATAAGTACAGCTGGAGACGAAAAACCTCCCAGTAATTCAAATAGTGTGCTCTGCTAATGCATCTCTCTCAAGTGTCATAACATAGTTAGGTAGGGGTTTGAATCCTGCAAATGGCAAGTGTGTGTGTTTAGATGAGGAGAGTTTGTGTGTGTGCAAGTCTGTATGAAAGATATGTGCCTTTTTTGGCAATTAGGAGAACACACTACATGATGCATATTACCCTTTCCAAACACTGATGATGTCAGCACCCTATAAGTACAGCCGGAGAAGAGGAACCTCCCAGTAATTCAAATAGCGTGCTCTGCTAATGTGTTTCTCTCAAGTGTCATAACATAGTCAAGTAGGGGTTTGAATCCTGCAAGTGTGTGTGTGTTTGGATGAGAGGAGTTTGTGTGTGCGCTATTCTGTATGAAAAATCTGTACTTTTTGGCAATCAGGAGAACACACTACATGATGCACATTACCCTTTCCAAACACTGATGATGTCAGCACCCTATAAGTAAAGCCGGAGAAGAGGAACCTCCCACTAATTCAAACAGAGTGCTCCGCTAATGCGTCTTTCTGAAGTGTCATAACATAGTTAGGTAGGGGTATGAATCCTGAAAACGGTAAGTGTGTGTGTGTGGGGGGGTAGTAGGGTGTGTGTAATTGCAAGTGTGAGAGAACAGTTCCTTTTGGCAACTACTACAATACACCAGATGCTGCATATTCCCCCAGTAAAAACAGGTGATGTCACCACACTATAACTACAGCCAAACAGGGCAAATCGCCCAGTAATGCAAATAGTGCGCTCCGATACTGGGTCTCTCACTACTGTCAGAGCACAGTTAGGTATGTTTTGGAAACCCACAACTGCCACGTGTGTTTGTGTCACACAAAATGCCCATGTGTGGGTTGTTGTTCATAACAATGCATTACATTGCTTAAACCAGCAATGGCAATGCACACATGATGTATGTGTGTGCCACATACACATATATACCTGTGACCTTCAATAGTTCTCATGTCTGACACGTGCCTCAAGTGAATAAATGGTATTTGCACTGCATAACATTATGACTGTGTCTTACTGTGCAGGGGCTGCATGCAGTATGTGTATATACAGTGTGAGTTGTATATGGTATCATCCTAACAGCAGGGGATACACATCTGGTCTGGGCCATATAGTCTACATGTAGTCGATGAACAGGTGCTGCATGTTCCCACCTGTTGTGGGAGTGGTAACATGTTGTCCCACTGCAATTCAGTGACTACATGTTAGGAACCTCTTAGCTAGTGTGTTGTAGCTACAGTAATGCTCACACACAATGTTCGGCTGGATGCAGTCCAGCCATATAAAGACATATGTAGAGACCGTCATATTCCCAGTGTTGTTATGGAGGACAGGTGGGTTTCCTGTGTATGGGAGGGTTGTGTGTGCCAGGCTATGAACCAGAAGGCAGTCCAACACACTGTTAGCTGCACATGGATAGGCCATGGTTCTTTGTGCTGTGCCAACAACCTGGAGGTGTGTGTATCTGTAGTGCCTTGAGATACCTCCCCCCTGTTTATGTGTGGTACATGTGTAGGGGATGACAGGCATGGTATGAGGTATAACCTGGCAGTGATGGGTTGCACCTGTGAGCCGTGAATCAGGAATCTGTTACTGCACAGATATTGCAGTTTACCGTGCTGAGGACAGTGTCCAGTGCATGCATCTTGTGGTGTACACTGCTGGTGTTGTATAACATTACTGTTAGTGTCCTATCCCGTGTGATACCCGCGGAGGTGGCTATGTAATCTGAGCCCTGCAGCAAAAGGCACTATGTGTGTATCAAGAGGCTTCGCCAATATACAATGGCCCATGGGTGACACGTGCAAGCTGCCCCTCACAAATCATTGTGGCTTCCCTAGCATGTAAGCACACGCTGACAGCCATTGGATACCCTATGAATGACATTGGAGATTGAGCAAAATGTAGACATAGAACGCCCTTCCTACATATTGTGGTAGCATACCTGGTAAGGGTATGATGGTAACCAAGGTCAGGCTCATACCAGCCCATGCCACATGCTGAGAGAGCCCTTCTATGTTCCCTATCATGTAGTCCAGGGAGGTATGTCTCAGGTCATCCATAGTGGCATGGACAATGACTGAGTCATATGTGTCCATGCCTCTGACTGACCTGTATGCATGTGTTATGTGGTGGACCATAGTGCCCCATGGGCATATCACTGTGACCTTCACCATGTACAGCCTGTTGAGCGGGACCCCACTGCACCGGCCAAGAGAGGTACCTGACACATCTGTAGCAGGTGTGTTGTGTAGCCCTACAGGCTGTGAGTGTTTGGCACACAGGATGTGTGTGCCATGTGTGACATGTGCTCTGTTCCGACTTAACGTATGCCTGTGTGCCAGCTGTGGAGGTGTGTGATGCTCAGGCAGGATGCTATTCTGAGGCTCCAAGTATGCCCCAGTGTGTTCATGTGTTTGGATTGCTGTCAGTGCAGGTCTATGTAAGACTGGTATTGCAGTCACTGTAGTATGTCATGCCACCTGACAAGGTATGCAAGTACTGGGTTCAGAGTGCTCAGTCCCCAGATTGGCTATGTGGTTGCATCTCACACATGTGTTATACTTTCCTGGCCAGGGGAGATGGTTGACTGCATACATGTGGCAGCTGTCACATATTCCTCAACTGGACCATAGAGGTGATTCACAAGTTACCTTTGCACATGCTACCATAGTTGTGTGATTGCCATGGTGATTACCAACACATAGGGCCAATGGGGAACAACATACTGAAGGTGAGTATGTGTGAGTGTACTGCTTCGGATTTCATAGCGCTGGCATTTATGACTGCACACGTGGGCAAATGCCAGGTAAGTCATATGCAATGTGTCACAGGCAACGTACATGTGAACAGGACAGACAGTGACGTTCTGTCATGTGAGACATTGACATACGTATAGTAAGCTATGCAGATGTCACTAGGAATCCACAGAAGCTCTGTAAATCTGCATTGCAGGTGGAATCAGTGTTCCAGGGAACCTCAAGCAAACATGCATGCAAACAAAGCTACAGTAAGCAGGGCTGGAAGTAGTCCATTGTACAACAAAGAAGGGGTACCACTTCCAGTAGGTAACAGTGCAAATATGCAGGCACTATAAACATGTACCCAGGAATGCACAGCTCAGATGTCCAAAGTAAAACTGTAATTATTTAAAATTTAATTTAATTTATATTAAATTGGTACTGCACACATATCAACATGCGCAAACATCCACATTGCATAGTCGTTGTGGGCAACATGCCACCATTAGTGTACATGTCCATCATTACATATCACTACTTGCATTACCTTCTCCACTGTGCTACCTATGTATGTGGCTATCTGTTGACATCCTTACCACCAGTATGCAAAAATGTGCAGCTGTTACACTATGGTACTTACTATGGGTGTAGATAACAATTCAGGACAGTCATACAGTTACTGCATCAGGCATGCTGGGATATACACACAATCATATCAGCACACTGTACTGTTACCAACATGATACTATTAATACACTTCTATGTAGTCACCCTGTGCATCAGCAACATGTTAACCTGTTCCTGCACTCATGTTGGAGATTGCAGGAGGTGGCACAGTTTCATCATATGTACAGGGTGTGAACTAAGTATGCCTGAGTCTGCCACTGATACCACCAATTGACATGTATGTGTATGTGTGTTGGTGAGGGACAGCAGTACAGGGTGGGGCACTGTTGATGCAGTGTGTGCATGTATGTGGTAGCCCTAGGTGTTAACATTTCGCATGTGTGTATGCATGCACACAGTTCCACCTCATGGCTGCCATATACTGGAGTTTGTGGACAGCCAGAGACTGCACCTGGCCGGTCATACAGATCAGTGTCTGTGGCCACGGACATGGTACCTGTGCCTGGCAGGGGTGCTATGGACCGTATCTGGTACTAAACCAGACTGGGTACTGTCATCGGAAGCGGATGTTCGTTAACGGGACACAGGTCCCTGCTGGGACTGTCCAGAGCCACGTGCACGTGGTCTCCTGGGGCGGTCTGATGACAGCACAGACCCAGCATTGCTGGGGCTGCTGCTGGCACTATGGGGGTGTCCGCGGGCCTGTTGTCGTCCGCGCCGACTGCCAGCTGCTGCTGTTGCTGGCATATGGCCACGTTGATGCCGCAACCGTCCACCATTGCCCTGGCTCATGGACATGTAGTTGTGGAACTGCTGTAATATGTCCCCACAACGTCTGTCTATGACATCGGTGAAATTACGGATAGCATTCACAATGTCATGCATACTGTCAGTCATGGATGTGCAACATGCTCTCAGCTCCCTCAGACCCTGTCTGGTGTACCTTTCCATATGTGACTGTGCCTGCATGACAGCCCGAAACATAGCTGAGGTTGACAGACCTGCCAGAGGCAGTATGCCCACGGATGCTCCCACGAGAACCCATGGGCAACTGTCTATGTGGTACCATCTCAGGACCCTGCCCATGGCTGCTGTGTGGGGAAGCATGTGCCACAGATACCACATTACCCTGGTCAATGCCCACTGTATCCTGTACATCACCTAGGGACATTGGTGACATAGGATGTACTGGCAGGATGACTGTGTGCAATGATGGGGTTGACAGCTATATACTGTCAATTGGCTGACCAATAACGGACCCTGATACACCTTCCTGTCCCATCGCACAGATATCATCATTATCAGTACCTGTGGCACCAGATTCAGGTTCCCTGCTGCAGGACACCAGAGCAGCACCAGAACCTGTGGGAGGAAGACAGGAAACACTGTTTACAATGTCTACACAATGTTACCAGTGATGCACACATGCACACATGCACACGTGGACACATGCACACATGCACACATGCACACATGGACACATGCACACATGCACACATGCACACATGCACACATGCACACGTGGACACATGCACACATGCACACATGCACACATGGGCACACACACACACATGCACACCCCGCAGTATACACACAGAGCACTACTGAGTTACACTATTATTACTAGCACTATCAAGACTATTATAGGTATTGTTAATACACACTCACCAGCATGGATGGGCTGCATTGCTGTAACACCGGAGGGACCTACAGAAATGAGGGGATTAATGTCAGTGGGCACAACTGTGCCATTGATACTGCGTATGATACAGTTCAGTAGTACAACAGTTGCCTTTCACATGTCAGCTGTTGATATTGGCAATATCACACCTGCACAATTACATACTATGTTGACAGCTACATACCAAGGACACACCTTACACATGCATAAACTAACAGTTTACAGAATAGTCAAGTGTACATATGGCATATTACCTGCACGCTCCATGTCGTGTTGCTGTGTGGCTCCAGCCTTCATCATAATGCAGGTGTGTTGCTGTTGATATTCCTAGGCTGGAGCCACAACACTTAGGAGTACCCCCTCCAGTCTGGTGAGAGGGGGATGTGTGGCCACCCCACCTCCTGTGGCAACCTGTTGCCTGTGGATATCCGACGCACGCTGACGGACATTTCTGATTAAATCACTGCAGTGATGTCGTACCTGCTCATATGTCCTATTATGCGTGCCAATGTCATTTACCCTACGGACAAGGTCTTGCCACAGTGCAGCCCTCTCTTGCTGATTCTGGCTGGTGCGGGAAAACAGTATGTAATAATCCCGCACCAGGCTCTGGTGTATCTCTTCATCTTCTGCAGCAGAGTAGGCAGGATTTCACTGATGCGCCATGTCCCTGAAAGAGAACACAAACAGGACATCAGCAAACTATGTCAGCAAAATATGGCACACATACTATACATGATACTTAACTGTAGTGATATACTACTACTCCCATATGTAGCATGTGTGTGTCTCTTGGTGGATACACATGTACATGGCCAGATATCAGTGCTCAGCCGACACCTGTGCAACAATACCTGCCACATTCCATACAACATAGTACCAAGCCCCATCAGTCAGCACACTGAGACAGGTCCAATGCACCACCTCACTCTGGGGGTTCATAACAAGGTACTGTATGTGGAACGTCATTCACTAGTGTGATCTAGACACAAACTAATCGGCCTGGATATACATATCCCACCACCACCACCAGCACAGTAGACTACTTTGAAATATATGTGAATAGACAGATTTTCACTTGTTAGGACTGAGATGGTATCCATGCAGCCCACTGGGCCAGTGGAAGCCACAACCCACAATGCTGACCCCTTTGCAAATGCTTCCCATGGACATCCCCAAGAATGCATGGAACATGCACATACAATTCTAACCCAGACCCTATGCACAAAGGTTAAGCATCTTGTCTGGTGGACCCCAGCCAAAGACAAATTGTATAACGATATAAGGAGGCTACTGCAAGACAGAGCAGAATCACATAAAGGGAAGGCATCTGTGGTCAGCACTAGTAAAAAGCTAAGTTCTCTCATAACAACATCCAAGGCCAACTCTGAGAGAAAAATGGCCAAGGACACTAAAGATAACCACAAGGCCTTCTTCAGTTTTGTTAGAAACATGGACCAAAAGCCTCAGATATGCTCAGAGTTAGTACACAACTACATAAAATTCACAGAACCCACAGATATTGGCAACATTCTGGCAGACAGGTTCAGTGCAAATATCCCCCCTCCCTCTCCTCCAAAGAAGAAATACTTATCACAGCTGAATGTAATCTCCCTGTCATCTCAGATGTCCAGGTGAGGGCCGCCCTCAGCAAAGCAGAACACACAGCATCAATGGGACCTGATGGTATCCCTGGATGTGTGCTACGTGAACTCCAAGAGGAGCTACAACCGCATATATAAATGATATCTAACCTTAGCCTTACTACAGGATATGCACCTGAACACTGGCGTACAGCAACAGTGGTCCCACTCCACAAAGGAGGCACCTCTATAGACCCTGGGAACTACCGTCCCATAAGCTTAACCAGCCTGGTCTGCAAAGCTATGGAAAGATTCATTATGGAACTCATATACAGCGACATTGGGGACCTACAGACACTTGATCCCACCCAGTTTGGCTTTGTGAAGGGCTGATCCTGCCTTTTGAACCTGGTTGACTTTTTCAAAACAGTCACTACAGCCATTGATGAGGGCAAAGCAGTCCATATAGCCTACCTGGACTTGCCTAAGGCCTTCAACACAATACCCCACTCAGGCATCATAGACAAGTTCATCAGCTTAAATGTTAATAAATATGTCACATGCTGGGTTGCAAACTGGTTGAACAACAGAATCCATAAAGTCAAAATTGCAGGAGCCATGTCAGACTCAAAGCCAGTCACAAGTGGTATCCCACAGGGATCTGTCCTAGGATCCCTCTTGTTTGGCATTTACTTCTCAGATGTGAAAGCAAACATGGGCGGGTTGTGGATGACAAAGTTCCCAGATGACTGCAAACTAGGTGCCATAGTCGATACACCAGCTGACACACACATCCTACAGACAGGCCTCACTGAAACGGACAACTGGTGCCAGAATCATGGCCTAACACTGAATGGCATGAAATGTATAGTCATCCCCTTTGGGTAAAACAACGTACACACAACTTATCACATAGACATACATATAGATACAGACCAATTACACATATGGAGGGTTCACAGTATGTAGACTATTAAATTGTTACTTTACATTACCTGTGTTTGTCACAGCTGATTGCGTTACCGTTTGTATAGGTTCCTGCTGCTGCTAGCCCAGCTTGATACTGTCACTGATGACAGCTTCAACTTAGTTTTTCTTAACTGTAGTTTTTGTTTGTGTTTTTATTTATTTTTCTTTCTTTCTCTCTCTCTCTCTCTCTCTCTCTGCCTCCAGATGGTGCAATGAAAGTATTGCATGCGTGGACTGGGAGTACAGGATGCTTTTGTAGGTATCTGCATATGTCCATGTGATGGCCTCTGCACCAATTGTTAGCCAGCATTTGCTGATTGCATGCAGCCAGTTGTGTACTGATTACAGTTCTCACTGTGATTTCAGGACAGTGCTATAAAAGGGTATGTGAGATAGGCATTGCCCTTTCAGATTGTAAGGGCAGGGACCATGCTGGTATGCTGTGGACACTGTTCTGTGAGTGTAAAGGTTAGTATCTCTCTCATAATTCAGGCTGTGTTGTAGATTAACATTTCTCCATTCATCTCTCCTGTTTCCTGTACTAAGTGTGTATGTACACTGACACCTACAACTATATATATATATATATATATATATATATATATATATATATATATATATATATATATAAAATAACTGACATTATTACCTACTAGCTACCAACTAGCATGGCTGTTTCTGTTCACACACTACTATTATTGAAGTCCACTAGATTTGACAGTAAATATACATGACATGTTTTGTGTACTACACATCCTATATTCCCTTTACATTCATTCCTACTATTACATGATATATTTATTGTAGCACAATGCTCTTATATAACACTCATGGCTTAGTGGTAAGTCACACCGACTACTGTTTTCAAGGCCCTGGGTTCTGGACTAACAGTGGGATTTTATTTTGCTTTTGAACAGACTACAGGACCTGTTATTCAGAGTGACTATGGCACTTTTAAGCAGTTGTAACCGGGTTAGCACTGGTTTGCGTGGAGCTCCCGCATGCGCACTGGTGTTCAGCTCCACGCACACCCGCTTACAACCGCTTAACAGTGCTTACTCATGCGCACACCCGCGCTATTTTCTTTGAAAGAAATGAAAATGGGGAGACAGGAAAGTGGTGAAAAAGAGGTCACAAAGAGGGTAAGACAGTAGGGAAACAAGCTTTGGTTTTGCAGGAGGGATGTAGGTAAAGCCCATAGCTGCCCATTTCATCATCAGCAACAGCTGTGCATATGTTTGTAATTTGGTGTGACATTTGAAACCTTCCATCCCTGAGAGAGGTGTAAGGACAACAATAATACTTGTTGTACAGCCAATTGTAATTGACAGTTTCCATGTCCAGCAGACATGTGTGCGAAATGGGCAGCTATGTATGGGGCATAATTTTTTTGTGGGTACAGAGTGCCCTTTTTTTTTTTTTTTCAGGTGAGAGTGGTATGTCAGGTAAAGGAAGTCGGTTTAGCTGGGGAGGTAGGTTGGGTAGGTCAACAGACAAGACAAACAAGATGCATACAGGGGTGGTGTATGACATGTGTGGGGGGGTTACACAATTGACGGGGATGGATGTTTGGATATCCAGAGCCCATGAACCCACAGATGGCAACAGTGGAACTGCTATCCCCACCCATGGGCAGTTCCCACTGTACCTTCACTGCCCAGGACAGGTCTGTGTTGGGGGCTATGTAGGCCGAGCAACAGGCATGCCTGTTAGTTGTGCCACCTGTGCCTCAAGCTGGCGTAGGGGCCCAAGAACAGATTCCTGGATCTCCCTACGCACCACAGTCTGGACGCTACGGAGGGTGAGTGATGGTTCTCCTCCGGCCACACTTGCAGAGGGGGGACAAGCCCCATCCCCTGCAGCGCTTCCATCCACAGGTGGCACAGGGCCACCAGAGGAGGGTCCGGACTGGGCACTACTGCCAGGTGCACTCGCCAGCTGAGGTGGGAGAGGTGGGTCCGCTGGAACCCGCCTTCCCTGTCGTCCTATGTTTTTCATTATCTCATGACAGTTTGGGTTAGTAACATACAATACCATTCGCAATTAGTTGTAACAGCATGCATTAGCATTCCCATTAACCAAACACCCAGATATTCACACCATTGAACAGCGAGCATAACACATGCATAATTTTAACAGCAATACACAGTTCAACAACATGCAGGGTTGATTGATGGCAACAGGCCATCAGGTTTGGATGTATGAACAGGGCAGATGCATCAACGTACATGCAAATATGTATGACCCAACAGGACAAATGTCCAGGGGTATTAATTGTGATTGCACATACCAATTTCATGTGGAATGGATTATATGTGGTTATAGGGTAGGGTGAAGAAAATATGATTAACACCGTCAAATATCAATACATATGCTGTACATTTCTAATAGCTGCAGATATATACACACTACTGTTCTACCTACAGTTTCCTATGTGATAACTACTTCAAGTTGGTGATAGGAATGTTACTGCTACATCAATATACATTTTCATTTTTATTCATACACATTCATATCTCGCTCTGTTCAGCTACACCATCCTGCTACATTTGCTTTATATAGCTATAGACAACTGTGGATGTTTGGTATTTCAGACAATCATACTATCTGCATATTGCAGACTGAGAGCAACGTATCCAGATTTTGGGATACACATTCCAGCTACAGGAACATTTTGAACACATTTCGCAGTTTGGTTCTGCTTGTCACATTCATTTCATTCTGTACTGACTGCAGTATACTTATTCAGGAGTTATTACTACTTTATTGGTGGATTCATAACTCTTTCTCACACTCTCTCACTTGTTTTATTTTTACAATTCAGGATGGTACTTACTTCTAGGCTTTATTGACATGTTTTACCTGTAGTTATTACAATCCTTTCCAACAGTCTCACTTCTGTCATGTTTCAGTATTTCAACAGGGATATATTTCACACGTGATTTGCTCATCTTCTGCAGCTGTACTTTTCAGCCTGCTGCAGGTTGTGTACTATTATATTACAGGTGGGGCATCTTTATTTCAGACTTTATTTCAGACATTTTCATTTTTCTGTTTGGATTACAGACTGCAACACACTTTTGTAATCGAGCAATACTTGCAAACACTCTTACACTGTTACTTGAACATTTTATTACTTAGTGACTACACTGCACTCTTTTGCTAACTGTCATACTTTTATATTTATTTACAGTTACAGGAAGAGGATTACTGACCTGCCTGGTGGCGCAACCGCACCAGCCTATCGCCATAGGCTCTGCGGTTCGCAGAACGGACACCTGCAGCTGTAATATAAATAAAGTAATATTGGAATACACATCTCCATAATATCAGCTAGGTTAATTTCTTACATACATAATTAGATGTAACTTACTCAGTAGTGGGGCGTTAGGCATTTGCTGGGCCTCCTGGATCCAAAGGTTCAGTTGGTCCTGCTTGTGTCTCTTCAGGTCCGCATGGTGGTGACGGACCTGCTCACCAGTCCTTGGAATCCCTGTGGCACTGGTGAGATCATGAGCCAACCGGTCCCACGCCTCAGCCTTATATGCTCCCCACAGGACCTGGCCCTGCATGAGTTGGGCCTCATGACTGTGGACAAGGAGCCAGACCATATATCTGGACTCCTCAACGCCCCACATCTGTGCTCAGAAGCAAATACCCTCATCTACTCCTGACATTCTGGCTGCAAGTTAGTTCTACAATCGGTTATGCTGTGTATTCCCGCCTATGGGGCTTATATATGCTGTTTTTCCCGCACTTATCTGTGATTGGCCATTTTGGAATTGTATCAGCTTCACAAAACCTGCTTTATCATGCTCCTCTTTCTATTCATTCCTATATATTTGCTATTACTGCATTTCAGAGTATAGCTGTCATGGCTTAGTGGTTCAGTACCTTGACTATGGTGCATGGTATCCTGGGTTCGAACCTGGCCACTGCTTTTTATATTTTATGACTGTCTAGACAGGCTAGGGGGTGTGTCTGTGTAAAGGCAGTTTTGTTACAGCTTGCTCAACGTTGCCCGTTGGTTAGCTTGTTGGCGCGGTGCGCAGCTCCGCACAAACGGGTTATGCTGGTTTGCACCTCATTTGGCTGTCAGCACGCATATTACGCTCAGCTCAGCTAGGGGCACACAGTTTCAGCGTGTTAAATCATGGCTCACCTACGGGCACTCATTTTGCACCTGTTAAACCACTGCTCACCTTCAGGCACTCATTTTACACCTGTTAAACCACTGCTCACCTTAGGGCACTCATTTTACACCTGTTAAACCACTGCTCACCTACGGGCAGATGCACTCACCTTGTTAAACTATAGCTCAGCTATAGGCACATCTGGCATTTGTTATTATTTTGTTATCTCACATTTCTTCAACATAAATGGCCTATTTCATTACATTTTACATAAAATATAATTTTATATGTGTACATATATGTCAGGGACTTGTTTCGTGCTTATTTCACTAAAAATAAAAATCGATGTTGTAGGGGCTTGAACCATGACTGCCTGCTCTGCAGCCAAAGTCTCTACCGCTACGCTATTGCTTTTTGGCTTACTTTGCATAGTTAGTTCTTATATGCTTTTCCACTTACTGCTAACTGTGGCTAAGCTACGGGCACGCCCGCACAAACGAGCGCACTCATGGGCAAACATCTTTACAATTTAAAAAAAATATAACATGTTCATTTATATAATTTTATGTTCATAGTCTGTGGGGGCATGTGTTGTGTTGTGTTTATTCACATTTACACGGACTCTGTCGTGGGGGTTTACTTTAGGCACTTTTACTCTTCTGGGGGTATGTCCATTTGCAGGGCTCGCCCTACGGACACGCCCCTTACTGTCTTCCACAGACCGTGTAAGCCTTAGGTGTGATTCAGCATGCCCTCATGCATATGCATGACATGCTGACGTCACACCGTTTAACTGCAGCCTCCGTGTAAGCCTTGTAAATCTTACACGGAGGCTTTGTGAATCCTGCCCAATGTATTAACCGAATAACTGAAATGCTTCTGGATCCAATGTTGTGTTCCCTGTCTTACTCAAAAGTTAGGTTATCAGATCCAATCAGATCTGACCTCAGCAATATTTTTTTCAAGAGTGAGTCACAATTTCTAATATTTTTATTTTTATACAAAATTTTTAATTTTGTAAAACATCACTTTCAGGGAAAAATATTAGTTTAAGTTATTATTTTATGAAACCGAAATATATTTATGATTTTATGTACAGCAGAATTCCACTTAACTGAATGCTTGAGGTGCCAATTACTTCGAATAACCTTGTGTTTGGGTAAAGCAAAATCTTTGTGATCATTTGAAGATGACTGCTCCCAGTAATTGTTAAAGTATTCAAGTAGCAGTGCAAGTAATTACTAAAGTAGTGGCACATGGTAGCCATTAAAACATGCATTACTCAGATTAAAACGTTTTATGTTTTAATGGATGACATGCTTATAATCTAGACTGATATACTGCAGTTAATAGCAATGTAGGTACAGCATGAGATAACAGAAGTATCTCTTTCACCTTTACACATCTCTTCAAACTGCATACAGTTTACTAAAGTAATTTTAAGGAATGGCAGATATAAAATACTGCAAATGCATGTTTTTAAAAATGTTAATGAAATTAGTTTTCTTGCCATCATGAAGATATTTTGGAAACACTGTATGGGTTCCAACTACCTATCTGTTCAAACTGCACACAACATATTAAATTACCTTAAAATTATAAAACATGACGTTAAAAATTAAAACCTTTTTCTATAATTTTACAAGTTTCCTTACACTACCATACATACATATATCCATAAATACATAAATAAACAGCATCCATGACTTCAGGATCAGAAAAAAAAACACAACAATATTCCCTAAAAGTTTTCATACAGGGGCAATGGCCATCATTGCGGAGTCTTAAATGGACAAGGCAGCATCACAGTAATCATAAAGGACAATGGTAACCTCTGTGAAATATTGACTGGGGCAATGGTATGCACAGTAATATAGATGGCAAAATCCTTAAATGGCATAACAGTCAGTGTTGTGAAACCTTAAATTGACAATGGCCTTTTAAAGCTTGTGTTATAAACTATTTAGGTGTTACTTACACGATTAGCATCTAAGACTTAAGAATCCACAGACTTTACAGCCTTTTGTTTTGCTCATCTTTACATTGACAAGTCAAATAATACAATTCTGAATGCAGAACCAATCCCTCCCAAAAATAAAATAAAAAAAAACACTAAACTAATTGGAGAATATCACAATTAAAACAGAGAATAAGATAAGAGTTTCAAATATTTGGGGTTCTACTGTGTTGCGTATGTGCCCAGTAATAGATATAAAGATATGCATCTTTTCTGTGACCTATATACAGCCTGCTTCTACTTCCTCTTAAAGATGTAACTGTTTTCTTTGTTCAGTTCAGGTGTTTATTGTCATGACAGTGAAAGATATAATGGCCACAGTACTATGTTATAACTTGTTTCATTCAAATAGGAGTAGTTTCAGCTGAATACAAATTCAGGAGCTACATTTTCTCATTCCCAACTGTCTGAAAATTCAGTTTATTTATCATATTCCATAATTCTCTAGACATGAGTCAAAACTTCTATAAACATTGGAAGAAATTTACTTAAGACAGACACATTGTGACAATACTTGTGCAAGACAGCTTTCACTGCTTTCAGACTTATTTTCTGCTTTCCTTGCAGTTGAGCAACTATAAAGCCAATATATAAAGAAAAGACATGTGAGATCAAAACCTACCCAAAAAGCATGCAGTGAAGCTTGTCCACTGGAAAAAAATTATCTGCACTTTTAACCACTACCCTATTGGTTGATGAAAATTAAACTCTCAAGTGTCATTTGCCAGAGGTTCAACAAGTGGAGGATAGGAGCTCTTCTACAGAGAATCACTGCTGGTGAGTTGTGGCAGCAGTAATGCTCTTTTCAAGGGTAATTTCCCCCTTCTTTAAGTTGATGGTAAAGTGGACTTCGTATATGTAAGTAGTGGAATGTGAGGGCTTAAAATATGTCTTTTCCAGCCATTTATTTTAGGGAGTAGAGGTTGTGTTTTGGCAAGTATCAGGTATGTTGGTTAAAAAATTTGTCTTGTCCACTAGTGGGTCATGCATTGATTTATCATAGTTGATCACTTCCATACATATACATTGCCTCCTGCCAAGCCACACTAATAATATTTAACAGTGTTCATGGAAATATATTTTGATTTTACATGCAGCCTCTCTCAAAGATGACAACTTGTTGCTACACCTCTGATGATTGGTTGTGAAAAATGGGGAAAATGTTAGCCTTTTTTAACGTTTTTCAATTTGTTGCTCTTTTACACTGCCTCCAATAAGCCTTATCACTGAATATTTAACAATGGTCAAACTGCACTATGAGATTGCCTTTTCAAAGGATTCTACAGAAAAAAACATTCATGCCCTTTAAATTTCAGTAAATAGACAGACCAATTTGTTTTCTTGTTCTGTGTCAACATGCCAACTAACTTCCAAGTTACTTATTCGAACTTTCAGCTACTTGCTTTCATCATCAAAACTATTAATTCTTCAAGATTGATTTTTCTTTACTTGCTAGCTTTAGCACTCACATGCAGATATACGTAGATGTTTACATTAACTGAAACCCACTTTGGAAGGGTGCAAGAGTGATGTCCATGCAAAGGGATCCGCCTGTCTGCACCTAAAGTATAGCTTCTCCACTTATGGGCAGTATATGAGGAAGATACAAAGTTAACTTAAATGTAGCTAATATGCATTTGTTCTTGTCCTCCTTTAATGGGTGAACATGCCAATACAGATCTGTTCATCCCAGAATGGAATTTCAAATACTGTCAGGACTAAAATAAAAGGTACTAGGGCACTGTGTGATTTTTTTCTCAGTGTTTCTCTCTGGATTAAGTGACTTTGCATAGGATATGAATGTAAGGAGGAGGTGAATAGTACAGTAGTATGGGTAATATTGATTCCAACCCTTTAGTTACTGCTTACATTTACACTTACTGCATTTGCTTGACATCCTCGTGTAGCTGCCTGTCTTTAACATTACTGAGGGTGAGAAAATCTGCCCGATGGCCTCAAACCACTTCAGATTAAAAAATTCCAATATGTTTGGAGGCAAAGAGAGAAAGTTAGAGAATAAAATGGACTCATTGAGACTGCGGTGAATACTTGAATTTTAGGGCTTGCATATCCACATAATTTATTTCCTAGAATTTCCTGAGGATATTTGATCACTGGCAAAGGGGAAGAAATAATTCTGCTTTTCTGTTTGTGTGTAGAGCTGGGGGAGTGGTACTCAGGCCAAATGATCAAGGTTACACAAGGCCAAGAAAGTCTAAATTCTAAGCCCGACCAGCCAGTGAATGACATGGAGCCTTGAATCTTACAAGTTATTCAACATATTCTCCCTGAACATTAACACAACTGGCACAACATGTCTGAAGTTTCTGTAACCCTGCCAAAAAAAGTCTGAAGTCTGGTCACTGAAATACTGCTCCACTGCTACAATAACTTCTGAATCACTCGAAAATTGCTGCCCTTTCAAACACTTTTTAAGGTTTATAATCAGGAAATAGCCAGATGGAGCAAGATCTGGTAAGTAGGGTGGACAGTCTATGTACTCAGACCCCAATCTCATCAAAATATCCCCAATTTCATCAAAACATCCATCATTTTGTCAAGTTTGTGAACAGGTGCATTGCCTTGCAAAAAGAGAACTCCTTTCCACAGCTTCCCTTTCCCTTTTTCTTTCAATGCCTTAATCAGCACGGCAAGTTACATAGTATTCTACATTAACTGCTTGGTCCCTTGGAAGATAGTCAGTCATTACAGCACCTTCCTGATTCCAAAACACTGTGGCCAAGGCCTTTCTTGCTGAATTTTGGGTCTTGAACCGTTTTGGCTTTGGTTAACCTGAGTACCGCTATTGCATGGACTCTTGTTTTGTCTCAGGCTTATAGTATTGTAACCATGTTTCATCAACAGTAACTAGTCATTCTAAAAAAACTGGCACCAGCTCAATGAAAATACTGCAAAATCAACTTGAAAGTGTCTACTCAACGTCTTTTCCCATCGGCATTCAAAATTTGGGCACTCACTTGGCTAATAGCTTCTGCATACTGAGCTGCTCATGGATTATAAACTCCCCACATTCCCTGGATATCTGTAGTGTTTCAGCAATTGTTTTAACTCATATTCCCCAATCTGCCAAAATCAGGTCATGGACATGGTCAACAATTTCAGGAGTTGACGCCATTTGAGGCCTCCCAGACCTCGCAGCATCTACGATCTCGAGATCACCACACTGAAAGATTGTATGCCACTTCTTCACTATTGAGTAAGAAGAACACTTATCACTCAGTGTTTGCATCATATGGTCATGGATTTCCTTTGGAGTTTGCTTCTGCAGAAATAAGACCTTCAAGATGGCTCGGAGTTCCACACTTTTTGTTGACATAGTTCAATTAATGATCTGAAACAATGTCAAAACGTAGCATTATGATTCTGCAAACTGACACTTTACAAGATGAAATTACCCTCTTTTCAGCTACAGAGGCAAAATAATGGCCAGAATTTAGAAAATTGGTTGGGCTTAGAACTTTTCAGCACACCCTTCGAGCACATTTTATAAAAATATCAGGGAAAATCAAAAGTAAATGATAGTCTGTAATATACTTAAAAGCTGAAAAAATTACACACATTTTTGTTGGCTTTACTCTGGTAGTTTTTATATCATAAAGTGTGAATTGTCACAGAAATTTGAAATGCGAGTCAGCAAGACAAGGATTCTTTTTTGTTGGATTTATTAATGCATAATTGCTAGAATGGTACATGTGTAATCCCTTCATATGCAGATGTTAAACGTTTCATAGGTATATACTAGGCTATCAACCACAAGGGTCCTTATAAGCCTAGCCATGCAACCAAAATGTGACTCACAGATATGATTTATATAGGGGATGGTTTATTGACTGCATCTATCCATCATAGACATAAGTGCCAGAGCAGGGGTGAATTTCCAATTACCCAT
Source organism: Protopterus annectens (assembly GCF_019279795.1). Taxonomy (NCBI): domain Eukaryota; kingdom Metazoa; phylum Chordata; order Ceratodontiformes; family Protopteridae; genus Protopterus; species Protopterus annectens. The sequence continues at coordinate 1,057,603,128 of NC_056727.1, read as the reverse complement.
CCATTGGTTCAAACTGCTCTTAAATAGGGTTAAGATGGAACTCTACTCAAATGGATGGGAGGCTTGTTTCTGAGAATGGGAATTCCCTGAGAAACATATCTGTCTCTCCAGTATGTCCTATTTATGTTGCAAGTAAAATGTAGGTCTTTTAATCTAGTAGTTATGATGATGTTTGCTTTGCTGATGTGCAAAAGGCTCATCAACACAAGGTCCAGGGATGAACTGTATGGCAGGCAAAGAGCATCTCTCAGTAGTCTGTATGTACAGAGTAAAAAGATAGGGCTCTGAGGTGATTAGCAAAGGACATTCTGTTTACTCCCTGTGCTATTTTTTTAATGATCCTTTGTGGATGTTTCACTTGTTGCCTGTGTCTGGTCAGGTACATACCAAAGTGGGTATTATACTCTATGATGGGTCTGATGTGGGCAGAGTACACTGATACACATACAATGACGTCTATGAACCTAGAGACCATGCCTTTACTTATACGTTGAACAACATAGAAATATTGTTTTACTGCCTTGTACACATGTTGAAAAAAGGCTAGGTTACTATCCACATGAGTTCCCAGATCCCTGACAAGTGAATCAATTTTTAAGGGTGATTTATTGATGACATAGTTACCTGGGGTGGCCAACTTCCCAAAAGGTACTATATTGCATTTCTTAGCATTGACATTTAAGCCATGGCTTTGGCACCAGGCATTTGTCTGTGTTAGACCTTTCTGTTGGGTGTTCTCATCTTGGGGGGATTGTATGACTGCTCCCAGTTTTCAATCATAAGCGAACTTGGTTAGCCAAAGGATTTTAACATTGGCTTTGACCTCAGAGATGTAGCTGCCAAAGAGGAGTGGGCTTAGCATGGAGTCCTAAGGGATTGCACTGGTGATCATACACTTTGTGGTGGTAGTCTCACTGATCCTAACCTCCTGGACCATATCTATAGGCCATCCAGTATGCTATGAAAAGGTTTAAGTCTATTTTTGTAAGTTTGTTGACAACGCCCGAGTGAGGTATTGTATGAAATACTTTAACCAGATCTAAGTAGGAAGCATGCAACACTTTCCCCTCATCCATTGCCTTAGTGACCTTTTCAAAGAATTCAACCAGGTTCAGTAAACATGGCCTTCCATTAATAAAACCAAACTAGGATGAATTCAGTGTCTGGAGGTGTCCTATGGTCTTGTTTACAATTTTCATGATAATTCTTTCCATGACTTTGCAAACAAGATTAGTCAGACTAATGGGTCTGTGGTTTCCAGAATATGTTGAAGGTTCCCCTTATGAAGGGAGATGACAACCACAGTCCTCTGTTGTTGTGGCACATAGCCTGTTTTATGACTATAGTTAGATAGTGACTCCAGGGGTCCTGATAATTCATATTATAGACTGTCAGGAGCCATCCCGAGATGTCTATGGGGCCCATTGAGGCTATGTTCTTGACTTTACTGAGCATAACCAATGCATGTTCCCTAGGTACATTTGGATTGGTTATATTTGAGGATATTTCTTGGGGCTGATAGTTGGGGGTGATAAAGGATAAAGTTGGAACTAAATTTGTTAACTAACAGGTTCACGATATTGCTAGGCTCAGTGAATGTGGCACCATTATCCACCAGTTCAGGACATTGCTGTGTGAGGCCATTGAGGTTTCTGACAAAACTGAATAAGGCTGTATGGTTATCTTTCACCTGGAAGGCCATCTTAATCTCTAAGTTGGCTTTGTTTGACCTAATAAGCTATCTTAGTTGCCTATTTAGTTTGATAAGAGATAGTTTGTATCTTTATTGGAATTATTCTTCCTGATTTTTGCCATGTGTTTTCCTTTTCTTGTACATCTTGTTTAATTTGGGAATGCCACCAAGGCAGTTTGTTTCTGGGGCTAGTTCTGGGCTTACTTCTGGAAGGTACATCAACCTCTATGCAGCCACTGGCATGATTGTACAGATGTCCTGAGAATACTTCAGTGTAGGCTGCTGAGGACTTAAGGTTTGGAGGGGCATAGTTTTCCTTGAAATAGTTCCCAACTGTTACTGATTTTACTAAGTCTACATAGCTGATTCTGATTTTGAAGGAGGCAAATGTATGGTTAGGTCTTACCGGAGAGGACAAGACTTTGGGTGGGGCTGCAGCATTTTCCCATGTATGTGAGTATGAGGTTCAGTATGTTGGAGACTCTAGTTGGCATTTTCAGTATTTGTTGAAGGGTGTTTGTATTTATAAAGTCTAGGAATCTCTGTACCTGTATATTTGAGGCCATGTAGGATTCCCAGTCTATAGAGGGGTAATTAAAGTCTCCCATATGTAGGTTGTTAGGTTGGATTATCAGTGCCCCCTTTAGGTCTACGTATGCATTGTGATCTTTTTGTGACATGGAGGGCAACCTATAGCTGACTAGAATATAGTACAGGATTTTGTCTATGATGTCCTGCATGTAAAGGAACTCCAGCATGTCATCCTGTTTGACCAACCTAGAGGTAGGCTTATTATTGATGTATATTTAGTCCTTGTCTGTGCAGCTGGTGGACTAATAGTGTGGAACACATTGAAACCTTCCACTTCCAGAGTATTCTCTGACACTTTCAACCATGTCTTGGTAACTGCATAAATGTCTGTATTCTCAATGAGTGTGATGTGTGTTTGGAAGAAGTGCATTTTGCTATTTCAGTAGGTTTGTCAATTTGGCATTGCCTTAAAAAAGCTACAATGGGTTGGATAAAGTTGTAGTCAGTAATTGAATTCCTAAAGGGTACAGGTGAAGACCATCCTTGGCAAACCAATGTAGTCTGTTAATCATGTCCTCCCAAGTTAACAAATAAGGGATCCCCTTTGAATGACACCAGAAAGACAGCCAATTTGTTTGCTTATATTGTAGCATCATCCTCAGCAATGGTAACATGCTGTTCAGTGTTAGGCCCACACCAGCTTGAGACTTGCAGTCTGACAGCTCCATAATGTTTTTCTTCATATAGTCCTAGGAGGTACACCTCAAGTCATTTACACCTACATGGACTGTGATGGAATCATACTTGTGCCTGTGGTGCAATGTTTCAGTATGTGCATGATTTGATGGATCCTTGATTCAGATAAGCAACTAACCACTATCTTCTCCTCAATCAGCCTGGTTAAAGGGTTACCAGTATGTCTTACAATGGAGTCCCCTATGATGAGAGTCCTGGGAAGTGTGATTGCTTGCCTTGGGGGTTTAGTGTTTGGGAGTATATTGAGTGTGACTGTATGTGTGGTGTTAGGTGTTCTTTTTTTCTGAGTAGCTTTGGGATTGCTGAGACATAGCTTTATCAATGGACAGGCTAGGTGATATTTGTTATTTAGGAGGATTGCTTGTATGTGCATTAACATATGTTAGTCTATGAGTGTGTTGTGTGCTATGTGAGGTGGGTATTGTGTGCATGGCTTTGATAACCTGATGTGCGCTTGTATGTGAGAGTTTAGCCTCAAATGTCATTGTATAAATACACTTATTGCATACTGTGTTTGTTTCTTTAAGGTTTAAGTGGTGGTTGGTAAAAATCAGACAATTTCTACATTGTCTCAAGATGCTCAAATACACAAAACTGCCTACAGAGAAGTTAGGGAATCGCATATATATGCAGTCCGTTCCATTGATTGGTGAGCTACAATGAGGTTGTGTATTAAGGTTAGAAGGCATTTAAGGGTGCATTTGTTGATACAAATTATGGTAAATAGTGCGAAATTCTACTAACTGTAATGTTTATACAACATTGAATTCTATTAACCTATAGGTGTTGCCACTCTACACCTAAAAAGCTGCTCTAAGCTTGTTGGCATGCAAGGTATTTGCTCTATATTTACTGCTTTACATGGTACAGTTTTATTGATATTTCTATAGGGAAAATTTGCTTTCTAACATTGATCTGTGGAAAACAGTGGATGGAAAAAGTACCTAAATAGCTAATACAACAGACAATAGCAATGAAATAGGGGAGGGAGGGACTTTGGAAATCAGATTACCAAAAGGGACAAAGGCAGGAGGAGTAGCCTTGTAAAGGCACAAGTGAAAAAGTGTGGGAGAGCTGGGAAAAAATTCAAGAAGGTAAATAGAGACTAGCTAGAGTGACATCCAATTGAATGAGACCAATATTGGAGCTCTTTCAGAAACTTTAGCTTAATGTCTCAGTAGAAGGTTGGGCAGACCCAAAGAACAGGGGAACAGAAAGGCACATAATGCAGCTTTAAGCAGGTAAGTGATAGTTAAAATATAAAACTGTTGGATCGAAACTGGAACATCAATAACAGTAAAAGCACTGAAGCACAAATTCTAGAGCAGAAATAAATGATACTCTGACTTCTGAATTCTACTACAGTTTTAGGCACCAGACTATGGAGAAATTTACCAATAACACTGTTTATGGGAAAATGCAGTAATCAAGGACTAAACAAGGCTCAGATATGGCAATGGTCCACAATTCTGCCACAACTGTGAATGGAATTGCAAGAATATGGTGCAGTAGGGTTTAAAGTACAAATAACTAGCTTTTACAAATAATTCTACCTGTGGAGATAGAAGTGCAATATAATCTTGAAGCATAATCTACCCAGAATTGCAAATTAAGCTAGAAGACTAAGATCTCAGAATAAACAAAAAAATGCTAACGAACATGGAATAAAGTAAAAAATACAACAAAGTATCACCACACAGGTCACTGTGAGTGCAACTTAAATCATCATCATCTTTCAGCTGTTCCCGTTAGGGGTCGCCACAGCGGATCATCTGTTTCCATTTCTTCCTGTCCTCTGCATCTTGCTCTGTCACACCAGCCATCTGTATGTCCTCTCTCACCACATCCATAAACCTTATCTTAGGCCTTCCTCTTTTCCTGTTACCTGGTAGCTTCATCCTTAGCATCTTTTTCCCAATATACTCAGTATCCCTCTTCAGCACATGTCCAAACCAACGTAATCTTGCCTCTCTGGCTTTGTCTCCAAACCTTCCAACCTGGGCTGACCCTCTAATATACTTATTCCTAATCCTGTCCACCCTCATCTCACCCACTGCAAATGTTAACATCTTTAACTCTGCCACATCCAGCTCTAACTCCTGCCTTTTTGTCAATGCCACTGTCTCCAACCCATATAACATAGCTGGTCTCACTACCCTTTTGTAGACCATCCCTTTCAGTCTTACTGGTACTCGTCTGTCACAAATCACTCCTGACACTCTTCTCCACCCACTCCATCCTGCCTGTACTCTCTTCTTCACCTCTCTTCCACACTCACCATTACTCTGAACTACAAATCCCAAGTACTTAAACTCATCCACCTTCACCACCTCTACTCCTTGCATCATCACCATGCCTCTATTCTCCCTCTCATTCAACACATATATTCATTCTTAGTCCTGCTGACCTTCATTCCTCTTCTCTCTAAAGCATATCTCCATCTCTCCAGGATCTCCTTCACCTGTTCCCTACTCTCACTACAGATCACAATGTCATCTGCAAATATCATAGTCCACGGGGACTCCTGTCTGATCTTGTCTGTCAACCTGTCCATCATCATTGCAAATAAGAAAGGGCTCAGACCTGATCCTTGATGTAATCCCACCTCCACCTTAAACGTATCCGTCACTCCCACCGCAGACCTCACAGCTGTCACACTACCCTCGTACATATCCTGTACCACTCTTGCATACTTCTCTGACACTTAAATATGAAATAAAATTTTATTCTCTTTCCTTTTTGATGAAAAGCTTGTTACTCACAGTTCAGGGTTTTCCACACCTCTGCAAGTCTTTCATAAAAGACCCTGAGTGGGGGTAGCTCTGTGTTGGATATAGCAGGCTAGCTTGAGAGATGTACAATCGAATAAAGACAATATTGGAGCTCTTTCAGAAAACTTTACGTAATGTCTCATTAGGGGGTGGAGCAGACACAAAGAAAAGAGGAACTGAAAGGGCAACAGATTGCAACTTTGCATAGAGAAATGATATGGAGAATATAAAATAGTATGATTAAAACTTTTATATCAGCAACATTAAAATCACTAAAATGCAAATCCTGGAGCAGAAAAAAAAATGCTCTCATTACTGAATTCTACTATAGCATCAGGACTATAATATGCAGAAATTAACCAGCATCACTCTTTATAGGAAAAATGTAGTAATGATTGACTAAGTAAGGCTCAAATTTGGGAGTAGTCCACAATTCTGCCACAACTGTGAATAAAACTATGAGATCAAGGTCCAGCAGGTTTTAAAATGCAAATGGTTAGCCTTTACAAGTAATATTTTTTATGGAGATAGAAGTGCAATATAATGTAGAAATACAGTTTTTCTGCAATTAAGCTACCAGACTCGGGTCCCAGGACAAACCAAAAACTGCAGATAGACATGGAAAAAAGCAAAGACATCCAAAGAAGTATCACCACACAGGTCACTATAAGTGATATGGGATTGGTTCTAAGTGCCTAATGATGAATTTGGCAATGCAATTACTTTAGATACAAAACCAGGTTATGGAGTATGAGTGGGTTTTATCATATTGCTCAGTAGATAAAACACAGCAGAGGTGAATTACTGGCTGGTGGTCTGACAGCAGATGCTGTCATTTCTGTGTTTGACAGGGAATGGGACTGTATCAGTACAGTGCTTCATAGGTTGTTACTAGGCCAGCATTCCAGGAAACCTCTAAGAATGGAGCCTAATTTCTCAATTCTCCTGAAGCACTGTCTGATTAAGTGATTTGCTCAAGGTCACATGGTATGCAAACGAAGGCTGGGTTAATCGAACTCTATCACAGGAAGCAACTCATTAACACACCATTGCCTTATTCCTCTGTGGTAACTGCAAGTCAAACTGTTTGGACTTTTTATTTTTATCTATGTGCTGACCAGGTAAGCCCACTGGATGGGAGTACAGTCTGGTCAACTCATTATACCCCAGAGATGCCTACAGGTGTTTCTGCAGTTGCATTCTAGTGACACCTCTAGGCATCAAATATTGCTTATTCATATTTGCAATAATAATTCCAGAACCATGCTACATACAAAGTATTACAAAATTTCATTTTAAAGCTTATACAATGACAAACACAACTGCACTGATATTTGATCTCTGTCTAGTACAGATAAAGGAAATATTAGTTGTTCATATAATATTTATATCTCCATAAATTTAATGCATTTCTAAATATCCTAACACCAAGTAGCACAGACAGAACTACTTAGTCTCATATGAAAGCTCTCAGCTGGCTGAACAAAATGCTGTTTACAGTATATGTGCAGCTTGAGTGCTTGCTGAGATATTGTAAGTTGTTTACAAAATATTAATCATTTAGTAGTTACTATGTCTACTGTAACTTATAAAATCCAGTTTAAGACCTAGAATCTAAATAATACTACTGCTATAAATGTAGTTTGTGCTGAAGAGTTTGACATCTACATTTCTTTAATAACCCCTGTGGTTCCAGAAATATGAACATTTGTTTGAAATGTGAGAACATAATTTGATTTTATCAAAAAGCTTAGGCTCCACCGATTGGAAGTTACAGTGCAGAGTTCCAGACCTACACTGGAGAGAATGTGTTAAGTGACTTGCTCAGAGTCACACAGTAGGCCAATGAAGTAAAAATAATCAAACGTTGTATCCTGGGCACAGGAAACAACTCACTGTAGTCCTCTGTGGTGCCTTATTAGTGCAGAACATTTTTAAATTACATTCTGACATGAGGCATACTGGATATGCGGATCTTTCAGGTCTTGCTGTTTGTGTGATCTCTGAAATTTAAGTTAGTTACATATATTGCCGGGCACATTGTCATTCATCACACAATATTTTGCTTTTGTTTCTGGGCAGGTTGTCATATTTCTAATTATAAAGAGTTTTAGATTTGTAGAGTCTTATTCTGAATTGTTGGATTTCTGAATATGAAGTCACATGCTATCTACATAGCCCCCATAAAAAAAAAACAAATGACACATTTTTGGCTTTTTGTGGACTTTCTTTCATGGATGCCAAATCCTGAACCACAGATAGCCCCAGTCTTGGTCTGCAGATGTCCTCTGCTCAAGTCAACCTCCATTGCAGAACTGTAATTATCAGGTTTTCTTAACCAAATCATGCAAACTCACTGTTCAGGAATTCTGAGACAAACATAATATTTATTTATTTATTTATTTTATTTTACATTTGTTGACTGGGCTGGTCTAGCTGGATACATATCCTTTTTCAGTAGAGGCCCGGGGAGAAAAGCTCCAACATAATAATATGAGAGAGATTAAACATACAGAGAAAAATTGAACATACAGAGAAAAAATTAATACTTTTAACATAGGTATAAATGAGTACAGCTAACAACACGTGTGACTAATTTACCATTCCTATGCTGAGGAGGTAGGTTGGCGAGGGAAACCTAGAGGAGGAGGTACTAGACTCCAGGAGGTGATGAGTCTAGTGAGGTGGTTGTTGGCTGGGTTTAGTCTGGTTTAGGGCAGGGACATAACCAGTGTGATTTCAGGAATTCGCTGAGGTTAATTTTAAATAAGTTAAGCGAGGTTATACTTCTTAAGTTGTTTGGAAGTGAATAGTTTCACAGAGTATTACTAAGCTAACAACCTAGCAGGGCTTTCCAAGTGTAGAGAAGTTTTCTCAGAAGAATTACATCCTGTATTCAAATAGGACATTGAGGGCCAGGCATTTATAATCTATCTCTGTCCATAAGGGACATGGATGCCAGGTCCAGTGTAAACTTCACATTCCCCATTCATTGGTCTAAGCTGTATTTAAATTGTGTAACGGTGGTACGGCGGTAGTGTTGTTACCTCACAGCAAGAGATTCTCCTGTTCGATTCTCAGCTTGGCTTGAGAGGCCCTTCTGTGTGGAGTCTGCATGTCCTCCCCACGGTTGGGTAGCGTTCGAAAGACATGCGTGCGTAAATGGGCGTGCCTTCGTTGAAGGTTGGACGTTGAGCTGGCACCTCGGCGTTTCGTAAAAAAATCTACTGCCAATCATTAGCGGACCGGAGTTCTGCTTTGGCGACCCCTTACCGGGAAAAAGCCGAAAGACAAACAACCACAACAACAATAGACAAACTAAGCTTCACATGGATGGATAGCCTGTTCTATAGAATGGCCATTCTGGGACACATATCTGTCTTTCTGGCATATTCTGTTTAAGTCACAAACAAAATTCTGGTCCCCAGACCTTGTATTTCTGACCCTATTTGACTTAGAAATATGCAGGAGATTAATAAGTGTGGGGTTTGTGGATGCCTTGTATACCAGTCATAGACTACCTCTCAGCAATCTATAGGAGACTGAGTACAAGGAAAGGCCTTTATGGTGCTCTGCATAATGTAGGTTTGTTATGCCTTGTATTCTTTTATCAGAGAACCTCTGAGGTTGCTCAAGTTGTTGCATTTGCCTGGTCAGGTACATACCAAAGGGACCATTGTACTCTATGATTAGTCTGATAAAGGCAGCTTATGTTGCAATAATGACATTTTTGGACCTAGATGCCATGCCCTTAGTTATAAGTTGCGCAATATAAAAGGATTTCCTCACTAATGTGGCCACATTATGGTCAAAAGTAAGGCTACTGTCTATGTGTACCCAGATCCCTGACCCCTAGGTCAATGCTTAGGGGCATATTATCAACATGGTAATTAGCTGGGATAGTTGATTTCCCAAAGGGTATAATTATGTATTTCTTAGCACGAAGTTTAAGACCATGGCTTTGGCACCATTTGTCAGTCAGCGATAGGCCTTTTGAAGAATGTCAGTGTCTACAGCAGAGTCAATGATAACCCCCAGCTTGCAATCATCTGCAAACTTAGTCAGCCATAAACCTTCAGCATTTGTTCCCACTTCAGAGATCTGTTTCATTCAACTGCCATAATAATTTATCTGGTCAAAGATGAGTGAGTGAGTGAGTGAGTGAGTGAGTGAGTGAGTGAGTGAGTGAGTGAGTGAGTGAGTGAGTGAGTGAGTGAGTGAGTGAGTGAGTGAGATTATAATTTTCACTAAAGCTTTAAATTAAAGCTTTAGATGTTTTGGTCCTTTAGATAACTGTGCTGAATATTGATTAGCTACTGTGCTGAATATTGATTAGCTATTTTTTTGTAGATTCTTATGTATACAATTTATTCTAGATTGGCCTAGAAACCACACACCATTTTGACATGTAATATTCGTCATTGATAGTATATGTGGTATAATGGGAGATAGCACCACCATTTTCTGTTTACTGAGGTGGGACTTATTGCCATCTTCTCACATCATTTATTTTATTGCATCTTACACCAAGAATAGCAATGAATGCCATAATTAAAAATGGTATTCAATGGTGCAGATATGAATTTACTTAAAAGTAATTTTGTGCAAACCTTAAAAAAAAGCCACAAATATATTTACTTTCTAATTTGATTTGCATAACATCTTAATGAGATGCTGTTTCATTAACATTAAATATTGTATTTGGCAGTCAAATGACATTTCACATCATGATAGAGTTCAAAGGTTTTTATATAGGTGTAACTAGGGTGGGGATGAAGGGGGCAGCTGTGTAGATTGCAAGCTGTTAAGGGGCATGACTGGTAGGTGCCAGTGGTGTGTTAGTGCTGAACAGGTGTTGATTTGTGAACCATGAGGAGAAAATGAATGATGATGCTGCATTTGCTGTCATGACTGAAGTGTTGAAGCATTATAGCAGTTTATGAGTGCAATGCTCCAGATGCATGTTTTTGTAACGTGGGAGGAAACCAGAGTAAACACATATGAATGCAGGGAGGACATGTAGACCCCACATAGAAGGCACCCCAGCCAAGAATCGAACTGGAGAACCACTTGCTATGAGACAACAATGCAAACTGCTGCACCACTGTGCTGTATTAAGCTACTTGTTACACTCTCAGCAATGTCTGCTAAAGAGAGGGGAGGTAGTTTTTCTCTTCAATATATTTTTTCTCCTCAATTTGGAATTGAGGGTGTGCCAGTTTGGGGATCTACACAGGGCCCCAGATGAGCTAGCTACAATTTGGGGTTTTTACTGAGCTTATAGCCAATGACACCATCAAGAAGTTCAGACACATCACCGATATGGTAGAAGACTAACATTATCCCACATTGTGTAGAGGTTTTCCACAGCTAAGGGTTAAAATCTCTGCTGGTCTCATCACTGATGAGTTTGTTTGAACTCGTGAAATGTGTGGGCTTTTTATGGATGCTCTGCTTTTCTTCCCAACTACAAAAATGTATCAGTTGATTAATGAATCTAAACTATTCATATGTATTACATTATCACTTGTCCTCGTGAACTGGTTTATACACTGAATATGATAAGAGACAGACCATCACAGTTTCCTGTTTTAACAAATCATTATAAAATGAAAATTAAAAAAATGTGTTCCTTTCCCTTTTTGTATAACAGGAGAGATGTGATAGTCCATACTCTTTATAAGCCATGAACACAATGCTCTTTGAGAAGTATTAGCTACTGTGGCAATGTTTTAGCCTAGAAATATTTAATGTAAGTTCCTTTATCATTATGCACATGAAAAAGATTGAACTATAAGGCTAATGCTCCCAAAAATATTATCCAAATGGATTTCAAAAATATACTCATTTAAGAAGCTTCTTAACTGACATGCATATTTTATAATACATATACATATATATATATATATATATATATAGGTTTACTATCATTAATTTGAAAATAAAAACAAATCATGTCTTTATTTTCGAAGTGTTACATCGGAAATGAACATTTCCGAATCCACCTAATCTCGAAAACAAGGGTGTATTGTCGAAAATGTAAACGCGACATTTACGGAAATACACAGCAAACCCAACCTTCCCATAACCACCTACCTACCTAACCGACACACACAGTTAAGCAGGGGGGGCTGCACCCCCCTGCACCCCCCCGTGGGGGGCTGTGCCCCCCACACCCCCCCTAACTTAATATTCCAACTCCGAGATCGCACTACAGTGAGGAAAGGGATGTATTTCCCTAACCCCACTGTTACGCGATCGCTCCCATGAGCGTTGGAATTGCGAATGCATAGTCCATTCGCAATGGCAACGTTCGCTCACATCACCTGCCGCAATATGAAGTATTCAGACATCTGATGTTCGAATACTTCATAGCCGTGCAAGTGCACGTCGGCATTGTGATGGTAAACCATATATATATATATATATATATATATATATATATATATATATATATATATATATATATATATGACACATGCTCGACTAGCATATGTCCGAATCACAAAACATTGAACACCCATACACAAAAGTGCTTAACATCGAAAAGCACTTCCATGTATGTGTAGTTCAAAAAACAAAACATCTACATTTCTGCAGAGGGGCTTTGCCCCCCTGCAACCCCCACACCCACCCTACTTTATTATTATCACTCCGAGATCACACTACAGTGGGGAAAAGGGAGTTTTCCCTTACCCGCACTGTAGTCAGAATCTACGAAACAGGCACAGATACATGGAAGCACTTGTCAATGTTAAGAGCTTTCGTGCATGTGTGTTCGAGGCTTTGTGATTCGGACATATGCTAGTTAAGTATGCGTCCGGATCCAATATTCCAATATATACATATATATATATATATATATATATATATATATATATATATATATATAGATATGTGTGTGTGTGTGTGTGTGTGTGTGTATATATATATATATATTTATATATATATATATATATATATATATATACATATTATATATATATATATATATATATATATATATACATATTATATATATATATATATATATATATATATATATATATATATATATAAATATAAATATAAATATATATATATATATATATATATATATATATATATATATATATATAGAGATATAGGTAGATATTTACAGAAAATACCTTTCTTCAAATAATAACAACTTAAACACTGTCAGATATTTTAAAATCACTTTTCTGATGAGAATGAACTGCACCTTTAAGAAAGCCACTGTCTGTATTAATATATATGGAGTGCAGAACTTGGGGAGAAATACAGTAAAACCATATTGCAACTTTCTGTATTGTTGTTAAAAGTAGGAAATAAGCCAATACTTTTAAATAGCACATGATCTAATTAAATACTTAAGCAATAACCCATGCCTGGGTGTGGGTAATGCTGGATTTACCCACGGTTGGTGTGGTTTGGTCACGAGGGTGACCAAAATGCAGGTGTGGGCATTCTTAGGGACAGCAGGGTACTACAGAAGGTTCGTCCCCAGTTATAGTTCCATAGCTACTCCCCTCACAGATCTAACAAGAAAGAACAGGCCACATAAGGTAGTGTGGACCCCAGCATGTGAGCAGGCAATCCAGGAGCTTAAGGAAGCTTTGGGAGGACCCCCTGCGTTAGCCAGTCCAGATTACAACAAAGAATTTGTTATGCAGGTGGATGCTTTGAAACATGGGGTGGGGGCTGTACCTAGCCAGATTTCTTCAGAGGGAGAAGGGCACCCAGGGAGGAAATGCTATGCAGCTGTAGAAAAGGACTGTTTAGCCACAGTGTGGGCACTGCAGAAACTTCAACCTTATCTGTATGGAAGAAAATTCACTGCAGTGACAGATCACAATCCCCTAACATGGTTAAACAGAGCCAGCCAGAAAAATTCCAAGCTGCTAAGATGGAGCCTAGGGTTGCAAGCATATGATATGTCAGTGCAGCACCACAGTGGAATTAGCAATGCCAACGCAGATGAGCTCTCAAGACAGAGAATGGGGTAAGGTATACTCAGACAGACCTAACCCTCTCAAGCAATGTTTCTCAAGGGACACTTGAAAAACTAGCTTTAGTTCTCCGGGGGGGGGGTGGATATGTGAAGATATGTGAAGGCTGCCAGGCTAGCTAGCTAGGATTTTGTAGATGATTCTTTTATTTGTAAATATTAATATAAGCCACAGGCTTGTTTTCTTAAATGAAAGAAAATGGTGTTAAATGTGGAACTGCAAAAAATGCAACAACAGTGCACTTTGCTGTAGGAAAGCTGATAAGTCAAGCATTGTTTGTTGATCACAAAACCCAGAGCCAAGATGTCTGGATGAAGGAATTCTTGCTTTTGTTTTGAGACTAGAATTAATTGCTAGGATTTGCATGTATAATGCTTTTTATTGGTGTGGCTTCCTGACCAGGTGCAAGATCAAAAGGGCTGTTACACTCTGAGCTTCTGTTAGCCTGGGAAACAGAAATAATGATGTAATCTGAAATGAGTCAGCAGTACTGTGTTATCAATTTGAGGACAGAGAGACTCAGAGCATTTTGCATTTGTCTTGAGAGCAGCCAACATCACCAGCACTCTGCCTATGCTCTATATGTAAGTTTATATTAGAACTGTGTTTTCTCTTAGGTATAGCTTGGAAATAGGAGGATTAGGCTAAGTGTTTTTTTCTGTACTGATGTCAGAACTTTTCTACTGTATTATTTTAAGCATTTCTCTTTGATCTCTGAACTCTTGACTAGCACCATGTAGTAAGATGTATTGTCTTGTGTTTTATTATTTATTATTAAATATTTTAAACCTTTCAGCTGTGGCTGTTTTATGTAGAGATAATTTAAGCTCTAGAGTACATTGCTTGTATATAGTGACACTGTCCAAGCCACTCCACATAAGCCTTGACTGTTCAGTTGCACTTACCATTTGGATAGTAATATTGCACAGTATAATTGGACACCCTTTCATAAGGGCCTTTTAGTAGCTGATAAATATTAGTGGGTGGTGGCAGTGATTTCTGGGAAAAAGGGGCACAGCTGGAGAACCTGTGCCAGCCTTCCCCAGGAGTGTCTGTGTCATTGTATATAACTCTTATCTCAAAGTGTGTGTGTGTCAGCTACTTGGGAAAGGACACAAAGCACTGGTTGGGCAGAGAGGGTGTTAGAGGTTTTAGCTTGCCCACTAGGCTGAGATCTGGACCATATAGCTGTGCCAGTGGGGAGTCTTATTGGGGGTGTGGAGAGAAAGGGAAAAACCAGCCCCAGACTGACTGTGATCTCTATGTGCTTTTAAGGGAAATTGTACTTTGCTGTGTGTGTATTTGTTATCCTCCCCTATGTGGACACTCCTCACTGGTGTTAGTGGTGAGGAATGAGGCTCCTTGATTGCTGTGCCAGTATATGGGCATCACAACCTTCACACAGGATTGTGTTTCTGGGTTGTCAGTGGGATACCTCAGTTCAATGTGCTTCTCTTTCACAGGAGAAAATAGATTTATATCTAGATCTCTTTCTAAAGTTTGTCACTTAGGCTAGGGTCACTTTGTGGGAATACCTTAGAATTTTGGGTCTCGTGGCATCTATGATTCACATGATATCCTGGCAACATGAGAAAGATACAATAGTTTCTGAAGTCTTGTTGGTCCTTTCAATTTCAGATGCAGTATTTTTTTTTCCAGATGGGAAATCACTTTGTGGAAGCAGCAAATATTCTTAAATTCAGGTCTCCATACTTCTTCCCTGTTCCAAAGCAGTCATCACACATACATCAGACTTTGCTTGGAAAGCAGTTTCAGGAGTTCAAAGGTGCACATCATGTAGGATACCAAGAACAGATGCAAGCACATAAATATAAAAGAGATATTTGCTCTGATCAAGGCACTCACCTCTCTGAAACATCTTTTGTCATTGGAACCTATTCAGGTTATTACAGACAATATCATAGTTATGTGGTACATTAACAAGCAGGGGGGAACAGGTGATACCCTCTTTGTAGACTAGCCTTGTTATGTTGGGATATTGCTTCATGGCACAATCTCACTCTACAAGAATCCTGCATTCAGTCAGAGCAAAGCTGTGTGGCAAACAAGCTGAGTAGGACAAGGGGAGACCCTCAAGAATGCAAACGAGATCAGGGTATCTTTCAAAACGTGATCCATCTGTGGGGAGTTCCTCATGTAGATGTGTTTGCCTCATCTCTTAACAAACAGCTGGCAAGAGTCTGTTCCAGGATTTCATGCAAGAAGGCCTTGAAGACAGATGCCTTTTGACTTCCTTGGACAGGAATTTTGTTGGCCCAGGCAACAGCGATTCTCCAGTCTTTTTTAATGGCCAGGCAATTACCACAAGCTTCCTCTCCGAATGGACCTACTCACACAACATCAGAGGTGTTTGACACACCACAATCCCAATTAACTCAAGCTAACAGCCTGGGGGATATAATCTTAATTCTCTTTAGGCACCAGTTTAAAGAGCATGTGCAGCAGGTATTAATGGAGGTAAGAAAGCCTGCTACTGGAAAATAATATATTATCAAATGGAAAGGTTTCAAGTTGGTGCCAACAAAATAACCAGCACCCATTCAGAGTTATTTTTTTTGGGAGAGGGGTTACAATATTCACGTGAGTTATTATTCTATGGCTTTTCTTACTCAACATCAGGGTTTATTTATCAGTCATTTCAGCATGTTTGCTCATGGATCCTCCTCTTTCAATGCACTCTCATGTCAAAATGTTTCTGAAAGGGATTTTTCATAAAAGATCTTTCCTCATTGGGATCTTAACTTTGTGTTAGAGAAGCTATCACCTGCTCCATTTGAACCAGCTAACCCGGATGACTTGAGGCACTTAGTGTGGAAAATAATTTTACTGATTGCTCTGACCTCTGCAAGAAGGGTATCTGAGCTGCAGGCTCTTATGGTGAGTCATCCCTATCTCATTTTCCACAGGAACAGGGTTTCTTTGAGAACTAATGCTACTTTTATGTTTAAAGTGGTATTTAAGTTTACTTTAAGCCAAAATATCCATCACCCCATTTTTTTCTGGAGCCTGAAAATAAGAGAGAAAAGATACTCCATACCCTGGATGTCTACAAGATAATTCAGGCACTCTCTTGTTAGAGCTAAGTTTTTCAGATCTTCGGATCAGTGTTCTTTCTCACTAGGGAAAGAAGAAGTGACAAGCTGTGTCAAAGCAGACTATTTCCAAATGGTTGTCTAAAACTATTACCTTTTCTTATACTCACCACAAGAAAACTATTCCAGGCAGGGTAAGTCCCACTCAACCAAGTCTCTGCTTTATCTATGGCTTTCTGAAAAGGATTGAACTCTACAAGTATTTTTAGAAGCAGCAACTTGGTCCTCTGTGCATACTTTTACAAAGCACTATAAGCTTAATTCCTTTTCTAGGTCTAGATCAGGCTTTATTTACTAGGACCATTCTTCAGGGGCACCACCTTCAACCTCCCAAATGCAGTAAGCTAGGATAACCAACCCTAAACCTAAGGTTACTTCAGCAACAGTCAATATGATTAAGTACAGTTGTGCAGGGAAAACTTACCATAAGAGAAGATGTCCGAGTGATCACTGCTGCAGTAGCTGCCTCTTCCCTCTATCATCCTTGTCTTTTTTGTGTATTGTTTATGTCGGGGCATACATTCTTATGTTATGCTGTTCCTAGCATTGTCCTTTTCAGGGCTCAGCCTTCCTCTCTCTATTAGCATGAAAGCTCTGAAGGGCTTGGTGCCCAAACCTGTATTTTTAGTCAGCTCAGCTTGAACTGACTAATGTTTTGAGCACATGAAAGGTGCCTTGAAGCTTTGGAAGCTGGCTGTCTCTTATATCCTTGGTAGGATATAACCTGTACAGCTAAGTCTACTGCAGCACTGATTATTCAAACATCTACTGCTGTGGTAAGTTTACTAACACAACTGTACTTTTTATATCATAATGAGAATTAACCCAAGCACCTGGCTGTAGCCGATCTAGAACTTTAGAGTCAGACACTTTGAGTGAGTGATGGAAAATGAGGGTTATGATATACAAAAGGGGAAAGAGTGTGAAATATTCAGTTAATGTTAAAGGAAATTGCAGATTCTATTATCAGAAAGGTAGTAAAGAGCAGACTAATGCATGGGATATTGAAACATCATTTGATAATGCAACTCACAAACTGTTATGGTTAGTTCTTAAACAGTATGGTTTAGAGATAACATTTTAAAGGCTCTGTAGATATTAACATATGATGAATAAGTAGGCTGGACAAGTAATACAGATGTATAGTGTAGTATGACAGGGCTTGTACATTTAGCCATGTCTTATTGAGTTTATTAATGGAGAATGTATTTTGTAAGTTATGAAAGTCCAATGAGTGACAGTGCGATATACAGGATTTTAAAATGCCATTCTGTTACAGTTACAGAGATGATTTGTTGGCTTTTGTAAAATATATGGCTTTTGTTCCTTACAAAGTTCAGTAGCCACAGGTTATTTTAAGATATGTATGCTTAGTGTTTATTACAGAAAATTGTAAAGGACTGAGAGGCATCACTGATACGTCCAGTATATTTTAAACAAAAAGAATAAATACATTGGATATAGTTTGGTGGTGCTTACATGCAAAGAGGGAGGACATGTGAAGTTACAGGAAAAACAAAATAACATTTTCTGGTGTACAGTGATGCAATGTTTTAGTTTTTTATGGGGTTTATGTCTGAATATAAAACAGAATCAGGGATTGAGATAGAACTCACTACTGGTGGTAAGAAGTACAGCTGAAAGGGACTGTTTCCATGATGCAGAAAATTAAGATTCAAAGACACATTAGCCACAATGAGGAAAATTTCATTATCAGCTAATTTGCATATCATTGAATTGTCCTTAACAACTGCTAATCCAAATCAGAACTCTCTTGTACATAAATACATAGATTCAAACACACACACACACACACACACACACACACACACACACACACACACACACACACACACACACACACGCGCACACACACACACACACGCGCGCACACACACACACACACACAAACACACAACAACATAACCTTACTTGTCCTTGAGTTGACAGAATGTACCCGATGTGTCTTCTAATTTTTTCCATGACCCTGTTAAATCATGGAAGATTACATTCAGGGAATAATGGCAGACATTAGTGTTTCTTACATCTTATAGTTTAGAAACTGCATTCCACTGTTTGACCTGTTGCTCTATTAACTTCTTATGTAACTCCAAGTCATATTTAAAATATTCTCCCTGGTGTTATCCAGTATTCATTCCAGCTTTTTCCAGAAGCCTCCACCACACATGGACATACATACATCTTTCTCAGCTGCCTGTCATTGCTTTTACAACACATTCCTGCTGCTGCCTCTTATAGGTGCCCTGTCCTCATAACTCACAGACTGTTCCTGTCATTAACAATTCCTGACATTAGAGCTTTATACTTAATATCAAAAGAACCCTGCTACACTAACTGATCTGTTAGCATAATTGTTAAGGCTGTTGCGTTCTGTGTCAAGGGTGCAGGCTTCACAGCCCCACCTTATTCTCATTTTTTAAAGGCTTACATAATATTTTGAAACATCTCTGGTATCTAGTGGTGAAATAAAGGACTAGCATGCTGTGTTTGGTTATTTAGAGTACCAGACTTGAATCTTTTAAGTGCCTTTAGAGCACACTATATAGAGAATCCCTGCTGTATAGTGTTCTCGTCTTCTCACCTCTTTCACGTTGCACAACAACTTTCTTTTAATTTTTCGGTACCTGTAAGGATGTAAAGAATTGCCTCTGATGTGTAGTGCTATCCACCAATGTTGCAGGATTTGCTCATTAGTCTTGTGTTGTGTGGAGGTATGACAGCATCCCATGTACACACATTCACACACAGACAGACACACACAGACACACACACACACACACACACACACACACACACACACACACACACACTCACACACACACACACACACTCAAGGACACCCAACACATACCCCTGCCGACACTTTTTTTCTGCTAAACTTCCTGGCACTTATCTCTAACAAGCCTGGGTAAACATGAGTATTTTAGCCATGTTAATTAACACAGGTGTCCGATTCAACCTATGCAGATGAGCAGTGGTCTGAATCACTTGGCTGAATACATGTCTTACAGGGTTTACTTTTACAAAACCGAATCACAGTGGTGAGATTGCTCATATGAGTGAATCGTAACCACGAAAGTCAGAAAAGCGACGATTCCAAATGTTCGAAAATCAGCAAATCAAAAAGCAGATTTGCTGATTTTCGAACATAAATATTGAAAGAAAAAAACTGAAGTGTAAAGCAGGGGGGAAAGCCCCCCTGCACCCCCTCACACCCCCCTACTTTAATATTCTAACCTCCAAAATTGCACTACAGTGGGGAAAGGCACCATTTTCCAATTCCCACTATAGTGCAATCCACCCCACAATGCCGAATGTGCAGTGAACGAATGTCACTGTGCATTCGCTCATTGCACATGCAAACCTTTTTCCATTCGGTGTTTGCAAACATTGCAAAAGGCCTTTCTGACAATTGCTGTTCACCCATGTGCAATACACACACATGAAGGTAAACCGTCTTACAGCAGGTATTTGTGAGGTTGAACAAGTAACTTAATAACATATGACTCACCCCCTGAAATGCCTCATTAGCATTTGTGGTAGGGCAAAGTGACAGTCAGCTGCAGTGCTGCACTACTACCATGGTAGGGCTTTAAGGAAATGGATACTTTAATGTGTGCACCAGGCATACAAACCACAGCAATCTTTTTGAATTTGATCCATAGTGATATTCTTTATAATACCAGGGAAATGGGAACTTAGGGTGAATAAACACAGTTTATCACTATACTCTTGAATATCTTTGTAATATTTATTGTATATAATATCTCCACATATATTGTAACATAGTGTGGTGGTTTATACAAAATTAAAGAGCATAAGTGACTCAACTATATCTAAGTAGAAGTAAAAATAAACTTTGTGACCAAAAATATGTAAATAGAAAGCTGTTTCTTTAAACACAGTCAGCATTTTGTTCTGTTGTATCTGTTGCTTTAAGAATAAAGAAGAACCAGCCTGCATTAATAAGAACTGGTTTGATGAATAAACATTTTGAGGTAGTGTAAAAAGAAGGCTCAGACAAGCCCACTCAAGGAGGTGCTGCACTTGGAATAGGGAACTTAGTGTACAAAGCAGCAACTTTAGGAGAGAGGACCAACTTGAAGTTAAGGATAGCATTGAAGAAGAAGCTGGAAAATATTCTTGCCAGAAGGAATCCAGAGAGATATTCTTTCAAAGACTGTTTCCGAGAAATATAAGACTATATCTCTCAACCTGGAAACATCAGATATTTGGACAAAGGCCCATGAAAATTAGGTACAACTGGCCCAAGATCTGTATGCTGATTAACATAAAATTTGCATACATAATAATGCAACCCCACCCACTCTGATGGAATTGTTGGATACAATATTCAAATGCAGATTGAAGAACACACAAATTATTAAACATTGGTGGTTCCATTCTAGCATATGTAAAGAAGCACAATGGTACTGACACCACTGTTTTTTGATCTCACTCCAAAATAATCTGGAAGTCACACAAACATTACTACAGACTATTTCTGGGTTAGGTTGCAAATAATGCAAGACAGAAAGCCATTCCTAGAACATTTTTTCACCTCTGCCATGCTCTCCCCTGCACTAATAAACTTCGAAAAGACAGCAGTTATCTACAAAAACTGAGTTAAGATACTGCTGCTGCTGGATGGATCTATGCCTATTCATGGCAGTCATTACTCTTTTATTCTGCTGGCTAGCCTATTCTGCTTTTATTCTAGTGCAAAGCCCCTTCATGGTCTGCAACCCAAAGTCCACAGTGGCAACAGTTACTTTTAAATGGCTGTAATCATTTTTATAAAATCTGCTGGTAGCCAAAAATGTATTATCATACGAGTTACTATTGCTTTATATCCAATACTCAGTTTACATATGTTTTCCATACATTGCTGACTGCTCTGAATTTACTGTGCTTTTTAAAAGTCATAATAGTTAATGGGAATGTTGCATGTGTAGCAAAAATGAAGTAGAGGTCATAGTAGACATAGTTAAATCTTAGGAAGGATGGGTTTGGCATAATGGTTGAGATCTTTGCTTTATGACACAAAGTACAGGGTATGATTCTGACCTTGAGTTATTAGCTAGACTTAAAACAGCCCTTCAGGGCAGTTAGCCTAGTATTTACCTATATCCTTTTTCATCCATATTACATAAAATTTTCTAAAATAAAACATTGATACTGCAGTCCTGTAGTAAAGAGCGCTTCATAACTGTTATTAGTTCAGCTGCTTTTGAAAGACTTGCTATTTCTTGGTTGTTATTAATGTCTTTTTATCCGATTACAAATCAATTGAGATAAAAAGTAATTTTCCAAAGAAGTCTACTATACTACCTGCACTGTTCTTAAAGGCAAGTGTCTGTCCCTAGTCCTGTCTCTTAAGCACACTGCAGGGATCAACTGACCTTAGTGGTGGTGGCCAAACAATGACAGACCACATCACACAATTCACATACAGAGATCTAAAGTAAGCACTCCCTCACCAAAAACATCAAGCATTTCTAATTGTCAATATGAAACGCAATGGGTACTTGAAAATTTTCCACAACTATCATAGCATATACTTAATATTCTGCAGTATCTGGACTGGAAAAAATTATCTAGAATTTGGCACTGGAAACACTACAGTACTGGACCTTCACTGGTGTTGTATTTCTGGCTGGGGTTATATTTGCTATACCCAAATAGGCCAGGCAACTTAAACTAGCAAAAGAAATAAAATGGGTAATTCAGAAAACAAAGGTGTATGCCAATACATACACACACACACACACACACACACACACACACACACACACACACACACACACACACACACACACGCATGCACGCATGCACACACACACACACACACACACACACACACACACACACACACTCTGCATCTCTCAGAAGTAATAAACAGAAAAACAAACCTTATCCAGCACATAAATAGAAAACAAAATTGTGTCACCCACAATTCTATTTAAATGCACTTCTTGAGAGGGAAAAAGTCATCTTTTTAGAACACAAAAGGGCTGTGCTGCGAAGAAGGAAATGTAAGGCTCAAGACTTGCAGAGAAGTGCTTTTGAAGTGCTTTTGGTGACAGCAGTTAAGCTTGCAAGGCTTAAGTTTGCAACTTCCTTTACATGTGAACTAGCTAACACTAAAATTACTCGCTAGCAATCTTCAGCCTTCTGCTACCACTCATCCAAGTTTCCTGTAATCAAGAAAGGCAGGAGGTCTGCTGCACCCGCAGCTGCACACAGCATGAATACATACATCAGCACTTTGACAACTCCTTCACATCATCATCGATGAATTCACTTCACAGCTGTATAGTCAAGATGACTGATAAAATGAACAGTAATACTAGAATAACTAAGAAAAAACTAGCCATTGTAGGTAAACCACTCACACAGATAGGCTCTTGAAAAACTTTATTAGTTAAGCGCTTTCATTCATAAACTATTCATGATTCTATGAACAAAGGCGCTTAACCATTAAAGTTTTTCAAGGGCCTATCCTTGTCAGTGGTTTACGTACAATGGCTAGATTTTCTTGGTCTGCGTAAGCAACAAGCTGCTATTGAAGGCTTGCTACTACAAATTTAATTAGTACCAACATACAAACAAACAGCACAAAGACACAAGTATGCACAGTAAGGCTAGACTTTCCCTTATCACTATACCATCAGTTTCTAAATCCATCATGTGTCACAATACCCACACAACAGTTGATTCCCACTGATTTCCGTCTACTGTCTGGAATCACCACACAAACATAAGAGATCCACCATGCAACAGCACAAGGTACATAAATGAATGCCAGATGTACTCATTCAAACATATCATGGAACTAGAATGGTTTGCGATTCTCTTTTGTTGATTGGGAATGGTATAACACAGTTCACACAATGTCCTAGGTGGTATACACCAGCAAAAGCCCACCCATTTTCTTGTAACTTGTTACTGTAGCATGCTTCTTTCTCTGTCTAGAGTAACCACTCTGTAATTAAGGCCAAAAAGCCATTAGATTATTCACCTTGTTATTTGTTAAAGTTGCTGGCTAATCAGGCAAATTAACTTCCTTCCAGTCTGAACGCTGGACCATGAGCTTGCTGTTCAACTGATTAATTAAGTTTATTTGGAGCTGTTAAAAGCATAAAGTTAACTAAAGAAAATCGCAGTAATTTGTCATATTTAAGGAATAGGAATTAAATATCTCTATGCATTGCAAATGATGAAAGAAAAAACACTATTTTTAGAGGTCTGACACCAATTGCTGCAGTCTGCAGAAAGTTTCTAATAGTCATTTATGTATACATACGTGCTTTCTTTTTCTTTTTAGCTTACTTGGAGCCAGAGGTTGAGCCGCCAGAGAAAGTCAATTTTCTCATTCTGGGAGGGAGTGTGGACATGGGTAGGTGCTGGGTGGACCAGACTCACCGGAGTAACAAGTCTACACTGCAGAAGATGAACTCACTCACTGCTATGCTGTTGCTGCAACCTTCTATTCCAAATCTCAATTTAAACAGGTGGTGGTCAGCCTTACCAAGCTAATGTTATCATGCATGCCTCTGCACATTGATGACATGGCAGGGTATACTGGCGATGCATGATGGCATCAACCCCATCTTCAACTTGTATATAAAAATACAGAAAAAAATCGGGAATTGAAGGGGCCACTCGGGAATTTGTGGCACTCCATTATTTTGCCCTCAAAACAGGTAAATACTGAGGAATTTGGTATGGTTGAGAGGTATGTAGAAGACTGAACTAAAGGTACTGATTGCGCATTTTAGTTAAAGCCACACAACTTTATTTTGTTTGGAAAAAACTGCCTTATCTGCACTTGTATATAATAACACTTACTTCTTTTATATATAAACTGGTCTTTAGCTGCATTAATCTTCCACAATGTCGACATAAATGTTAAGAATATAAAGAAATTGTTGAGGATATGTACATAGAGAACACACACACACGCACACACACACACACACACACGTACACACACGCACACGCACACAAACACACACACACACACACGCACACACACACACACACGCACACACACACACACACACACACACACACACACACACACACACACACACACACACACACACACAAATCATGTACAGGTTCACCTGTTTACAGAATTGGCTTATTTAGAAAATTATTTTAAATATAAAGTGGGAGTAAAGAAAATGTGGTATCCAGATTTTAACTCACTCATTCATTTTCTGATTATTCACTTGACAGTTATGGTGGAGCCAGAACCTAGCATTCAGCATGTGCAAAGCATATAAAACCCATTCTGAATAAGGTACCAATGCATAACAGCATGCACAGTTCACCATTTCACCAACTCTATCCCTTGAATTCATTAAACTCTGTGCAGGAATAGTGCTATTCCCTCATGGACCGTATCATGCCCATGTAGAACAGCAGAGCGCCTTGCATATTCATGAAGGCATGCTGCTGTATTCTCTACATGGACAAGAACCGTCTATGAGTGCAGGAGGCATGTCTGAGCATTGCTCGCACAGTGCACATGTCCCCTACACTCTAGAATTGATGTACGGCAATTCTAAAGCAACTAACAATGTCCGCAGACACTGTTATCAACACAAAACAGTGTCCACAGACAAAATACATTCACACCTCTCAACTGTACAGATTTTCGCAGAATGTTCAGATTTTTGCCTCATAGTTTTGTTGTGTTCCTCATAACATTTGAGTTTAAGACTCCACATCATTCAGAAAATTCATGCCAATGCAAAACCTATTATTCCATCAACTTTTTTATGTTTGTAAGAGCAATATTTAAAATCTGTCCCTATTTGTCCCCCCATCATGTTAGGCTTTGTCCAAATTTTTTGCTCTAAGAGGCTGAGAGATATGATTATAATACACAGAGAAGCACAGACCCCCACAATGGTTCAGCACAGATAATGTCCACAATGGTATGCCAGTGTACGTGCTGGCATACCAAATAAGTAAGCATATTCTGAGAGGAACATGTAAAACAATACCCCCAGTATGATATAGTTGCCCAAATGTCCTGCCCTAGGAGGCAGAAAACAATGTGTATACCCGTAAAGTAAATAAGAATAAAACACATTTATTTTTTTTTCCATCCCCAATAAAGTTTAAGCATAACTGAGCGGGTGTGCACATCACACAACTGTGCATAACACAACTGAAACATCAGTTGGGGCTTAATAGAAACATACAGCTAAAATAGTCAAAGTGAAGTAGCATAGTGGCTTAGAGCATTTGCTTAGCATGCAGCCATTTATGGTTTGTGCCCCCATGCAGTCTATTCATTTTTATATGTGAAAACAGCACTAAAAGTATCAATAGGTGGTGAAAATATATATATTTGTTAACCGGGGTAGTGTAGCAGGTCCAAATGTGAGGTGTTAGTATAGTACAGATGTGAAACCCCCATATAAACACAAGTGCCCCATACAGTATAGCCACAAAAGAATATAATGTAATGAAAGCACATAGGGGGATGTTATGGAAGGGAGCCATACATATCATAAGATGTCATTAAGAAGGAATCAACCTCACAATCCTGATAGTCCATAAAATGAAAGCTGAACAACACTAAATTGTGCTCAGCTATGCTTTGCCAGAGTAAGACTTGCTTAACTTTGTATGTTTAGTAATAATTAGCATAGCTAAGCAGATTTGTACACTGGTAAGTAGTGCTTAGCATCTACCCCTATAAGCAATGCTTATCTGTGTTAAGCGGGTTTGCCCATCACTTAGCATAGCTCAGCGTATTCAAACTTGGCCAATCACAGCAAAGAGTGGGAATCCAGTCCTATTTAAACCCCGCAGAAGGGAATACAACCATAACCACTTGTAGCTGATCACTGCAGGCACTATGGCTGGTGTTGGTAAAGGTGTGCGCTTTAGGGCACAGTGCTGGGGTATTCAGGAGTCCAGGGTCATGGCTGGACTTCAAGTAAAAGACCTTGAAGAAAGACTGCTGCAGGACCAGTACCAGGGCTCCCAATACAAAGTGTAGGCCTGGGACCATCTCGCACATGATCTCACCAGTGCCACTGGCATCCCTCAGACTGGTGAGCAGGTCCGGCACCACTTTGCTGACTTGAAGCATAGGAAGAGGGAGCTCATGGACCAGTGGGTCTAAGACGCATGGGCGAGGAATGTCCCAGCTGTGAGTAAGTATCAGTATCAATAATTGTTTTCTAAAGTCCAGCCTGTATATGTGATGGATAGGTATGCATAAATGTTTCTCTATCTCCTGTACAGCTGCAGATGAGAGGGCAGCAAACATGGACGCCCATGCCAGCAAGGCTGTGTCATGAGGCTGGTGAGTACAAATCTAGCTTGTAGTATTCAGGGCAAATAAATAGAAAGGAGTCGAATGTCACCTGTCAGTATTTAAAAATGAGTTTGGTTTGTACTGAATAAGTGAGAAATTAGCAGAGTAATAGTGATGTACAGAGTATATATCAATAAAACTGTCAGCACCTGTCTATAGAAATAAAAACCCCGGATTGGCTGTGTTTATTTGGGTATGTGGTGGTATGAATCGAAATGTGTGCAGTTTCTGCACAGCAACTGTAGCTCTGAAAGCATTAAATAAGCAAGGCTCATCTAACAAAGATTTTGGAGTTGTAATACAGGGGATTAACTATATAAAATGTTCCATGCACCAAGATCTGATACCTGAATAGTAATGTTGTGTTAACCAGTGTTTTCCAGACTGCTATGTCAAAGTATGAATATAAAGTATAAGAACTATCTGTCATGCATGAATGTCAAAATTACAAGGTCATATTGTACAACCAAGAGAGTGTTAGGCAGAAAACAGTCAAACAAAGAGCAGTTTCTCAATAACTCATTCTGATGAAACACAAGCTTTGTTGTATTTTTTGCACAAACAGGCACAGTCCGAATCCGGGGAGTGGTAGTAAGCTGTATGCATAATTTTACCCAGGAATATACGAATATGTGTAGAAACAGTCAGGTAGTGTTGAAATTTCCTGCACAGGTCTGCCAGGTAAGAAAAGTATATCTTAGCTGTAAGAAGGCTGAACTTATACACTGTGTACAACACCCACTGTCCAACCCCAAGGCTGCAAATGACAGCAAGATAAGCACATACATTAAGTAGTCTTCTCTAAGAAATGTCCTTCAAGTGTCATGCTGTCACAGCTAGTGATCACTGTTGCCAAAACCCGGAGTGATCAATAGAAATCAAGGCAAAGTATGGCAGTAGCATGCGCACACACAGACACACACACACACACACACACACACACACACACACACACACACACACACACACACACACACACACACACACACACACACACACACATACACACACACACACACAGTATGAGTGAACATATGTAACCCTGACTATGTGAGTATGGGTAGAAACAATCAGGTAGTGTTGACAGAAACTTCCTCCACAGGTCTGCCAGGTAAGAAAAGGTATAAATTAGCTGTAAGAAGGCTGTAATTATACACTGTGTACAAACATACCACTACCCAACCCAAGGCCAATAGGTCAATGTAAAGTGAGATAATACCTGGAGAGTAATGATTAAAACAATGATCATTAAAGTTGTGAGCGATTGAAGCCTATACAGTTGTTAACTGACATCTCTCTCTCCTCCACCCTATCTGCAGCAATAATCTAAACACATAAATCAATGGATATGATTTTCACCAACCCTACTGTTGGAACATGTGTCCTATTGTTCTACAAATATTTAAACATTTGACTATTACTGTTCCCTGTTCAAATACTATCATTGGTGGCCTTTTGCTATCAATGTAATCTGCATGCCGTTATAATGCCCACTGTGGTTCCATATATGCATGTCTTCTGTTTACTATGCAACTGTTCCAAATCTATTGTTTTGGGTTAATGTGAATACCTGTGTATGCTGTTATAACTAATCCTGGAATGTGTTTTTCATGACTAACTAACATATATTATAAAAATGCAACAGCATAGCACATCTGGGAAGTCCAATCTCAGCAGATCTGCCTGTCCCACCTCAACTGGCCATGGCACTGGGCCCCAGCACATCTGCAACCCAAACTGGGACCTCCTCATCTGCTGGTCCTGCACCACCTTCAGCTGGAACCACCTCAGGGGATGAGGCCTTTCCCCCCTCCCGGGAGCAGGTGGGGACAGAACACTGTCACCTGACGTCACGTACAGGGATTGGTGCATAGCGAGCTTCGAAAGGAGTTTGGAGATCTGCTATGCCAGCTTGAGGGCTGTTTGGTGCATCTTGAGGGTCAGCCTGCCCCTCATACTAAGCCTCCAGCACAGCCACCTTTGAAGCCATGGAGGTGCAGTGGTGACTGCCCATGTGTGAGGACCTCAGTCCCACTGTATCTATTTGGGGGCTAGTGGGCATCTGATTCACAACCACCCTCCCTGTCCAAGGTGTTTATCCCCCACATGTGTCATATATCACCCCTGCCTGCTGTCTTGTCTGTCTTATCTGTCTTCCTAAATAACCTACCTCCCCAAATATTCCTACTATCCTTCCCCAACATCCCACTCTCACCTTATAGAAAAAAAAAAGAGCAATCTGTTTCCACAAAAAAATGTCGCCTCATACATAGCTGTCCATTTTGCACACATGTCCACTGGACACATGTAATCCGGTCTAATTGGCTTAACAACACATTACTGTTATCCTCACCACTCTCTCAGGGGTTTGAGTGTCCAAATTCACCACCAAATTCTGTAAAAATGCACAGCTGTTGCTGTATTAGAAATGGACAGCTATGGACCTTCCCTGCACCAGGCCTGCACATCCCTAGCTATCTTTCATATTGTTTTTCCCTCTGTGTGCCCCCTTTTTCACCACTTTCCTATCACCCCTTTTTTTTCTTTTAAAGAAATTAGTGCTGGGGTAAGCAGCAGTAAGCGGGTTTACACAATGCTAAGTGATGCCTACACAGATTAAGCAGTTTCCCTTTTAAACATGTGTTGGCCTCCCTTACCATTGCACAAACCTGTGCAAACCCGAGTAAACCTGCTTACAACTGCTTAAAACTTCCTTAATCACCCCGTCTCCATCAGCCACTGCTCTGCCCAGCAACAAAATAATCACAACATAGTCAGAGCAATGTACCACTACACCATCTGAGCTGCAATTATGAATGCTGTTTTTTAAAATATATAATTCAGTACAGGTATAAAATAGTAGGGAACAAACACTGTGGAATCAGTCATGTTTAGTATATATAAATATATAAATATAGATGTGTATGGTGATAGATAAATATTAAAAAGTATATACATCAGATATATAGAGCTATACATATAAAACAAATATGTATAGAATATATACATATACATATATATTGTTATATAAACATCCATATAGATATAAAAAAAGGAATATATATACATATACATATATCACTATAGATATATCTAAAAGAAATATATATATACATATATATATATATATATATATATATATATATATATATATATATATATATATACATATACATATATTAGTGCAATAATTCTGGACAAAGGCTGTCAAAATGGGGGACAATAGTCTAAGAACAGGGACAGTGTACATACTGCAGTTATAAATGTAGAATGTTCCTGCAGTAACAGGGTTTGTGTCAGCATATATGTCCAGAAGGATGTGAGGTCTGAAACTGAAATGTATGTCATTTACTGACAGAAATCCTCACATCATCACAGTGATTTACCACAGAAATGAAAATAATGATTCTGTGGAACAGAACATACATGTGAGCAATAATCCTGGGCAGTCTGAAACAATCTGGCCAGTCAAGAGGTATGGTCAGAACCCCATAGTGCAATAAATATGGACCAAGCCTGACCGGGGGGGGGGGGGGGGTAAAGCCATGAAAGTGGGAACATATCCCAAATACTGGAGTAGTACTTGAGACACAGTTGATGCAGTAACACCCTCTTGTCTGTTGTACCATATGTATTGACTGGAATAGCCCAAGTCCAAAACCAAATTACTCCCTACTATTCACTGACATACATCTTCATATCATCCCACTGATGTGTCAGACATACACAACATGTATGGGGGCCAGGCAGCAGCACATCTGATAAATATCGGAACATAACATCAGAGTAGGGAAACTACACTGAGCTGCTAGTTATGTCACCAAGTACTGTCTAAACTACAGGCAGATTGACACAACACAAACCCAATTTTGCTATGGGGGAATACACATGTAATTGCAAATATATCAGGCATTACAGGGATGTAACAGCACTGACTAACAAACACCAGCGTGAAAGTGTATTCCCAGAACCAATCTCATCACATTCAAAGTGACATACTGGTAAGTCACAGGAACAGTAGAGTATATGGACTGTGTGAGCAAAATCATCAGCATGTTTGCCACTCACACACCTCCCTATAAACACTGGCCTAATTTACAGTGTAAAAAACCACAAACTCCTTCACACAACTTCCAAAATACAATACAACTCTGACCACAAAAGAAAAGAAAATCTTTTCACCGACTGTGAAAGAAAAAAGCAACCAAGGAAATGAAATATCTTTCTTTTATTCTCCAGCGCATCGGTGTTACCACCTTTCAAGAGTACAAACACATATAAAACAAACATATATATATATATATATATATATATATATATATATATATATATATAGATCAAACATGCAATCAATTCTTCTTAATTACATAATTATTCAATTATACACTATTAAAAACTTAAAGCAAACACTTCCAATTAAATTCACTGTTAAGACCTACAGGTACCATAGTTTTATATTTTAAAATAAAAATACTTTCTTTGTACAATAATTTATGTTTCAAAACATTTTCATCACCATATAAACACTTAATACTTTCTAAAACAGTTCCTTTTAATAAAGACATATCACCTTCGTGACAAGTATTAAAATGTGTTGCAATAGACTTATTTTCTCTTTTATGTCTTATGTCCCTAATATGTTCTGTTAATCTAATTCGAAATTCTCTTTTGGTCTCACCAATGTAATATAACCCACATGGACAACTAAGAGCATAAATAACCCCCTTACTCCTGCATGTAAAAACTTCCCTTGGGATAAATTTGACCCCATTGATGTTATCAAATATTCTAACAATATTTTTACAAATACTACATCTGTTGCAACATTTGGTACCAAAATTATTTAAAGTCCTCGGCACACTGGTCTGAGGCATTATAAACCTTCCATGTACTACCTTGTGGTCAGAGTCTAATTTACAGTGTAGTCTGATGCCTGACTGTGGTATGGGACATGTCTCAGTCTGCCCTTACAAACATATACAGCTGACAGAGCACCAGAAGCTGGAGCAGCATGCAAAGTCAGGTAGAAAAGGACCCTCAACACTTACGTCCATCCCCCACACAGGTCAAATAACACATTCACAATACACTACTACACAATCCTGACAGTCTGTCAACAATTGTCAGAAATACACAGTCCTCTCAACTGCATAGAGACACACAGAGCATCCAAGCTTCATCTTCGTATATAAGGCCTTCTACATGCAACATCTGGCAGTCTGATACATCACTGGGATGATACCTGGAATTAAGTCACTATATAATGATATACTACACCTTTACATCTCTGACAGCATGACATCTGGACAAAGCCTGACATATTTTGGGGCAGACGTCCAAACACAGAGTCATACCTTCCAACCGTACCAAATCACTCATTTTTTGCCGAGTTTTGGGGCCCAAATAATGGGGTGCCATGATTCCCGAGTGGGAACCCCTTAATTTATGAATTTCCCATCTCTTTTATTTTTAAATTTACTTCTTGGGTTTTTGAGCTGACATCATCATGTTTGCGATGACATCAGCTCCATGAAATGGCCCACTAGCCTGTCGGAATTGAGCTGAAGCTCATTTCCTGCTACTCAAACTGGTATCCTTAGTGGGAATAACAGCAGAAGAATGAGCTGCTGCTTGCCTATGGAAGAGCCAAACAGAGTGCTACTGCCAAATGGATGAGCTTACAGAAGAATCAAGCAGAGTGAATATCTATGCAGAACGGTGCTGCTGCTGAATGAATGAAGCCGAGCTGGATTTATCTATTCTGCCTACAGATCGAAGCAGAGCTGCTGCCATGAGCCATTTCTGCTTGGAAAGGAGGTAGGAAGAGCTGCAGTGTGTGTGTGTGTGTGTGTGTGTGTGTGTGTGTGTGTGTGTGTGTGCGTGTGTGCGTGTGTGCGTGTGTGCGTGTGTGTGTGTGTGTGTGTGTGTGTGTGTGTGTGTGTGTGTGTGTGTGTGTGTGTGTGTGTGTGTGTGTGTGTGTGTGTGTGTGTCCATACTACCACCTGAAGACTTAGAAACATACTGGAAACAGTTGATATATGAGAAGAATAAAAGTGAGCTCAAGTTTGTTTCAGTTACGGTATCCTTGAAAAGTTAGATTATTTTGCCAACCAATTACTGATTGCTTGGGGTTTTAAAGACAGTTGAGATTAAATGATTCCAACACATAGTATTCATTTTAGTAATGTCAGACTGCAGTTATTGAATGGACGTTCTACTTTTTTATTTGTGAATGATGATTTTTTTATTTATGACACGGAACACTTTGCCATCCTTTCCTACAGGTAACAAGAGCCTAAAGTCCCTACCCACTACCATTTCTGAAAACTTTCCAGATTCATTATGCCTTAAATGTTTTTGTTCCTCATAAAATCTGTGGTTTTCTGGATTTCATTGAAGGATTGATTTCACTAAATAATGACTAGTATTTGAATTTCAGACGTCATATTCTTTAGAAAATAAATGGTAACACAAACACTTTTATTCTAGCAATTTTCTAAGTTTATAAGATAAGTATAGAATTTCAGATGTCATATTCTTTTGAAAATAAATGTTAACACAAAAGTTTATAAGATACGATTTAAAATTTGTCCCTATTTTTGGGGCTGTATTTCCCCATTACTGGCTTGGTCCAGGTTTTTTGTGCTAAGAGCTTGAGAGCTATGGTGAGAAGTGAGAAATAAATTCACTAAATGATGGCCATTTAAGTTTCGGTCTTTCTATTGTTCAGGAAACTGTTGATTTGGCATAGTCGTATGTTGCTCTGACTGTAGCGCACAGGGTCCTGGGCCCAACACTTGGCAATGAAATGCATGGTGGTAACACAACATTTTATTCTAGCAACTTTCCAAAATTATACAAGCAATATTTAAAATGTGTTCCTGGTTTTTGGGCTTTTGTCCCCCCAATATATTTTGGCTTTTTTCAGATTTCTTGTGCTGCAAAGTTCAAATATACAGTTAAGTGTTGAATGGATTTTACAAGGAACTGAGAGCTTTAGGGGAAGAGAAGTTTAGTGTTGCTTATGCTAAGTCTGCTGGCATTGTTAATAGCATAACATGGTAAATACTTGCATTTGATGCAGAAGGCTGTGGGTTCTACTCCCACAGTATGGATATGCATTATTGTACTGTGTTGCACTTTTAAAGGGGGTGGGTGTAATACGTCAAGGGTGTAGCTACAGATAGAACAGAAGTGCGAAAATGTCATGCCCAAGGGCATTTGTGCCTCAGTGGAAAGAGCAAAACATATCATTAACCCAAATTCAGGAACCTAAAAACATAATTATGTTCTATGCTGCATTATATGAAAAATATTTTTTAAACAAGTACAGTACATTTTCCAGCATTCAAGAAAAAAAACATATTTTTCCACTACAGACAGTGGAGAAGCAAGAGTGGCCAGTTAATAGTACCTGGATTACAATGATAGTTTTGATGCTTCAGGATGAATGTAGGAGAGGGTCTGTCAGTACGGACTAAAAACTGGAAGTCTTAAAACATGCAGTTCGCCTAGTTTATTTGTTGTACATTTACAGCTATTGATTTGGTCTGATAACACAAGTCAGAGTAAGTCAAACAAAAAAACTGAAATTGAAATTAAGTTCGAGAAGCTATGCAAGATGGTCTTGGCTTACACTACTGTCATTCTATGTATATCAAACTTTTAAATGTTCAAAGATGATATGGCCGAGACTATAACGTCGAACATTTAAAAATTTGAATGGACTGAATGGAGATCCGCGTACAGAGCGGAATGGGAAGATTTCCCATTTCTGCAATGTAGTGCAATCTGGGAGTCAGTATATTTAAGTAAGGGGGTGCTGGAGGCAAAGACCTACACTTGGGGCATGCAAGGGGTGTAGCCCCCCCCCCCGCTACAGCAGTTTAAGTTTTTTTTTTTCTTCAGTGTTGGAACTACAGTGTTGGTCTCGGCCATATTTGGTTCGAACTTGTAATATGTTTGAAGTAGATCCATATATATAAAAGTGTGTGTGTGTAAGTAGACTTTTATGATGGAAATGTCCTGAATTGGGCAGTTTTGTCATTATTGGCTCATGCATTTTGTTGTTTCTTTGCCTACTGGAAAGATGTTCAAACAATAAATTTAAAATGCGCTCTAAGTCTAACATGTGTGCTGTATTACACAAGGAATATAATTTAATAAGTTCAGGAAGGTGTGTTGAAGAACACATGTATGTTTCTTATTTTGTGTGCAATGGGGCCTATGATTTGAAAACAGCCCAAAGGTAATCTTTATCCACCACTGGCCAGGTGCATTTTCTTTGGATGTGGTATGGGCTTCAATGAATGTGAGTTTCAAGGGCAGACAAGTTTTAATGCCAAGTCTTTTTTCATTGTGAGTCAGTATTGCTTTGTTTGGCAGATATCTGTTAGTGTTTGTGCATTGTGTTATAAAATTTAAAAATAAAATCCAAATAATCATTGTAGAAGTAAAGCAGTATGCACATTAGTGTTTATGGTAAATGGGGAAAAATAGTCAGGTAATGGGACATTGTAATTGCTACAGAGGGACTCTGGTGCCAAATTTTGGTTGTCTGTTCTTCAGTTTGCGTTTGAATGTATATTCCATTGGAGTGGGCAGGGTTACATAATTATGTATGCAAATTTTATGTTGACCAGCATACAGATTTGTACCTATTTTTCACAGGCATTGTCCAGATTTTTGATGTTTCCAGGTTGAGATGTATGTACAGGGTCATTACTGACATATTGCTGTCATAAACTGAGAAAATTGCTGGTGTAACAGGGTTGTTGTAACATATCTGTTCTGAGGGATATGAAGTCAGAAACACACATGGATGTTACCATTTACTGACTGCAATCCTCAGAGTATGCTACGGAATTTCCAAGGACAAAACATGTGTGAATAACACAACAAATATAAGAGTCCAAACTCTGGACAGTCTGTGGATAGCCCTACATTTGGAAGTTATGTCAACCACATAACACTATCAGACTTAAATTCATACAGAGCAGCCATATCCACACAAACCCTGTCAAACTAACATTAGTTCAACTGCATAACAGCAATACTTATATTCTGTTTCTATGTCTGGAACATTCTCCCTCAGTTTGTTAGGCTGTCTCCACTGTGTTTGTCGTAAGAGGTGTTCCCAACTACACTCTATGATGCTGTTTGTCACGCACACCTCCATGAAGTACTCCTCCCAGGCAAGGAAAAGGGCCACCACCCACATGAAGTATTCAGTTATAGGAGTGTGTTTCCATGCTATTAGGGATGGGAATGATACCACAGCTATTCCACATGCAATTAGCAACTGGGGGACTCCAAGTGGGGCATAGGCCATCAGCTGCTCATGAGCATTACCAACTAAAGGCAAGATGTTGCCTATACAAAACAGATGTATATCCTACATCTGTATCAGAGACAGACACACACACACACACACACACACACACACACACACACACACACACACACACACACACACACACACACACACACACACACACACATACACACACACGCACACACACATGCACACATACACACACACAAACAGCCAGACACACACACACACTGAGACTGATGGAGAATACCAACTGAACTGAAAACAAATAAACACAGCTATGTCAATCAAGCCTGTAATAGAATGTAGTAGGGGGCATGTAAATGTGGAAAATAGGAAGTTCAAACAGTATTATGTCTCGACAACACATGCTGTACTGATATATTGCTGAGCTGAACCTATGGCCATAGAAACTTTGTCTGTCTGCAGTGACATAGAACACAGCTCAGGGCCCTGAGTAACCCAAGGAAAGGATGGCTCACATATGACCACTAATGGAGTGTGTGTTGGACAATACCATCTGTGAACTGCTAGGCCACACCCAGTGCAAATCATACCATCCACAACTCTGCTACATCCAGCTCTGACTATTACCTCTTTTTTCAGTGTCAATGTCTCCAACCCATAAAACATAGCTGGTCTCACTACCCTCTTGCAGAACTTCCCTATCACTCTTAATGGTACTTGTTTGTCACAAATCACACATGACACTCTTCCCCACCACCCACAGCCTGCCCATACACACATTGTCACCTCTCCCCCACACTCACCATTACTCTGAATTGCTGTTCTCAATTATTTACACCTATCCGCCTTAGCAAACTGTACTCCCTGCATCCTCACCATTCCTCCATCCTCCCTCCCATTCACACACATATATTAAATCTTAGTCCTGTTGACCATCATTCCTTTCCCTCTAGTCCATACCTCCACCACTCCAGGGTCTCCTCAACCTGTTCCCTACTCTCACTGCAGACCACAATGTCATCTGCAAACAGCACAGTCTAGGAGGACTCCTGTCTGATCATGTCTGTCAGCCTGTCCATCGCCACTGCAAATAAGAAAGGGCTCATAGCTGATCCCTGATGTACTCCCAACTACACCTTAAACACACCTGTCACTACCAATGCAGAACTCACTGCTGTCACACAAGCCTTGTACATATCCTGTAGCATTCTTATGGATTCCTCCACCACTCCTAACCACCTCATACAATACCACAACTCCTGTCTAGGCATCCTGTCATATGCTGTCTTTTAGTGCACAAATTCAGAATGCAGCTATGTCCGACCTTCTCTATATGTCCCCATCAACACTCTCAGAGCAAACATAGTATCTGTACTGCTCTATCCTGTCAGGAAACCATGCTGCTGATCAGTAATCCTCACATCCCTTCTTAGCCTAGCTTCCACCACCCTATGCCATTAACTCATGCTGTGACTGATCAATGTTATCCCTCTGTAGCTACTACAGCTCTGCACACCACCCTTATTCTCATAATCAGTACCCAAACACATTTCATCCTCTCCGTATGCATCCTTTCACTTTCCTAAATTACAGAAAACAATCCGGTTAAAAAGACCACTGCCACTTGTCCTAAACACATCCATGCTTCCACAGGTATGTCATCTGGACAAAAATCCTTTCCATTCTTAAACCTCTTCATAGCTATCCTTACTTCTCCCTTGATAATCTGTTGCACTTCCTGGTTCACCATAGCCACATCATCCAACCTTCTCACTCTCTCATTCTCTTCATTCAACAGCCCATCAAAGTACTGTTTCCACCTGCTCAACACTCTCCTCGCTAGTGAGTGCAGTTCCACCATTATCCTTTTTCAGACTTATCTGCTGCACGTCCTTCCAAGCAACATGCCTCTGTCAAGCCAATTGGTACAGGTCCTATTTTCCATCCTTGGTGTCCAGCCTTACATACAACTCTTCAGATGCCCCATCCTCAGCCTTTTCCACCACTCTCTTTGCTATGCACTCCATCTCCCTATACACCTGTCTACATTCTGTATCTGTCTGACAATCCCACTTTTCCTTGGCCAACCTCTTTCTCTGTATATTCCACTGTACTTCCTCCTGCCACCACCAGGTCTCCTTGTCATCCTTCCTCTGTGCAGATGTCACACCAAGCCCCTTTCTATTCATCTCCCTTACTAGCTTGGATGTAATTACCCAGATATTTGCTAACTCTTCACTGCAAACCACTGCTTGTCTTAATTCTTAACTGAACTCAACCTCACAATTACCCTTTCTCAGTACTCACCATTTGATCCATGGTACCGCTTTCACACCCCCCCCCCCTCTTCATGATCACCAACATCGTCCCACAGACCAACCTTCCATGCTGCCTAACTACACTTTCCCCTGTCACCACTTTACATCTACCAGTCCCCTTCAAACAGGCCCAGCTGCATAGGAGATAATCCACCTGTGGTGAATCTTCCTTCACTCTTGTATGTCACCTTATGCCCCTCAGTCATGTAATACTATGTATTTACTACACCCATGTCCAACCTCTGTTGCAAACTCCACCACCATGTCACCTTCTGCATTCCTTTGCTTAATACCATACCTGCACATCACTTCTGCATCCCCTCTGTCCACTTCATCAACATACCCATTGAAATCTCCAGTCACCACTCACTCACTCTTTGGTACACACATCACCTCTTCATCCAACCACACCAAAGTATGTCTGTCTCATCCATCACACACGCAATTAGCAGAGCATATGCACTAACAGCTGTCAACATTACACCATCAATTCCCAGCCTCCTGAACATCACTCTACCCAACACTCTTATCACCTCCACAAACACTCTTGGCATAATGTTCCTTCAGGTTAACCCCAACACCATTTCCCCTCCCATACACACCACGATAGAACTATTTGTACTTGACTCCAATACATGCAACTGTACACCCGTTCCGTCTAGTCTCTGGCACACACAATATATCCACCTTTCCTCTGTCCAGCATATCAGCTAGCTCTGTCCCCATAGCAGTCATACTCACAACATTAACAGTTCCTATCCTCACTACCACACACCTAGCCTTTCACCTCTCTGCCTGCTATATGAGCATCAGACATCCTCCAGGGTATGTCTGTGAATGCAAAGCCTACTGCACTATCAAATGACATATGTGTGTTACAGCAATATGAAGAAAGCATCACTAATTGTGGCCCACAGTGCACCATGTACGTGCATTGTCCAACAGATTTCCTGCCTTAACAGGTTGATATGACTGACTGAGCTGCAAGACTGTCATTAAAGTGTGCTATATTGACATAGAACAGAAATGTATAGCATATGTATATATGGGTAGGTGTACCTGTCTGCCTCATAAGAACTGACATGGGATGCAAAATGTCAGGTGAATAAGCTGTACATGTTGTACATGTGTATAACCTTAGTTTCTGTGCATCCAACAGAGTTACACCTCTACAGCTACTTGTGGTGTCATTGCCCTGACACGGACATGGGTAGTATAATAAGCATGAGTATCATGTTGAAATTGTAGAGTTGGCCAACTGTGTTCTGACCCTGTGTCCATGCCTACTACAAACAGATATATGACCACCCACATAGCTGTATGGCCTCAGTAAAACCTTCCTTGTAAAACCTGTCCCCACCAAAGTAGAGCAAACCCTTTTGCTGGACAGCAGCAATGCACAAAGCACATAATGTGATGCTATATTTGTTGTACAGGGTAAAGTAGGAGCAGGCACCAACTGGGCGGCATGTCAAATGTTTCTGAATGAGCATAATAGGTCACAGGTGGATTACTATAAGGCTAACTATGAGTACAAATTGGACACATCCACTAAGGGCAATCACAAGACCATCTTCACATATGTCTGCAGTCTCAGAGGCACCAACCCAACCCACCCTGTAATGGTGGTTAATAAAAGCATATACACACACACCATAGCTACAGCCAACCTGCTGCAGACAGGTTTAGGGCAAACATCACCACCCTGGATCAACATCAGTATAGTTGGATATGCACAGCACATGCTCCTCTTCCCTCATCACCATGGATCAGGCACAAACTGCCTAATCACAGGTGACAAAAGCAAGTCCCTTTGGGGCCTGATAATATTCCTTTCTGCATCCTACATAAAGCCAGGCATATGCTTCTAGCTCCATTACACACTGTATGCAAGCAAAGCCTGAGCACCATTGACATCCCATCTGCAAGGAAAATGGCCACTGTCATCCCTCTACAGAGACGTGGATGATAAATGGCGGTTTATGCAATGTTCTGGCCCTCATTGCAGGGAACATGACACATCAGGACCAGGAGTACAATGCATGTTCATACAGTGCTGCCAGGTATAGGGGTATGATGTGTTTGTAAGTGGTGGCTAATGATAGTCCATATGCATGTGCTGGCTCTGTAAAAAACTCTAGGCAATGTCTGATGTCCCGTGATGTGTTTCCCTGTGTATGTCCCACAGGTGTCATGCAGTGGCAAATGCCTTACACCGATGCAGAGACAGCAGCCATCACAGAAGCTGTAATCTTAAACTATGCCATCCTTTCTGGCCATAGCCGGCAAAATCTTGCAGGAGCAGACTGCTCTGTCAGATGAGATCACCCACGGAGTGAACGTGTTGGGCCAGCATGGACGCACATATGATCAGGTCAGGCGTAGAGTAACTGACCTGATACATCATGCCAGGCAAAGGGCTGCTGCTGTAGTGAGGAACTGTACTGCTACAGGTGGGGGGCCAGCCGTAGAGGCCCCACCTATGGTGACAGAGGAGCTCCTTGCCAACCATGGGGTAGCCCCCACACAAACTCAAACATGGGACACAGCAGCTGTGTAGGTGTGTTGCACCCAGGCAACAGGCGAGGAGCATCCAGGTAAGGTCAAAGTGCACATCAATGCAATGAGGTAGCATTTAAACTGTCTTCTATGGAGTCTCTAGATGCATATGTCAGTACAAAATGGATTAGTGAGTGGGGTGCAGTAATGCACACAAGTGCACATCGATGGTTAAGGACAGAAAATTGTGTAATATCATAGTGTGCAGAAAAATAGCATTCATCTTGTACCAATGCCTAATGTGAATCTACTGGTGATACTTTCCCTTACAACTACATAGGTTCTTCTGGTCTGCACATGGGACAGCAGCCTGAACCCAGTAAGTATGGGGTTTCCCTGTTGTGGCAACCAGTACCTCAAGCATGTTAAATTTAATGCATGTGACCAATCACACAACTGTTACAATCAGCCACTTGGCAATATCTGCATGTTCAGCTGTGGTGGTGTTTACTGCATTGCATCATAATGATCATGACAGGGGGCTATTTGCAGGAGATGTCACATATCTGTATCATACCTCACAACCTGTCATTGCAAGACACCTGGACAAAGACTGACAGAATGGGGTGACAAAGGCACAAAACTAGGGTCATATTGTAGAAATTAGTGGTATGCAGTGCATATAAGTAGCGTTAGAATGCCAGGTATGTGTGATATACAAAAATGAGAGCACAATAGACAAGTTCA
The DNA here is from genome assembly GCF_019279795.1 of Protopterus annectens. Lineage (NCBI taxonomy): Eukaryota > Metazoa > Chordata > Ceratodontiformes > Protopteridae > Protopterus > Protopterus annectens. The sequence continues at coordinate 1,057,561,024 of NC_056727.1, read as the reverse complement.
GAATGCTGCCAACCTTTCATGTGACCTATAACCTGTACAATTCAATTGTAAAGTAAACAAATCAGTTAGGGGAACAATAATGACACATAACAATAGTACAACAACCTAGACACATATGTGTGCACAGGCCAAAGCTAGTACTGTGTTGAGGCAGCTTTCGATATAACTACAGCAGTACATCTTATTGAGTACACAACAGCCAACAATTACAGAGCATCTTTGATTAACAGCAACTAACGGTCAGATGTCCTACCAGGATTATCCTAACATATACCCAGTTGCCTGCAACAACAACAACCATGGTTCACATAGAACTGACGAAGCTGATAAGAGACCACATGTTTGAGATGTATCAGCCTGGGGAAGGGTACACAAACATTTCCACAGCGTTGCACATGCCATGGAACACAGTGCATACCCTGTTAATCTCCAGTCCATACTGATTACATGAGTCTTACAGTATCATCACAACAGTGTTGTACAAATGGATTGATAGGCATGGGATACCCATTGTGTTCTGGCAAGTGTGGGTATGTGTGCATGTCTGTTTATCTGTAGGGTACAGCATTCTAAGGCCACATAACCTATTATAATACCCATTGCAACACAGTAGTACAGATAGTATTGCTGCTGCCCATCCATGAGGCATGAAAATGCAACACCCTGCTATGCATGTGGCATGTGCATCAGATGCATATCCCTGTAGTACCACTGTTGGGATCTACAATGGGTTGTATCGCAGTTGTGGCCAATGTGTGATGGTGGGTATATATCAGAATATCATCATGAGTGTCAGAGAGTACAATATCCACTGGGGGATGTGGGTGCTGTGTACACTGTCATTACACCAAGGTACACATGGTATTTGTTCCATGTACCAAATTATGGTTACCACTGTCGCCTTCAACCATACAGGTAACTGATACCACATTCCATGCCAGTTATGCATGTGCTGTGTGCAGCCTACCTGTAACACATTGGACACACGGTCAAGTTAGTCAGCAGTGATCGGCCCTGGTCTCTCAGATGTGTGTCTGCCTATTATGTGTCTGTTAATGTGTATATGAAGGTATGTCACACTATGTATTGTCCGTAAACACCCATTACATCCCCCATTAGCATAATGTACATATCTGGGGATGTTCTGTATGTAACATGTAACCTGCGACACACCTCACCCTAAATGCTGTGTGTCATGTGCAATGTAAGCCACACACTTCGGTATCACTACATACCTAGGTAGGTGTCTAGTCCCATTGTTGTCAAGTAACAGTGTGCATGTATGTGGATGGGTTTACATCAGGTTGCAGAGTATACATGCCCCAGTGGGTCACCTGTCCATGTAGCACAGGCAATAACTGTTATACTAACCTGTGACATGAGTTTAACTGTACCCCAGATATGTCACAGCCATGGTGTCACCACAGTGCCATACCCCATTGTTGAATATGACTGCAGACCATCCTCGTGCTGACACATGTACACCTACAACACAAATGGATAACATTATAGAGATCACAATCAACCAGTGTTACTAACAGCTATAATGTATCATTTCTGGATGGCTACAGTACCTGATATATATGCATTACACTTTACTCCTTACAACATGTTACACTGCAGTACTGTGGTACACTGTAGCACAGTCACCATGTGCACCAGAACCATATTAGCCTGTCCCTGCATTGATGGTATGGATGACAGGGATGTGGCACAAATATCATCATATGCACAGGGTGTGTTGTTGGTTTTCCAAAGGCCGAGGGTGGGCCATACATTTGACACCATGTGTGTGGGTGAGGGGGTGTACTAAGGTGAGGTGGATGTGGTGATGTGGTTTGTGTAGGTATGGAGTTGCCCTAGGTGTGTTTGTATAGTGTGTGGGTATGCATGCACACAGTTCTGCCATGTGGATGATCTACACAGGTATTTATGGACAGCTGCAGACCATACCTGGCAGGGTGTGCAGTTCACTGTCTCTGGCCAGGGACATGTGGACTGTGCCTGCCAGGGGTTCCATGGGCATGTCCAGGTACAGGTCTTGATGTACTACTCTCACCTGATGATGACAAATGTCCACTGGTACCAGGTCCCTCCTGGGACTGGCCAGGACCATGTGCACATGGCCTGCTGTGGTGTGGTTTGGATAGCATCCCCCCTGCACTGCTGGGCTGGTACTGCCACTAAGGGAGCCCCTTGGTGTGCTAGCATGTCCACGTTCACTGACAGTTGTTCGTGTTGCTGACTTACATCCACGCAGCCATCACCACACCCCCACCACAAGTTCAAGCATGGACAGACCATGGTCGATGAGGGCCATCATCTCACCAAACCGTCTATCCATGAACTCAGTTAACACACGGATAGCACCAGCCAGTTCACGGGTGTTGTCACTTGCAGATGTGAGAGCAGCCCCCTGCAGCCTAAGGCCCTGTCTGATGTAATATTCTATGCATGCCTGCACCTCCATGACAGCCTGAAACATACACCTGCTGGTGCCAGCTATGTTGCCTCTGCCAGAGGCATGATGTCCAGTGGCCCTACCATGAGCACCCTGGGACATCTGCCTATGCAGTGCCCTGCTGGACATCTGGCTATGCCTGCTGCAACTAGACACAGTAGGCATGGTTACTGCACTTTTCTGTACACAGCCACCAAACGCCAGCTGTCCATCCTCTATGGCCACTGGTGATGGGTTATGTATAGGCACTGAAACTGTGTGCGGGGTTGGGGTGGTTAAAAGGGGGATGTGAAATGATGGCACTGTTTTGGCCCCTGACAACCCCACCTGTGCCTCAACAGTACTATCATCATCTTTGGTGTCTATATGGACACCAACATCAGATTGCATGCAGGAGGGAACCTGACCCACCTTGCCACCTGTGGGGGAAAACAATAAACACACTTTACAACCTGTACAGCATTGCCTAACAGAACACACAAACACACACACACACAAAACTGTAATACCTACCTGTCAGTGACTTTACAGACAGTACCACGTATCTGTCCATATGTACCCCATCCTGCATCACACTTGGTAACATACACACATTGATACCACTCATTAACATATCAGTCCTCTAAATGCCTGCACAAGCGATCACAACACAAGACCTGTTACTACATTACCTGCCTGACCTGTGTGTAGTGGTTTTAGATGGCCTTTCTGCTGTCATTCAGTGTTCACCCTGTGTATGTCCAGACATCATGAGCATGGCTCCTATATGTGTGGGCTACTATGTTCACTCCATAATATCACACACTGGTGTGTCATGTGTATGTAATGCTCAGTACATGCCAGATATGCTGCTCAATCAGCCTATCATGTGATAGCTGTAATATATGGATACACTCCCTGGTGTTGACTAGTACTTACCCAATGCATCTGTAGGGCTGCATAAGTGGGTTGTAGGTGACCTCTCTGCTGAATGTGATATTAAGGGTGTACTTGGTGTCTACCTTCCCTCTCAATGCCTGTTTCATGTTACAGACTATATTATACTATCAGCTGTCCTGTGATTACATACATGACAAGTATTCCTGGTGTGTATTGTGGTAGTCCATGTTCATGTACTGCATGAGCCCAAATGGAGGTACTGCTGTATGAACACCCCACACTCACACATGTACATACATGGCCAGCCACACACACACATACACACAGGCATCCTACATGCATCAACCTCCCTCCACTTAACCCAAGTGACCCTACAGACAAAGTAACTACCCACCAGGATATACACACACATACAGGTGATGTTGCACAATGATAGTACAAACAGTATTCCTATTACCCATCTGTCAACATGCATAACATATGGTACCCAACAGCATGCAGTGCAGCTATAGTCAATCCATTCTAGCAACAGTATGCATGTGTGTGATGCATGTGCTGTGTCACTAGGTGATGCCCTTTACCCTGGATACCACTGCACCCATGTACACAGTATTGCTAAGCACCTGTTCTGCATCCTGCCATGTACTGTGCACCACACCTCACAGGTGTACAGCCCATTGCTGAATGTGTACTACTGTGTTGGTTATGTCAGCTTTAATGCTCACAGCCTGTATGTTTTCTAGAACCACATACCTGGGATGATATGTGGACAGATGTCATTTGTGAATGCCTGATGTCTGATTTACAGCTCTTAACATCAGCGGACCAAGTATGACCAATCCAGTACTCTTACACTGACAACCATCAGAGCATACCATGGCTGTGGGTCTGTACACATCCTTACTGATATGATGCAACCATCTTTGATCTGCCATGGGACCACATCACCACATATCTTAACAGTACATGAGCCCAATATGTGACGTGTCCTGTACTTTCATATGTAGTGTGTACAGAATGTGTTAGGTGTGTGGATGCTGACTGCAATGCTTACACACCGTGTGGGCATATGTGTGCACACCCTTATCATGACAGTTTGTCACACCTCTTGTATGTAGTACAGCAGTCACTACTCCTGGCAAGGGTATACCAGCGTGGGCCATCTGCATTTGCCAGTGTATGTTCAGTCTGCCCTACACATGTCCCCATAATCTGCATGATTGCAAGGTCTACTCATGTGCACATCCCTTGATATTCACACACTGCCATCACTATTGCTGTGGGGGTATGATTATGTCTGCCACAGGTCCTGAACCTGACTATGTGCAGATACAGCCATTCTTAGCATCCTTAGGATCCCTGCTGCAGTGCACTGGTGTGTCATGCTGACACCCCCCTTCATCCTTTTTGCAGATGCATGGCAAGTAAGCCCTACACATGTGTGTCACTTTGCAGTGTTCCATACACTGAACACCACATGTCACAGCCTAGTCCCAGCTGATAATGTGGACCACTGTAATGCCTTATGCCATAGTGTATCTCTGCAGCAGTTGCCATTGCTCTACAGGTATATACACTGGTATTGCACTGTATATGGGTGTTGTTCCATACATATCCCTACTGTAGGTCATGTCTCCCATCATTATGTTACTCCCTGTGGACACGTTCTGCAATGACAGGATGTTAGTTATCATGCAGGTGTCTGATATACCCTTCCAATACCCCATCATGGTGACCCATGTGATGTTGTGCATTTCACAGCAACAATACATGCACATGTACAGCATGCATTCAGGTGTGTTAGATGTGTGCATGGAATATAAGATCTCCATTACATGCCCAGTGTATTGGCAAGCATCTACATAAACCATACTCACCAGCTACAGGCTGCTGCCTTGGTGGTATCCCAGAGAGACCTACATAAGAGGGTGAGAGATTCAAAGTCAGTGGTCACACCTGTGGCATTGCTACAGGGTGGGTGCAGTATTACAATACATCAACAGTACATTTCCACAGTACTACCACATATGGACATTTGTTTATCATTACTATACAGCAACAAAATTTTTCTATGACATGTCAGAAATGTATGATCTACCTGTACTGATGCGGATGTATATGCAAGAGTGGTCTACTGATATGCCCTGTGGCTTTACCTGCACGCTCCTTGGCTGGTGTGTGGGTGGCACCCACCTCCACAAAGGTGTCAGGAGGTTGGTGGCTGGCTGTATGGGCAGGGGCCATGAGGCTGGCCTGGATCTCCTCTACACGTGTCAGGGGGGGATGGATGGCCTGGCCTCCCCCCGTGGCAAGGTGATTCCCCTGGACTGCAGCAACCACACCAACGGGCATTGTGAAGCAGGTTAGAACAATGATGCCGGACCTGCTCAGAACTGCTGTTGTGCAGTCCGACATTATTGTCCCTGTAGACTAGGTCATTCCACAGGGCGGTCTGCTCCTGCTGATCATGGGCAGCCCAGCCAAACAAGATTGCATAGTGCTGTATTAGTTCATTCAACAGGATTTCATTTATAGCTGCTGTGTAGGCTTTCAGCCTTGCATGGGACATTGTGCCTGAAAGGCATAAAGATGGACACAGGTGTGAGCAAGTCATGCAGCAAGGTTACCACAGTTCTTAATACACATCACTGTCAACCCCCCACCATATCAGTGACAACAAACTGTACACACAACTCAATAGGTATGGCTATAGCATACCTACCAATGGGCCAGATATTGTACTGTACTACACGTTGTACAATGTGTTTGCAGCCATGATCTCTCTGTGGACACTTTGCTTGTCTGTTACAGACTATTCACCTTCATGCCATTGTCAGGGCCACAGTGGTTCCATATATGCCTGTGGTATGCTTGATATGTGTTTGCTGCACATCTGACATTATGTGTTATTTCAGTTATCTATGCATGCTGTTGGACATGTTCTGGGATTGTGTAGACTATTACAATATATGTTCTATAACAGTGACACAATAGCATGTATATGTATTATTGGCCAGCAGAACCACCTTTCCAAACTCATCTGCTCATGTTACCAGGTCACATCACATGTGTGACCCCCACCCTGGGGCCTCCTCATGTACTGGTCCAGCAATACCATCAGGCAAAACCAATCCAGGGAATGTTGTCCCCCCTCGGGGTACACACAAACATGTTCCTGTCCTCTAAGGACAGGTCCAGGGTCTGTTCCATAACGGGCTCCACAGACACATGTGGGATGTGCTACATCACCTTGAGACACCCAGTACACATTCACAGGGCCAACAAGCTCCTCCTGCTGAGCCTCAAGGCCAAGCACCTTTGGGACATGGACTGCTGTTGTGAGTAGCAGTGGGTGGGAGGCTTGTTCCCACTGTGTCCATATTGGGGCCCATGGGGCATCCACATCACAGACCACACACACCATCCAGGGTGTTTACCCACCACATGTGACACATACCACACCTGTAGGCTGTCCTCTATATCTACCAATCCTGACCACCTCCACAACTATACCTGCCATACTTCCGCATATTCCCATTCCATACTTCACAGATAAGGGCAATGTGGTCCCAACAAGGGGTTCACATGTGACATACACATCCATGTTGCACACACTGACAGCTGTAGATATCTGTGTGTATTGCTATGTGTGCTGTTTCCTCGCACATAGCATGCAGCACTGTGGAAGTAATATAGGGGACATGTATTTACATACATATATGTTTGTGTGTGTGATTGTATATATGTAGACATGTGTATTATATATGTGTAGATATATGTGATGTATATATGTGCAGACATATATGTCTACTCATGGGTATCTGTATATTTGTGGACATACATGTGTGTATATATATATATATATATATATATATATATATATATATGTATGTATATATATATATATGTATATATATATATATATATATATATATGTATGTATATATATTTATGTATATATATATATATATATATATATATATATATATATATATATATATTTATACACACCATCACACGAAAAGTGCACAGAACATCATTGTGGTGCTCGGAATCCAAAGCTGATACACACGCCAAGAAATATATTCCAGCACTCAAAATAAAACCAAAAAGCCAAAGTTATGAGAAGTTTATTAGGCAACCTGCCCAACTCAAACACAGACCAGTGGCCGGTTTCGCTCAAAGCGTCCTCAGTGTGCAATATCACACACACTGAGGACGCTTTGAGCGAAACCGGCCACAGATATATATATATATATATATATATATATATATATATATATATATATATATATATATATCTACACACACATATGCATAGTTATATGTGGGGTACATTCAGACATCAGGTCCACAATCTCAAAACACCTTCCTGCACAGCGCCTTGCTACAACACAGACAGGTGCCACATATGGACACAGCCTGACATTAGGGGGTATATGTAGGGCCAGATTGCAGGTAATCCTATTACACACCTATGGCATTCCTGCATGCTACAATACGGGTTACCTGAGTATCCTGCAAGAGGTGGGCTGTGGAACCCACATGTTCATCATTATGGCATCACTTCAAACAGCAGCTATTGGCCACATAATATAGATATTTCCCATTACACAACACACACTATGATGACTTACATCTTATCAGTCAGTGCTGCTCTGCACGGTTGATGGGTGTGGCCCACTTCCCACAGGGATGGACTCTAATGTCCATAGCAGTTCTTCAGCTGAACATCATTACAACAACACCTGAAGGCACAGATAAATCATTCCACATCATCTATCCCATTATTATGGATCAAGTACTATGGTCAGTTACATACATATATACTTCACATACCTGTTCAGGGAATGCAGACTCTTCTAGATGTTTTATTTTTTCTGTGCCTTATATGCACACTTTCTCTCTCTCTCAATCTCAGTATCAGTGGAATGAGCTGCTTTGAATAGATTGCAGCATGGAATTTGTAGGTGATGCACATGATCAGGTGATGGGATCTGCACCAATCAGTGTCCTCCACTTGCTATCTGCATGCAGCATGCTGTGTAATAATTCCAATTACCACTGTCATGGCAACCAACTACTATAAATCCCTACATCATGTGGGCGTGGTCCCTTTACCTTTCCTGTATGATGGACATCCTTCCTGCGTGTGAGCAGCAGTGTTACAGACAGCAGGTAGCAATACCTCTTACAGGAAAACCTGCACACTCAGGCCAGCTACATATTTGTAGGAGGTTCCAAAACTACAGACAGAGTGTGAGTAGTATAGTTGTCTGCATTGTATAGCACCGGTGTTACAGGGTTTGTGTGTACATATTAGTTTAACTTGGAATGTAGTCTGTCTGCATAGCTCTCAACTGTGGTCCTATCCTCTTGATGGCCAGAGATGTGCATATTATGTTTTGTCTGTCCACCACACAAGTCTTGTGTCAGATATATCACTGGCAGTGTGTGTGTTGAGTGCTATCAGTACATGGCTACATCCATTTCTGTTTCTAACTTCATATTCCTGACTAAGGGTATGTTGCAGACTATCCTGTAACAGCAGTGACTTGCTTAGTGTATGACAACAGTTTTATACATATGGGCCTGTGTTCCAGGTTCTGTCCTCCACCTACATACCAGGCTTTGTACATATGACATGCTGTCAGGGGTTGTTATATAGTGGGCTGTGAGTATGTCATGCTGCCATTCCTGCCATCAGCCCATTGCTGTTGTGTCCCCCACAAATACTGTGGGGTTGGGTCCATATATATGTGGGCTTCACCTACACAACACCTGTGTGCCTTATGCACTCCAGAGGCCAGTGTTTGTTACAGTGGTATGTGGCCTTGTATTATTGAGTCTGGGGGGATGCACCATAACTAACCTAGGCTGTTACAACATGTGGATGTATCAGGGGTAAGATGCCTTAAGGTATCTGGATGTACATTGCCATGAAATTCACCTTGGGTAAATGCAGGCCTACTGCCTCCTGCCATACAGACTGTTCTGTTTGTTAGTGTGATTGTGATGGTGTCAGTTATGCCTTGTAATGTAACAGATACATCCCATTGTGTCAGCTGAGGTCTTTACCTCCTAGGGACTGTGTACAGAGTGTAGATAGAGGCTGCTGGACTATACATCTGCATTACTTACTGTTGATTGATTGGTATCCTGTGGCCCAGTCTGTCTTTACTATTGTTCTACTTGAAGGCCTCTGCCTGGACAGCAACATATGTAAACCTTTCCAGACTACTGTATTAATATAACTGTTTCACAGTTGCATTACTCTGTTTATATGTATATCAGTGTCTAAACAGCTATATGACATGGCATATACAACTGTAATAGTACACAAATAAGGCTTTCCCATGTATGCAAACCTGTGTGTGGTGTTATATCCTCTGACCTCTCTGTGGGTATATGTTGCAGGCAACAATTGTCATTTGTAATGGGTGGATCATACAGTGTCCAGTTGGTAAGATGGTAACTGTAGTCATAGCGGATGTTCCATATTGTGTACACCATCTACATATGCATCTTCCTATACATATCTGTGTGTGTGTGTGTGTGTGTGTGTGTGTGTGTGTGTGTGTGTGTGTGTGTGTGTGTGTGTGTGTGTGTGTGTGCAGTTCATAGATTCATAGGTTCATAGGTAAATACTAGGCTATCTGCCTGAGGGCATTTATAAGCCTAGCCCGTAAGTGTCAGCTTTCGCCGCCCCATAAATTAGTTAGCTGCACCTTTGTCAAGCAGAGCCATAGATGTGATCCCTGGGGTGTACTTTCTATTTTCCATCCACTCGTCAAAGTTCTTCTTGTAGAGTAATATTGAGGTGCTCTGTCTAATGTAATTAGAGATTTTGTTCCAAAGCTTGTGGAGTCTCTGTGACAGAAATCTGTCCCTCCAGCATGTTCTGTTTATTGTAGTGTCGAGATTTAGCTCCACTGGAGGGTGTGGCTCGTAGTGACTTGGATTTCTTTAGGTGGAGCATGTCCATCAATTCCGAGTTGAACATGGCTTTGTAGGTTAGGCAGAGATTACCTCTGAGCAAGTGGTATTCCACTGAGTAAAGCCGGAGTTTTTTTGTCTGGCTGCATATGACATATGTTTGAGGCCTGTGATCCTCTTGGTGAGGTACTTCTGTGGTCTCTCCAGCTGCTGGTAGTGTCTTGTGAGGTACATCCCAAAAGGGGCATTGTACTCTATGATGGGTCTGATGAGTGACGAGTATAGGGGCACTATTACCTCTTTATTTCTAGATGTAAACCCTTTAGTAATTAGAAGGGCTACATAGAAGGATTTCCTAACTACTTTGGCAATGTGATTGTCAAATGAGAGATTACTATCTACCTGAGTCCCCAGGTCTCTTATTACCTCTTCTGAATTAAGGGGGCTGCCACCAATGTGGTAGTTCATGGGCGTTTTGTTCTTCCCAAACGGGATGACTATGCATTTTTTGGCATTTAACTTGAGGCCATGACTTTGACACCATGTGTCAGTCTCAGTGAGGCCCTTCTGGAGAATGTCTGTGCCAGCCGGAGTGTCAATTATGGTTCCCAACTTGCAATCATCAGCAAATTTGGTCAGCCATAGACCTTTTGTGTTTGCCTCTACTTCTGAGAAATATATGCCGAACAGTAGCGGGCCCAAGACTGAACCATGGGGGACACCACTTGTGACTGGTTTAGAGTCAGACATGGATCCCGCTATTCTTATCGAGTGGGTTCTGTCTGTAAGCCAGCTGGCAACCCATCTCATGACATAGGGGTTTATGTTTAGGCTGATGAGTTTGTCTATGATACCTGAGTGAGGAATGGTGTTGAAAACCTTGGCAAGGTCTAGGTAGGCTGTATGAACCACTTTACCCTTGTCAATGGCTTTGGTGACTGTTTTGAAGAAGTCAACCAGGTTCAGTAGGCATGATCTGCCCTTAACAAAGCCGAACTGAGTTGGGTCAAGTGTTTGGAGGTCTTCTATGCCCTTGTTAATGAGTTCCATGATGATACGCTCCATAGCCTTGCAGACCAGGCTGGTCAGGCTTATAGGGTGACAGTTACCAGGGTCAGTTGTTGCTCCCCCTTTGTGAAGCGGAATAACCATTGCTGTGCACCATTCTAAGGGTACTTAGCCTGTGGATAGGCTGAGGTTGAAAAGTTTCTTTAGAAGAGGGTTTAGTTCATCTTGCAGTTCATGCAGGATGCAGCCTGGGACTCCATCTGGCCCCATTGATGCTGTGTTTTTGGCTTTTGTAAGGGCTGTTTTTACTTGTGCTTCTGTGATTTCAGGGATACTGGACTCTTTTTGTATTATTATGGGTCCTTCTGTGGATGATAGGGGGTGAAGTTGTTACTAAATCTATCTGCCAAGATGTTGGCGATGTCCGTAGGTTCCATATATTTTGTGCTATTTTGCACCAGCTCGGCGGATATCTGTGATTTACCACTTAGATTCTTTACATAGCCATAGAAAGCTTTGTGGTTATCTTTCGAATCCTTGGCTATCTTTCTTTTAAAATTTGCCTTGGAAGATTTTATCAGGGACCTAAGTATTTTACTAATACTGGTCAGGGATGTCTTCCCTTCTTGTGATTTGCTTTTTTTCTGGACTAGTTTCCTCCTTCTATCGTATAGTTTGTTGATTGCCGGGATCCACCAGACTGGTTTCCTTCTCGTGGAGGAGTGAGTCTTGGTTTTAAGGATGACATGATCCATACATCCTTGTAGGTGTTGATAGAGTGCATTTGTAAAGACGTCTGCATTTTGGGTGGAGTTATTCCTAGGTGTGGGGGGTATGAAGCTACCCACCTCAGTCTTGAGCTGTGTGAAGTTGGCTTTGGGAAAGTTTTTCACTGAGGTTTCCTTGTGTGGGGGAGATGGTAGGGTGTGAACATCCAGTGTGATTAGTTTATGGTCAGATCTAACCAGTGACTGGTTTACCTCCGGTGTTGAGCACCTGTCACTCATGTTGGTGATGACCAGGTCTAGTATGTTTCTACCTCTGGTTGGGGAGTTTAACAGCTGATCCAAGGCATTTGAGTTGATAAATTCCAGGAATCGCTGGGCCTGGGAGTTAGTGCTAGAGTAGTTTTCTCAGTTGATGGAGGGGTAATTGAAATCACCCAATATCAGGGTGTTTTGTAGGACTTTAATGTTTTCCAGTGTCTCCAGGAAGGTCGAGTGTTGATCTTGGAACATGGAGGGTGATCTGTAGCAAGCCACAAATGGCATTTCAGTTTTGCCTTGTGTTAGTTGCACATGGATGATCACTGTAGTATCATGTTGTGCCATTAACCTGGAGGTGTGGGTATCCTTGATGAATATGAATACTCCCCCTCCTTTTGTTGCTTGGTCCATGTTCTGTGGCCAAAATGTGCGGTATGAGTTGTATCCCGGTAGTGCTGAGGTGCTCTCTGGAGCCTTAAACCAGGTTTCTGTTACTTCACAGATGTCGACATTCTCCATACTGAGGAGTGTTTCGAGTGCATGCATTTTGTGATTTAAACTCCTGGCATTGAGTAGCATAACCCTCATTTTCTTGTTTTTTGTGCTGGTTATGGTGGCCTGTTTGACTTTTGGGCCTTGGCTAAAAAAGGTACAATGGGGACAGCAAGAGCCTTGGCCAGTATTCAAAAGCCTAGGGGTGACAGGTGCAAGCCGTCTCTTGCGAAGCAATGAGGCTTGTCAAGCATGTCGTCCCAGGTTGACAGACACTGGATCCCCTTTGAATGACACCAGAAGTTTAGCCTATTGTTGAAGCTGATCATTTTTTCTTTATACTGTGGTATCATTCTTGGTGACGGCAGAATGCTACTCAGGGTCAGGGTCATACCCGCCTGGGTTACATGATCAGATAGCTCTTTCATGTCTCTTTTCATATAGTCCAGGGATGTATGTCTCAGGTCATTCACACCAACATGTACAATGATAGAGTCATATGTGTACTTGTTCTGGAGTGACCTGAGTGCTTGAGTTATGTGGCAGAGTCTGGCTCCTGACAGGCAGCTTACCATAACCTTCTCCTTGTCCAGTCTGGTGAGTGGGACATCAGTGTGCCTGACTAAGGAGTCTCCTATTACTAGTGTGTTAGGTATGCTATTTGGCCTTAAGGGCTGAGAGTGTGCGGCACACTGATTTTGTGGTTTATGTGTTGCTTGGTTGGTGATGTGATGCACTGGTGCGGGCTGTTTGGGAGTCTGCCTTGGAGGTCTCTGTTAGTTTGGTAAGCTATTAGTTAGAGCCTCCGAGTATGATTTTGTGTGTTTATGTGTATCTTTTGCCTGTGCTTGTATAGTTGGTCTGTGTGAGGCTGGAGGTATGATGCAGGTGCTGACCTTCTCCTCTTGACTGACTGTTTCAGTCATGGGTGGAGAGAAATTAGCCTCCAGTTTGGCTATATAGTTACATCTCTCACATATGTTAGAGTTGAATGGTAGGAGGAGAGGGTTGTCTGTGCACATGAGGCAGTTGTGACATTGACCCTTGATACCCAGATTCACTAGCTGGACAGGACAATACACTGGAAATTGCACTTTGGTCATGCCTGAATAATAGGGTGGTTGGGATGAATAAAGAGCCTTGCCCTGCTGGACAATCTAGTGCTGGAGTTGTGCTTACTATTAGCTTTAGCTAGTGTTGGGAGTTAGGTGTTTGGTTGAGTGCTTAGGTTGAGACTTTAATGAGTTCCAAGGGAAAAATTGAAGTGTAGACTTTGTGGAGCTGGGAATAGTTTAACACTAGCTAACCCACGCTGCACGGTGCTCTAAAAACATGAAAACATGGTTTATATGGCAGGGAAATGAAAGAGATAGGAATTAGCCCAAAATGGCCAATAGACTACAAACTTCTGTGATGGGACCACTCCTCCAGGGATAGATAGGCTGCTCAAAGCTCCCCTCTCTCATAGGTGAACAGTGAAACTTCCGGCTATCCAAGTAAGGTATGGGCAACTCAGAAACCTGAAACACAGCCCTGAATTCAGCACTAGCCTGAAAACTGGACTACACTAATATAGGAAGGTGGGAAAAGCACAGAAAGGCTAACACACTTTAGTGTGTAGCCTACAACACTTAAACAAACTTTTTAACAAAAAAACGACTTTAAAAGAGCAGGCAGTCAGGTAAGAACAAACGCAGATAAGTACAAGCTTATAAATCACAATAAACACTGAAAAATTGGCGTTTAGGCGGAAAACACACTAGCGAGGTATAAAAAGCAGAAAAAGGTACTTGAACCACTCCAAAAGTCTCTCTTTAGTTTTCTGCTGCTTGTAAACTCTGCAGCACACCAGGTAGGAGCTTGCTGAGTTGAATACAAGCCAAAAACCATGTGGTGGCTTTTATGGCAGGGAAATGAAAGAGATAGGAATTAGCCCAAAATGACCAATCAGACCTCCCAACTGTCCCGAATTACTTGGTTTTTACTGAGTTTTGGGGTCCAAATGGAGGGGTACCATGAGTCCCGAGTGGCACCCCTTCATTTCCGATTTCTTTGCTATTTTTTTTTTAATTTTTAAAATTTTCAAGCTGTCAGAGCTGACGTCACCGCGTGAGCGATGACGTCAGCTCTGTCAGCACTACCAGCCAGTTGGAATTGAGCTCAAGCAGCTCACGTCATCATTTCCGGCTGGCTGCGAGCAGCCGGGAAGTGCTTTGCTGTCAAGAATTTAAAAATGCTGCCTAGAGAAGAAGCTTTGCTTATGCTACTGTTTCAGACTTTGCTTATGATGCTGGCTTTGTATATGCTGCCATTTTTGGTGCTGACGGAAAGAACTGCTTGGTGCTGCCGAGAAATGATGGCTGGCTTATTCTGCCAAGAGAGGGACTTTGCTTCTGCAGCATAGTGCTGCCAAGAGAGGTACTTTGCTTCTGCTGCATTACAAGAGAGGGACTTTGCTTCTGCTGCATTATGCTGCTGTTTCAGATGCTTGAGAGAAGAATGCTGGCTGGCTTATACTGCAACATGGTGCCATTTCGGATACGGACTCCTGGCTTTGGTTGCTGGGAATTAGGTAAGGAACAAAGGGTGTGTGTGTGTGTGTGTGTGTGTGTGTGTGTGTGTGTGTGTGTGTGTGTGTGTGTGTGTGCGTGTGCATGTGTGCGTGTGTGTGTGTGTGTGTGTGTGTGTGTGTGTGTGTGTGTGTGTGTGTGTGTGTGTGTGTGTGTGTGTGTGTGTTCTTCTGTCCAGTGGACCAGCCTAAAACCTCCCCTCCTGAACATGACATACCCATCCATTCCTGTGTAAGGTAAGAAATGTCAGACTTGTTTGTTCCCTGTTGAGGTGAAAGCCCTTAAGATGGAGTGGATCAGTCTGCAGACATTGATGCTTGTCCTTATCCTCCTCCCAGCAGCCAGCGAACTCCATTACAGCTGCAACGGGAGATGCATTTGCACTTCTGCACATGCAAATGTTCTTGTCAAAGAGGAATAATCCTAGGGCTTCCTAGCCCACAGGTTAACTTCATATTATTAGATTGGCTTATAAGATTTTATATATCTATCTATATATATATATATATATATATATATATATATATATATATGTATGTATATATAGTTGTTTTATTAGAACACTACTTATTGAAGCCCAGGTGGAGTGCTAGCTGTGGTACAATCATAGGTTTGGCTAATTACTAAGGCTGTTTTTCAACCGAGTTAGCTAACATGATTAACTGGTTACAAAACTTTGACATTATTTTTTTGAATTGTGAGATTAAAATATTTAAATTAATCTTGAAAATTTAAGATAGTGTCTATCAACATGTTTATTGTATTTAAAAGTTCTGAAATAAAACACTAAAACCTTTCAGGTTTCGTTATTTTTCTTTGTTCCAAGTTCTTTGACTTTGGTCTTCATACTGCAGAGTGCAAACCACTTCTGGTTTCTTTATTTGCACTTGTACATATTGAAAATTGCTGTAGTTACCATACCATTAAAAGTAAGACTAACTAACAATTACATTTTAACTGCCAATTTAATCTTAATTGAAAATCTTAATCATTCCACTACCCTACAAATAAAAGGGATTTGAATAAGCAGTCTAACTGCACACCTCTTCTTTTAGTTTCGAGGAATGTTAACTGTATGTCTACATATTATAAAGCCAAAGCCACAACTAAATGGACAAGGAGAAGGCTTTGCCCAGATTTTTTTTTTTGTGCTAAGAGCTGAGAGCTATGGTGACAACAGAATTTGTATTCCCCCATTATTGGCTTTGTTGTTTGTCCAGGTTTTTTGTGCTAACCATTCGCAACTATGGTGAGTTAAAAGTCAGTTTATTTACTATTCCCCCATTATTGGCTTTGTTGTTTGTCCAGGTGTTTTGTGCTAAAAGGTTGAGAGCTATGGTGAGAAGTGAGAACTGAATTCACTTAATGATAGCCATTAAGTTTCAGTCTTCCTATTTTTTTTAAACTGCTGATTTAGCATAGCGGTATGTTGCACTGACTGTAGCGTAAAGTGTTCAGGGTTCAAGACTTTCCAGTAAAATGCATGGTGGTAACACAACATTTTATTCTAGCAACTTTCCAAAATTATACAAGCAATGTTTAAAATGTGTCCCTGTTTTTTTTTACCTTTTGCCCCCCCCCCCAAAAAAAACCTGAAATTGAAAATAAGTGTGAGAAGCTGTGCTAGATGCCTATGGCTTACACTACTGTAATTTTGTTTATAGTTTGGGTGTGGAAGTAGACTTTTATGATGGAAATGTTTTGAATTGGACAGTTTTGTAATTATTGGTTCATGCATTTTCTTTCATTGCCTACAGTACAGCCTACTGGAAAAATGCTCATGCAAACAATACATTTAAAATGTGCTCTGTCTAAAAAATGTGCTGTATTATACAAGGAATATAACTTAATAAAGTCAGGAAGGTGATTCAAAGAAAAGAACACATGTATGTTTCTTGTTTTATCTGCAAGGGGCCAATAATTTGAAAACAGCCCAAAGGTAATCTATATCCACCACTGGCCAGATGCATTTTCTTTGGATGTGGTGCAAGATTCAATACTGTTTCAATAAATGTGAGTTTCAAGGGCAGAGAAGTTTTGATGCCAAGTCTATTTTCATTGCGAGACAGTATTGCTTTGTTTATCAGATGTCTGTTAGTGTTTGTGCATTGATGTGCTGCAAAATGCAAAATTAAAATCCAAATCATTGTAGAGGTAAAGCAGTATGCATGCATTAGTGTTTATGGTAAATGGGGCAAAAAAGCCAGGTAATGGGGCACTGGAATGGCTTCAGGGGACGCTGGTGCTATATTTTGTTTGTCTGTTCTTCAGTTTGTGTTCGAAAGTTGGTATCCCACAATTCCACTGGAGTGGGTGGGGGTTACATAATTATGTATGTAAATGAGATGTTAATCAGTGTATAGATTTGTACCTATTTTTCATGGCCCTTGTCCAGATTGTTGATGTTTCCAGGTTGAGAGGTATGTGACCAATAGACTACAAACTTCTGTGCTGGGACCACTCCTCCAGGGATGGATAGGCTGCTCAAACCTCTCCTCTCTCACAGGTGAACAGAGAAACTTCCCGCTATCCAAGTAAGGTATGGGCAACTCAGAAACCTGAAACACAGCCCTGAATTCAGCACAAGCCTGAAAACTGGACTACACTAGTATAGGAAGGTGGGAAAAGCATATATATATATATATATATATATATATATATATATATATATATATATATTTTTTTCTTTTTAGAAGGCAGAAAACAGCAACAAATACAGTGATACAGATAAAACAACTTTCTTTAAATGCACAGAAAGGCTAACTCACTTTAGTGTGTAGACTATAACAGTTAAACAAACTTTTAAACAAAAAACGACTTTAAAAAGTGCAGGCAGTCAGGTAAGTAAAAACACAGATAAATACAAACTTATAAATCACAATAAACGCTGAAAAATTGGTGTTTAGGTGGAAAACACACTAGTGAGGTATAAAAAGCAGAACAAGTTACTTAAACCACTCCAAAAGTCTCTCTTTAGTTCTCCGCTGCTTGTAGACTCTGCAGGATGCCAGGTAAGAGTTTGCTGATATATATATATATATATATATATATATATATATATATATATATGCATATATGTGTCTGTGTATATGTATCCTAGGGATGTTGATTGCTTCCACATTGTACATTTCTTATGGTAGCCAGACCTGTACTCCATGATATTTTACTGATACCAGCCTGACATCAAACAGGTGGGATGGAGCACTGTTAACATCTTGTGCCCATGTTGTGTCAGGTCCTGGTTATGGGATCTGCAACAGTTAATAGTGTATTGCAGGAAAGACATATTTGGCTGTGGGGGTGATACCTATACGTACAAGACGTATGTTGTGTGGATCCCCTCAACCCCATTAATGGTGCATGTGGACATATACATTTTTATGTTACCATTTTTATCTACAGATGTATGTTTGTATACATATATATATATATATATATATATATATATATATATATATATATATATATATATATATATATATATATATATATATATATATATATATATAATATATATATATATATATATATATATATATATATATAGACGTATAGATGTAGACATATATATATATATCTGTAGATGTATGCATATGTGTGTATGTATATATATATATATATATATATATATATATATATATATATATATATATATATATATATATATATATATATATATATATATATATATATATATATATATATATATATATATATCTGTATTTACATATATAGATATGTATATATCTATTTAGATATACATACACACATATATATATATATACACACACACACACACACACACACACACACACACACACACACACACACATACATCTACATGTTTAGATACATTTCCTGTTTTGTTCAATGACTGGACAGGATGATATGTTTGTGAAAACATCAGAGTTATGTGTATCTGACATGGCTTAGTGGTAAATCACTTTGACTATGGTGGGCAGGATCCTGGGTTTAAGCCTTGCAGTGGCTGTTTATTTTTTTGCTGGGCAGATCACAGGCCATTGGATACAGAGTGATTAAGGCACTTTTAAGCAGTTGTAAGTGGGTTTGCATGGGTTTGTGTGAGGGTAAGCAATGCTAACTTCTGGTTAAATATGCTTACAGAGAGTTAGCTTCAATATTGCTTAACCTGTGTGCGCATTCCTTACCCCCGTGCAAACAGGCTTAAACCCACTTACTAGTGCTTACATATGCTTACTCCCACTTACTACTGCTTAATACTGCTTACACTTGCTTATTAGTGCTTACTCCTGCTTACCATTGCACTAATTTAGACAGTAATGTCTAATGGTTCTTGGAAAGGTGGGGGATTTGAAGCTGTATGGAGTTCATTCATTACACATTTTACCTTCCATTTGTATCCATGATTCCTGTGTACCTATACTGTATGGGGCACATGTGATTATCTGTGGACTTTGCAACATTATGACACTGACACCTCACATCTGCATTAAATGCAGTATTCCAGTTCACAAATATGTTATTTAGTAGGTTATGCAACTAAAATATTGGTCATAATGTGATTTGACATGGAAAATGGAATGTACTGCAGTGGGATCCGAACCAGGAATGCCTGCTCGTAAGGCAAATGCTCTGCCCACTATACTATTGCTATATTGTTTCATTTGCATATATCTTCCTTGTTATCCTCTTCAGCCATTTAAGCTGCATTAACCGTAGCTAAGGGATGGGCAAACCCACACACCTACAGTTAAATTTAATCTGTTTCATAAAAATAAAAAATGGTATATTTATATTGTGTATTTACTAATGCTGTTGTACACGTGGGGGGATGTTGCTGGGAGTATGCGGACACCTATGAACAGTCTCGCTCATTCTTTTGGGCTTTCTGCTGTTCCTCATTGTAGGGGCATGTACATTCTGAGAGCTCTGCTCTCAGACACACCCCCTGCACTCTTACACTTTCCATGTAAGATTAGGAGCTCAGGCAGCGCGCCTTCATTAATATGCATGGTGCGCTGCTGTCCTGCTCCTAAATGGCCACTTCCGTGCAGGACTAAGCTAGTCCTGCACAGAAGATTAGTAAATCTGGGAGTATGTATTTTTTCCAGAATGAGATTAAGGAAATATTTTACATTTTTTTCAGACTTGTGACAAGATAAACTGATTTTGAGATTTAGTGAAAAGACTGTTTAATAATTCTTTGTTATGTCTGTTATGTGAGACTACAACACAAACACAGAACAGTTAGCTGAAATAATGGTATGTTGTTTAAGGGGAAATTTAGAATGCAGAGTGTAGGAATCCTTTCTATAATAGATTGTAAAATGATGAATAAGTTATTTTGCATTTACATGTTTCATTTTGGTGACTATTATAAATTATTTCCTTTAAATCTTTTTTATTCAGTTTTATGTTGTTTTTATTGAAATATTTTTGATTCTAATACTGAGTCACCCTCATGCAAAAGTAGGAGGTAAAAAGGATATCACCTCAAGTATTTGGCTGTAGCAGTAGAATCCACAACCTTCTGATCTTTCTGGCAGTAGAAGTGATTATGTTTCTCGCTGGGCCCTTGACAATGGCAGTTTTGATATTTTGCAGATATAATGTATTGCTGAGTAGCTTATATCATATATGTGAACCCACTGCTTAAAATATATACAAAAAGAGTGATAGTTAACATTTTGCATCATCTTCCAAAATTATGGAATAAGTTTCTCCTTACAGTCAGATGTCATTCATGAACTTCCTTCATGTATGCCCACACACACACACACACACACACACACACACACACACACACACACACACACACACACACACACACACAGACACACACACACACTCACATCTGTATACATCTATCTATAAATGCATGTATATGTATAAATATGCACATATATAGGATGATAGGATCATAGGAAGTTATTAGGCTAATGGCCCTAGGCCCCTTACAAGCCTAGCCAAGGTCTGCCCTTGTTTCCATGATCAGCACCTATTACCCCTGTCCAAGAGAAACACAGGTGGAACCCCCAGAGTAAATTTACGATTACCCATCCAATCATATAGATTGCACTTAAAGAGGGCCAAAGAGGTGCTCTGCTTGGCATGAACTGGGAGTCTATTCCACAGATGCAGTAACCTCTCGGAGACAAACTTCTCCCTCCAGCAGGTTCTATTAATGTCACATACCAGGTTCAGGTCTTTTTAGTGAGTAACCTGTGAGCCATTGGACTTATGGATATTTATCATTTCCAATAAAGCTGAGACAGAGATTCTTTTACTCAAGGCAGAAATCGCCTCTACGCAGTCTGTATGAAACAGAGTAAAGTGACAGTCATTTCAGCCAATCCACATAGGACAGATGCTGAATTCCTTAAATTCTCATTGTGAGGAACTTTTGTGGTCTCTCCAATTGTTTCTGGTGCCTGGAAAGGTACATACCAAAAGGGGCATTGTACTTAATTATTGGCTTGATGAGAGAAGAGCACAGGGAGGTCATAACTTCTTTTTTTCAGGAAGTAATGCCCTTACTTATGAGATGAGCAATATCGAATACCCTTCTTACCACTGTGGAGATATGGTGATCAAAGGTAAGGTTGCTATCAACCTTTGTGCCCAGGTCTCTCACCACTGAATATGTATTTAGGGTGTTTCTATTTATGTGGTAGTTAGCTGGAACATTGCTATTACTGAAAAGAATAATACATTTTTTTGCACTGAGTGTAAGGCCATGACTATGGCATCAATCATTTGTTTGTGTAAGACCTCCTTGTAAGATGTTGACATCATGTGGGGATTCAATGACGACTCCCAGTTTGAAGAAGTCAGCAAACTTTGTCAGCCACAGACCTTTAGTTTTTGCTTGTACTTCAGAGTAATAGATTCTGAACAGTAGTGGTCCCAGGACTGATCTCTATAGAACTCCACTGGTCACAGGTCTGCTGTTGGAGGTGAATTCCCCTATTTTGACTATATGGATTCTATTGGTGAGCCAGTTAATGATCCACATAATGACATAAGGGTTGATACCTAGCTAGGTGAGCTTGTAAATAATGTCTGAGTGGGGAATAGTGTCAAAAGCCTTTGTCAAATCCAGGTAGGCTGTATGCACAGTTTTCCCCCATCCAGGGCTCTGATGACTGTCTCGAAGAAATCCACCAGGTTTAACAGGCATGATCTCCCTTTGACAAATCCAAACTGAGTATGGTCAAGTGTTGGGAGATTACCTATATTTTTGTTGGTAAGGTCCATGATGATTCACTCCATGTCCATGCAGATGAGGCTAGTCAGGCTAATAGGTCTATAGTTCCGGGGGGGGGGGGGTCAGTGGAAGAACTACCCTTGTGCAAGGGGATAACGGTAGCCATTTTCTATTCAGCTGGGATGAAGCCAGTGCTTAGACTATGATTGAAAAGAATACCCAATGCTATTGCTAATTGTTGTTGGAGCCCATGTAGGACACAGCCTGGGATGTTATCAGGTCCCATAGATGCTGTGTTTTTGGCCTTAGAGAGGGCATTTATGACCTGCTCTCTAGAGATACAAGGTGGGAGACAGATAAAAGGAATGTCATGTGGTATGTGTGGTGGGAAAAGGGGAGTGAAGTTTTCACAGAGCCTGTCGGCTAACAGGTGGAACCATGGATGATGACACCCATCAGAAATTCACACCCACAGAAGAACACCATGCCTGAGGTACACACACAAACTAGGAACATCATAGAGCATATCTTTGGGCTTCTGAAGTCATGGTTCTGCTGCCTCAATATATCCAGTGGAGTCCTGCAGTATTCTCCATCCACACATGCACATATATTCACAGTATGTGCCACGTTACACAATATGATCTTACAGAAACAGCTGCTGCAGAATCAGCAAAGGGAAAGGATACACAGCTCCCTACCAGTGCCTAGGTCACCACAGCCACAATAACAGGAGGACGCTGAGAAGGAACCCCCTGATGATGTCCCTGTAGGCAGATGTAGGCATGCCTAGTATGCTCTGGCTTTGGCTAAGAGACAGTGCACAGCACATTCACTGACAACCTAAGGTCCTAGGGACTGACTCCTTACTGCTACTCACATACATATATTAAAATTGTTGATGCCAGGCAACCCACACAACCTGTACCTGTCCACGTATACCTATCCATGTATTGGCTGTGTACTGCTTGCATCAGACAGAGTCATCCCTGAACAACAGTTCTGTCAAATGCTGAATTTGCAAGGTAAGTCTCTGGACTACACACTACTTGTAAGGAGTACTATAATACGGTATCGTATGTATGGATCTGCTGCTTTTATGCAAGGAAATATAATGGGCTATTTGAACAGAAGTAACATCCCCATGGGACTACAGATACCTAATCCAATAGTGTGTGTTCCTTAATATTCACTAGGCCTCGTGGTTGAAATATTCACTACATCAGTCAAGGGAGATGTTAAACAGTCTAGTTACATGATATCTGTACTACTGTCTAAACCAGCAGATCATGTGCTGTTATTCCTCAACACCCAAGACAGCAGTGTTCCTATATAACTGCTTTAACAGTAAGTCAGCAATGGTATATCAGTGGACCAGGCAATCTCAGAGCAGTAACCTGGAAATTGATCACACATTATATGTCTCACATAATGCAGGAATAACAACGTACATATTTAAGTGTTGATTGTGTGCTGAATGACTCCTAGCTGTCTGGCAGCTTGCTTGGCTGAGTGGACTTGGAAGTTAGCATGGGTGATGGTATTGATGGTTCTAATCTGGAAGTATTCACATCTTTTGCATGTGAGGTATTATTATGTTGGCATTTTCACAGACTATCAGTCTGTGTGTGGTATAACATTATGAACATTAGTCATATATTCACAGACTATCAGTCTGTGTGTGGTATAACATTATGAACATTAGTCATATATTAATTACATCACACAGCTGGGGAATGCTGTGGACAATTTGAGTGAAGTGCAGTACTGCAGAAACAGGGACAGATGTCATTGTCTGTAACACACAAAATCCCGTGCTAGAGTGCAGGTAGGTGTGGGATGGAGTCACTTTATAAGTACTGATAGTCCTACTGGGCATGCCCATATACTTAGTTAAAATTAGCACAATTATGTTGCCCCTTCATCAAAATGACCTGCTATGTATACATATCGCTGTACCTACAGACATATACATATACATATCCGTCTGTCATTATCTCTGTCTCACATACATAGAATATTTATCTCTATATATTGTCAAATAGATGTATACCAATGTATATAATAATAAAGCAATACATAAACTCATAGGATCATAGGAGGTTACTAGGCTAATGGCCCTGGGGCCCTTACAAGCCTAGCCAAGAGTTTATCCCCAAAAAAGAAACCTCAGTCATCACCTGTTGCTCCTGTCAATGAAGGACAAAGATGGAACCCCTGGAACAAATTTGTGGTTTCCCATCCACTCATCAAGTTGCTCTTGAAGAGGGTAAGTGAGGTGCTCTGTTTGACATGTATGGGAAGTCTATACCAGAGGCAGGGCAGCGTCTGGGAGACAAACCTCTCTCTCCAGCAGGTTTTGTTGATGTTGCATATTAGATTTAGGCCTTTCAAGCGGGTAATGCGTGAGGAGTTAGCTTTACAGATATGGAGCATCTCTAGTAAGGCAGGGTCTGATATTGCCTTGTAGGCGAGACACAGATCACCTCTGAGTAATCTGTACTATACCGAGTCAAGCGATAGTGACTTGAGCCTCTCCACATAGGACAGGTGTTAGATGCTAGGATTCTCTTTATGAGGTATTTCTGTGGCCTTTCCACTTGCTGCAAGTGTTTGGAGAGGTACATACTAAACTGGGAGTTATACTCAATTATAGGCCTAATGAGGGAGGAGTACAGAGAGGTAATAACCTCCCTTTTTTTCTGGATGCAGTCCCTTTACTTATGAAATGAACCAAGAAAAAGGATTTTCTGACCACTGTTGCTACATGATGGTCAAATGTAAGATTGTTGTCAATCTAAGTACCCAGGTCTCTCAATACAGTTTGTGTGCTTAGAGGGTTGCTGCTGATGTGATAATCAGTAGGGGCCATGTTTTTGCTGAATGGTATGATAAACAATTTTTTGCACTTAACTTAAGGCCATATCTTTGGCACCATTCATTTGTTGCTGTGAGAACCTCTTGCAGTATGTTAACATCATTTGGAGAGTCAATGACAGCACTCAACTTACAATCATCCACAAACTTGGTCAGTCACAGGCCTTTTTTATCTTGGCCTGGACCTCTGAGAAGTAGATGCTAAACAGTAGAGGTTCCAGGACAGATCCCTGGGAACACCACTAGTGACAAGTCTGCTGTCAGAGGTGGTGGCACCTATTTTGACCTTGTGCATCCTCTCGATGAGCCAGTTGGTCACCCACCTGTTGAGAGAGAGATTTATGCCAAGCTGTGTTAGCTTTTTAATGATGCCTGAGTGGGGGATTGTGTCAAAGGCCTTGGCCAAGTCACGGTAAGCTGTATGTACTGACTTTCCCTCATTCAGGGCCTTGGTGACAGTCTCAAAGAAGTCAACCAGGTTCGACAGGCAAGATCTACCCCTGATGAATCTGAATTGAGTGGGGTCACATGCTTGGAGATTGCATATGTCCTTGTTTATGAGATCCATAAAAATATGCTCCATGACTTTACAGATAAGTCTTGTCAAGCTAATGGGGTGATAGTTTCCTGACTTAGTAGTGGCGCCACATTTGTGCAAGGAGATGACAATGGCAGTTCTCCACTCTGCTGGAAAGAAGCCTGTAATTAGGCTGTGGTTGAATAGGGCACCCAATGGTGAAGCCAGTTCTTGCTGGAGATGGTGCAGAATACAGCCTGGGATACTATGAGGTGCCATGGAAGCTATGTTCATTAACTTGGATAGGGCCTTTAATACTTGATCTATGGAGATGTGAGGTGTAGGACAAGTATTGGGGATGTTGAATGGGCCTTTGGTGGGATAGGGGATTGAAGTTTGTGCTAAACCTGTCAGCTAGCAGGTTGCTTAAGTCAACAGGATCAGTGTAATACCAACTACCAACAGACCTCACTACAATCTCCTCTTCCTCACTCTTCAAAAAGAAGCTAAAACTTTATCTCACAAACCACTGGCTCTGTCCATGCAGCAACCCTGACTAAAAATCTCCCTTCCTGCATATTACTAGATTACTCTTCCTAAATTATTTCACATTGCGCTATTCTGATTCTATATGCCACATAACCTGCAAATTTGAACTACTTCTTCCAGCTACACTACCTCTCCTTCCTACCTTATTCTTAGCAAACCTCTCTGTATTTCCTCCCCCCCTTTTTCTTTCTGTCTCATTGTACCATCACTAATCCCCTCTCTACTCCTTGTATTAACAAAAAAAAAAAAATTATTATTGTTGTGGATTTAATGGGATGAGATTTTTTATTGTGAATTTAACTGTTGTTGTATTCTAATTATTTTATCTGTTATTGTTAACATAACCAAACAATTCTGGATTTTCTTCATGATCACAAGTGCCCTCTATCTTTGATTTGTATTAAATCGTTTGTCATTTTTTGGAGCTTTTCTCCCTGGGCCTCTACTGAAAATGGACTTATATCCAGATAGACTAGCCCGGTCAACAAATGTTAAATAAATAAAAAATAAATAAGTGGTACCATTATGTACTAATTCAGAACAAACAAAAACACATATACATATCATACACACATGCAGCTACATTTATATATACATCCCCGTTACATACATAAATACATGTGTGGATGTCTGTATTGTCCTACATACCCTAATAATGGTGAGTAAAGCTGCACTATCACACATCTGTACTATTGCATAAAGGATCAAAAGTAAGGGCTCAACAGTGCATACTGTGCTTACCTACAGACACCTGTACCTGCTGGATGTCACCACATAGACAGAAACAGGTGAGCAGGTGGTGTAAAGTATAATTTTGTCAACACATGCATGGACAGGGCACATTGTTCCTGTTCACATGCTTGCCTAACTAAGTGAAAACAGCCACATATGGCCATACTGGTAACTGTACATACATAGCTAGGATAATAGCAGGTATCTCACTGCTAGGATACTAGATGCAGATTACAGTGCAAAGAAATATCACTCTGCAGGCCAGAGATGCTGTTCAACACAAGCCTAGTTTGTGTAATCTACAAGTACTGTGGCTACAATCACAAATAAAACAGACTTAACATGTGGCACATGCAATAGGTACTGTGATCCATAGTGTTTAATACTAAATAGGTAGGGATTCTAATCTCACTCCAGGCTACTTGGTGTGCATGTGTGTGTGTGTGTATCTCACTGCAAAATAACTGGCATTCCCTTGTGAACTATCAATCTGTAATGTTTATGCACCTTTTGACCCTGTAAGTTGCTGCTGGCTTCCAAACTGCCCTCTTCTACAAGACCTGATTATTTCATCCACATTAAGACTACCAACTGCCAATTTAGTATCAGACTTAAGCTGTGGCATGTGCGATAATTACTGTGCTCTATAGTGTATAAAACCATATTGATACAGGTTCTAATCTCATTCCAAGTGTGTGTGCATGTGTGTGTGTGTGTGTGTGTGTGTGTGTGTTTGTGTGTGTGTGTGTGTGTGTGTGTGTGTGTGTGTGTGTGTGTGAGTGTATGAGTGTGTGAGTGTGTGTGTACGTGTGTGCGCGCACGCGTGTGCACGCGCGCGTGTGTGTGTGTGTGTGTGTGTTTGTGTGTGTGTGTGTGTGTGTGTGTGTGTCCTCCTAAAAAGCAGCTGACAGTCCCTCAAGGACTATCAACCTGCAATGGTTATGCAATTTGTGGTCCTGTAAGTTGCTACTGGCTTCCAAACTGCCCTCTTCAAGGCCTGATGATGTGACCCACCTTAAGACTACCAGCTCCCAGAGAAGTATAAGATTTAAGCTGTGGCTCCTGCAATAAGTACTGTGATCTATAGTGTATAAGAATAGATAAGTAGTGATTCTAATCATACTCCAGGCCACTTGGTGTGTGTGTATGTGTGTGTGTGTGTGTGTGTGTGTGTGTGTGTGTGTGTGTGTGTGTGTGTGTGTGTGTGTGTGTGTGTGTCCACATGGCATAAATAAGATCACCTCAATATCTTAGAAATTGGTCAGGTTTTGCAGTATTTGATTTGTAGCAGGTAATGTGCCCCCCCAAATGACTGATGACAACAACGCCTGCTGATGTAATCAAGCGTTATATGCCTGAAACTGATAGTACTAGCAGACATGAGCTGTGCTGCATGCATTACGTACTGTGATCTGTAGTGTGTACCATTACATAGGTAAGTTTTCCAATCTACATACAGCTAACTTGCACTAAGTATGTGCCTTGGCATGTCCTGTACACAGTAACTGGAAATGGTGCTAGCCTCAATGTAGCCATGTTTATGATTGAGTCTGTTTTGTTACATCATGTTATGAAACCATAGGATGTTTGAACTTCACTAGCATAATGGCCATACAGCCGTCACAGTCCCAGACAAATTTATACCCATAGTTACAGGATCAGCACATATTGCCTCAATCCAAGCTGGACACAGGCAGATGCCCTGTGTTGAGATGATGGTCGCCCAGCCAATCATACAGATGGCATGTGCTGAGGTGCACTGAGGTGCTCTGTTTGCCATTAGGCAGGGTTCTGTTTCAAGGATGTGTGTAAGTCTGCTAGACAAATCTCTTCCTCCAGCATGTAGTACTAATATCACATACAAGGTTAATGTCTTTACAGGGATTTATCCATCTACTATACCTCCTATAGATAGGCAAAATATGCAGTCAAACAGGGTCACACATTGCCCCGTAGGCAAGGCACAGATCACCTCTGAGTGGTCTATATGCCACAGACTACAATAAAACCCATTGCAGATGATCCACATTGAACACATACCAGAGACATTGAGTGTTTTTGTGAGGGACCACACTGTTGTGTGTATTTTGCAGTATTGCTTGGAAAGGTATGATTACCAAATAGCCTCTGTGCAAGGGTATAACAGTTGTCATTGTTTATTCAGCTAGTGTGCAGCCAATGCTGAGGAAGAGTACTTCACTTAAAGGTGACTGTGGCCTCAACTATGCCATATGATTCCTGCCATACCAGTGTAGAGACATAATGATCTGAGGCACATTAGGTGTAAACCTGTGTGGCCAGGTCTGTGTGCCCAGTTATTTAAACCCTGAGTATGTACAGCACATGTTGAAACTGATGGAAATTATACTACATATATATTTGCATGGAGTTTATAGCCATTAGTATATCAGCAGGCATGTGTTCAGCAATACCCTCTTGCAGGATAGTGACATAAACCCTCTTGCAGGATAGTGACATAACACAGAGACTCTATGAATGCTCACAGTTTGCAGGCATCAGCCAACATTGTTAGCCGCAGTCATTCAATAGTCACGTGTATTGTAGTTAAATGGATTCCAAGCAGTAAAAGACCCAGGATTGCACCCTGTTGAACATTGCTGCTTACAGATCAGCTATTGGAGGTGGATGTCCCAATGTTAAGTATGTGTGCCATCAATGGGCCACTTAGTGACCCTTATAATGACAGTGTCATGGATGCCTATGTGGGTGCTTTATAAATGTTGCCTGAGTGGGGGATATAGTCAGATGACTTTGCTCAGTCTAGGGGGTTTTACACCCTGATGTCCCCTCACCCGGTCCTTGGTGACTGCCTCGGAAATGTCCACCATGTGTAACAGTCATCATCCCCCTGTCACACATCCAAACTGTGTACAGTCAAATGTGTGTAGATCACATATATGT
The DNA here is from genome assembly GCF_019279795.1 of Protopterus annectens. Lineage (NCBI taxonomy): Eukaryota > Metazoa > Chordata > Ceratodontiformes > Protopteridae > Protopterus > Protopterus annectens. The sequence goes on along the minus strand of NC_056727.1, from coordinate 1,057,530,906 downwards.
GTGCTGAACAGGTCCATGATGATTGCCCCTACAGGCATACATATATGGCTACTTAGACAAATAGGTCAATAGTTATGTTGGTCAGTGGATGCATCACCTCTATGCAAGGGTATAACAGTTGCCATTGTCTACTCAGCTGGTGTGCAGCCAATGGTTTCAGCATGATTGCAAGGTTTTCCCAATGGTGTTAGTAATCCTTGTCAGATCACATGTGGGATGCACCCTGGAATGTTAGCATGTGCAGTAGATGCTGTGTATCCTCCATTGAGAGGCCAGTTATGAACTGCTCTGTAAATATGTAAGTTATGGGACAGGTTGAATTAATGTCACCAGTCGCATGTGGTGGGGACAGGGGAGTGTAGTTGACACAGAAAGTGTGGGACTACAAGTTAGCTATGAGTACAGACCCATCATGTGTGGCATCATTATGTATGAGTTCACCAACAATCTGGACCTGTCCTTTGAGTTTGCACATGGAACTACACTGTGTGCTGTCATTCTGTTTTGTGTGGGTGGATAATTTCATCACTTACTGTGTCTACACAACATCACAATAACACTATGTGCTTTTTTTTAGCTGAGGAGGTAGTGCCTCCATGTTAGGGGGGCACCCTCATCCCAACTGTCACACAGCACTGTCCACCTGTTATTGTACAGCATGCTAATGGCAGTTGTCCTCCAGTCAGGTTTGCTGTGCCATGGTGAGCTTGTGTCCCTACTTTCATGTACAGCCGAGTTCATGCAGTTGTAATGCTGCTGACAAAATGCATGGGTGTACAGTTCTGCATACTTTCCAGTCCCATCTGAAGGGGGAGGTGTAGGCAAGCTATGTCAACCATCCCACAAGAGGTAATAAATGGCTTTGTTGACATATATGTCTGTATTGCCTGCCAATGGGGGAATTTGTGCTGCTAGTTCTAAGGAGACTGATCTGTAGTCAGATCCCACCAGGGAGGATCTCACATTAGGGGCTGTAATGGTCAACCATATTGGTAAAGAGATGATGTAATATGTTGGTTACCTGTGTGGGGATGTCACGGCACTGCTCCAGGGCATTGTAGGTAAAGAGCTGGACTAACCTTTGGGCAACTGAGCCACAGCACAAGTAAGCAACACAATATATACATATTACACTTCCCTAACTTTTTTGTCTGTGCTCTGTATAGACACCTTGCATGCAGCAACATGCTGGAAGCAACTGCAGTACTTACTTGCACAGAGGACAATTAGCATGTAGTGCCAAGCAGTGTTCCCAGATCTCTGAGTCATGTCACCTGAAATGACATGAAAGGAGTTAGCATGTATACAAGCACTGACACTGTCATACACTTACTGACACTGGACTAAACAATGGTTACTTTTGCTCAAGGTCAGATCATGCCTACCGACTATAACCAGTGGAGCCCATTGACTGTTACACCGTGCAATGGATGATGGAAATAAGTCTCACTCCACCAACCATGGCCTGACAAGGTAATATTAGGTCAGCAGGCTTTGCTGGAAACTGTGTATGTTATGTACAGAGGGTTATGTCAGCTGGTGGATAGGCAAGTGTCTGACAGTCATACTTTGGGAAGATAGCATTGGGAGAACTACACTGCAATGACACCACTCACCAGTTGAGTTTACCATTCTTCATTATTGGCATATCTCTTCTATCCATTCCCTCTCTGCAGTCACAGCCACTGTCAGTGACCTCTGACTGAGTACATTAAAAGGTGATTGCATTTTAGGAGCTGTCACCAAATCCCACACAGAACTAATAGTTATCCAGGATGGCCTAACACACATTCAGTTGTTGTTTGAGCCACTGATAAATACTAAATGCCAACAACTACACAATGCTATTCTTTGGGAAATCATCCATCCATGGAAAATATTGTAGTGTCTGCACACCGCACACAGTTGAGCCATTACTCATGGAATTTTGGACACAGAGAGTAATGTAGCCTTTGACTTTCATTGGTTGGTAAGTTGTGGGGATGCATTCACTGTTATACAACATATACAGACAGGTATGGGATGGACATCTCAGGCTATCACTGCTATACTGAATGTGGCAGTCATCATGCCTATCGTGTGCAATGGCACCCTTGCTATATCACTACACAGGCATATTGTACAACTGTAGCAGCTACACAGGTTCCATGATACACCAATGCACAGTGTAGATAGCATGCCCTATGGAGTCTGTGCCAAGACCGTACATGTGTAGTCTGTCTGCTAAATGCTTTGGAGGGGATGTGCATGGCTCCATACAGAGATGTGTCAGATCCCACAGTGTACTCCATGACAGGACTAACACAAATTTCCCCTGTTCTACACACTTACAATATCACTGTGTTATACATAGTACATGCCAGAGTGAGGAGTATGTAACACAGACAGTACACCCTTCATGAAACAGGCCCCACATGTGTGTGAAGCACACATCATGTTCAGGTAACATAATGGGATGCAGAACATGACAGTCATAACTGGTGTCGGGCAACTGTCTGTACTGAAGACAGGATATTTGTAGATGGGTCATCTCCATCACCACAGCTTGCAGATGTGTTAGTTCCCGAAACCCGGGTCATAGAACTTTTCCTAGATTAGCGATGCATGAGTATGTTGAATGATGCCATTGTCCTTGTTAGCCTGCTATACACATATGAACCTATGAAGCCATGCACTTGTGCTGCACCTTGTTGAAGACATATTTCTGCTGTGCTGACATGCCATCCTGTGCTGCTTTATTGCCACTGTGTATCCATAGGTTATCCCAACAGATTCCTGAAACAGAAACAGGTCCATGACACACCTTTCATTGTACAGGTATACAGCCATTACAACATACAACATAAGGTACGCAAAACTATGTGGTGAACTCATGACAAATGACAGTATACAGTATCTGTCAGTAACCACTACAAGTTGCATGGCAAAAACAACACTGCATTACACAAGTACATGTTAACTAATATAGTCACCCTGTGCATCAGACACATAGATTCTTTTCACTGTGTTGATGGCAAGGATGACAGGGATGTGGCACATGGTGTTGTGTGGATCTGCAGGAGGCCTAGGCTGACCCAAATAGTTGACAGCATGTGTGTGTCAGGAAGGGAAGCAGGTATAATGGACCATGGAAAGGTGCCGTGTGTGTCTGTAGGTGATCTACATTTGACAGTGGTGTGTTAGTGTGTGCATGTACACAGTCAAGCTCAGTGCTAGCCCTACATGTATGTATCCTGGACAGCTTGGGACCATACATGATAGAGCTGAGAGTTCACCATCTCTGGCCCAGAACACTGGAACTGGCAGTGGCGCCTCCATGCTCAAGGTCAGTATTGGTGCTAGTACCTGATGGTGATCTGCTGGGACCGTGTCCTCCATGGGAGCACCCAAGACCATGAGCCTATGGCCTGCATGTCTTGTTGTGGACAGCACACTCCCCTCTGTAGTGCTGGATGTACTGCCACTACAAGGACATGATTGTGCACTGCCACATGGACTCTCAGCAGATGGTGTTGCTGGCCTACATTCACGAGTCCAATGCTCATCTCTGACCACACATTCCAGCACAGACACCGTGCTTTTCAAGACAGACACTGTCTCAGCCCACCTTCTGTCCACTGCATCAGTAAACTGATCCAGAGTGCCCCCAATGAGGTGGAGGCAGTAATGCCAGTCATGGATATCAGACTGTGCTGTGTCCATAACCCTAAGCATACATCTGGAGTTCCATTCAGATTGTGCCTGTGCCTCCATGGCAACCCAAAACATGCACTGAATGACCCATGACATGACACCTGCAACAGGTGGTGGACAGACAGCAGGCCTCCTACAAGCACCCTTATCAATCCACCTGTGTGGAACCTCACATGCTCTCTGGCTATGGCCAGTGTCTACACTCACTGGAGCCATAGCTGCCACATGTTCCTGTTCAATGTCCCCACCCTCTGACTGTCTAATATCTGTGGCCTCTGGGGACTGGGTATTTGTGGCATACTGACTGTGTGTGATAACAATGATGGCAGAAGAGGGATGTCAACCTCTGGTACAGATTCAGCCCCTGATGGTCCCACCTGTGCCTCACTGTGGCCACCATAATCAGAGTCTGAGAGATACTGACATCAGATTGTGTAGTGGACAGACACCAACCCCCCTCACCCTGATCAGCTGTGATAAGAAAGGAAAAAGCAGTACATTAATACCTGCACTATTATGCTCTGCAATACTATGTTGTGATATACATAAGGCTGTATACACTGTCATCATTATGACAGACCTATTGAAAACTGAACCTCATATAGTAGGACATGAGGACAGTACTCTTCCTACTAACAGCTGTAGTTACTTGTAACTAAAATCTCATTACACTGCAACCTCATCAGCAACAGTGATGTACACTTTTGACATTTGTGTATAATCTGCACAGTTGATACACATGACACTCTGTAGTGTCCTGACAATACTGTCACATCTATCAGTGTGGTCACACCTACAAGGCATATGTAGGAGTCTAACATGTGTACAGTCAGAAAATGTGTGCAGTTGGTGATCATGCCGACAGTACAGCAATGCAGGCAGCATACCTGGGATGACAGTCTAGGGATTACATTGCTGTAAACCTACATCTATAACAAGACAGTGTCATGCTTACCAGGAACCAGACCACCGGCTTGGCCAATACCTGACAGACCTCTGAAAAACTGATGGAGAGGTAATGTCAGTACCTTTGCATGTTCCACCACCACAAGGTAATATGTCCATATATCTCACATTTACAGTAGTTACTGTGTTAAATGTTATATTGGTCAAAATCTGAGCAACACAGTGAAACTGCAGTTAAACCCTCCTCCCCTAAAGCATACAGACCTGACATCCACATAAGACTATGTACGCCTTGACATAGTGAATCCTACAGTATTATAATGCTGATCAAACTAAGCTTACCTGTGTGCTCCTCTGCCATGGAAACTGTGGCATCCACATCCATAATGTAGGGTGTGATGGATGCTGGGAGCGGTCTTGTGTGCCTAGATTTGCCAGGAATTCCTCAGTGGCTGAGAGTGCTTGTTCTGTTATAGGCCCTCCACTAGTGGCACCATAATCCTTGGCTATATCTGCTGCTCATCTGCATGCAGCATTGATCATGTCCATTGCATGGTGTTGAACCTGCCCTTATGTTCTGCCCTGATGACCTGTGGCATTCACATCAAGGACAAGGTCATCCCACAATGCCTCCCATTGTTCCCTGTTGTGCCTCCCCTGTACAGTAGGAGTTCATGGTGTCGATGGAGTGGAAGGACCCTACATAGAGTTCAGCAAGAACAGAATGGCTGGCAATATCTACTGCTTGATCACACATGTCATATTCCAGAGTGTGCAAACATACTAAGCATGTGGATAAAAGTAGGATATTATCAATAGTCAGGTATTCCCATGTGTGCCATGACAGATACTGCTGTATGATCATATAGCTGACAATGGAGTCTATTGTAGTGTGTCCCCACTGATAATATGTCAAAACAACTGTGCCAAACAAATAGCAGTGTGCTATTACAACTACTACAAAGGGAGAGTCCCACAAGTCCAGTGTGCCACACTGACAATATACATTCCACCCGTGATATATTGCACATCCTCTGTATGTGTAACAAATCTGGATATCATTTTTATGTCATTATCACAGTTCTAAGAAAGGCTTAATGCTGCAATCCCTATTCCCCATAAGTATATTCACACATCTGCATCCTGATGTAAATAAAATAGTTACATACCTGATGGAGTGCAGTACTCCTCTGCTGATTTGTGCTGATAGTTAATATTTTGCATATGTGTGTTCTGTGTGTTGAAAGTCTCATACAGAATGGTTCCCCATAGCCATCTGCTTGCCTTTTTAACATGCTTCTCATCAACAGGTGATTACCTCTTAACCAATCTGTGGTTCTGAAATACTAATTGCATTCACCACAGCTGATTTACACCATCATCAGCCAATCACATGCAAAAGCTGTACAATATACAAGACCTTCATGTAGATTTGGGGCCCTTTCTGATATGTTGTGCTGGACATTACTGGGGTGAGGAGACTACATCATAGCAGAGTGTAGGTCTGTAGCAGCAACTTTTACATAGAGATGTGTGTGCTACAGGCTGCAGCTGCTGCTGCAGGTAATAGGCATAGTCAGAGATTATGTACACTTTGGAGGACAACAAGCTATAGGAGCAACTGTGGGAGCTGTGTTAGCCTTGTTGTAGAGGCAGAGCCAGAGTGAGGCTACCCTTTCCAGTCCAATTAAGGCATAAACAGTATCAGTAACAGAGTCTTAGGACACATGTTTGTTGTCTCCTTGAGCAACATGGGGGATAAATATAAGAATATTTCCACTGTTTGGATGACTGTCAGGCCATGTGTTGCAGTCTGGTAGTAATCTGGAGCATGTATGAGGGCAGTCCTATGAGGGCAGTCCTGGTTACAAGCAGGGACTTCAAATGTGTATGTTAGTTGTACAGCTCTGCTAATTGGCACTGTGAGTTTGAAAGGATTGTGTGGTGCACTCTGATATTAGTGGCCCTCATTTGCAGTTCCTTGCTGAACTTCTCTGTGAATGCATATTGATGCATGACGTGACACTTTATGCACTTATAGTTTTGTATAGGGATATGTGAAGTGTGTTTCTATCTGCAGGCCTGTGACATCCATCGTGAAAAGCAGACATTTAATTGGAAATGCATTGTGTGGATAAAGAGTGCATGACTCAGTCATTACTTGCTGGCTTCACAATACTGTAACTTCACTGCTGCATACCACTGTATTTGAACCAAGAACTGTGTGTGGCAAAATGTACTTTTTGCAAGGCATTTAACAAACTGAGCTACTGAGTCACTGCTTTAGCAGGTGTATTTGAAAGATGTATGTGCACACATACAGGCTGTGACAAACATTTTTTGCATCCATCAGTATGTGCATGGCTTTATATGGATGTATTTCTGCACCAGGGTACCAGTTGAACATGTATTTTGCATTAATGCCTTAGCAGGTGTATTTCTAAATGTTGAGAAAAGTACAATGCACTGAGGTAACACACAATAGACATTGTAATAAAAAAAAACAAAGAAACAAGATGGTAAGCGCTTTCACAACTACCGTTGCTTCATCAGACATCTGATGAAGCAACGATAGTTGTGAAAGCGCTTACCATCTTGTTTCTTTGTTTTTTTATTAAAACATCTATTGTGTGTTACCTCAGTGCATTGTACTTTTCTCTACATTTGGATTTATCTTTTGCACCCTGGTTTTACCCGCAGCCATTTTTTTCTTTGTTCTATTTCTAAATGCTGCTGATAAAAATGCACATTTAACTGCTATCTCAGGCATCGCTTATATTCATTGTTATGTGTTTGGCTTTCTAGTAGTTTAGTCTTGCACCAGATTCCAAGGTACACTCCCATTTTTTCCTTTACTTTGTATTCAAGTTTGAGCAATGTGGTGCAATGCACGGCTCTGGTGAAACATGCTTAATGACTGTAACTGGCAATTATTGTTTTGTTTAAAACACCTGTTTTAATTAAGAGTGGTGTGGTGTGGCAGGTTAATGCAGTGCTCTGCAGGTGCAATGATGCTGAGTTTGAAGTATGGGACAGGTGTTTATTTTGTACGTGTGTATTAAACATTGAAAACACATGTATTTAATATAACTCTATTTAGCTGAGCTTAGCAGAGCTGCATGACACAATGCATCATGCAGTGTCGCACTAAAAAAAACAAAGAAAAGAAAATTGGGGAGATAGGAAAGTGGTGAAATGGGGTGCAAGCAGGGAGAAAACCACTCAGCTTGCATTTTGGTAAAGCAGTGGAAAATATGCTTATATATTTGTGGCAACACAGCTCACCAGTGTGGGGGATACCAGTAGCAATGGTAAGTTCCCTGGCCAACTGGTCCCAGGCCTCAGCCTTGCATTCCAAGTGCTGGAAACCTCCCTGCATCAGCCTAGGCTCATACTTCTGTACCAGGTGCCCTAGAAAAGCCCTGAACTCCTGCATACCCCATTTCTACAATCAAAGGCATGCACCCTTTATAACACTGCCTGGCATATCAGCAGATAAGCAGACTGCAAAGAATGCTGCAGAATTCCTGCCTATTGCACCTAATATAGGCTGTTTCCCTGCTCTTACAAATCATTGATCACAATTCAAAAAAAGTGTTGCATCACTTAGCAGTGCACAAACCAGCTAAGCATGCAAAAACTCACGCAAGCATGGTTTTAATGAAGATTAGCACCACATAAACAGTAGTAGCCATTAGCATGTTTAAGCAGCACTCAGCACAGCACTGCAGTATTTAACAAATTTGTTTTTAACTTAAGCACAAACATTAAATTAAATTACAGACATGTTATGACTCTAACCCAGGACCTACTAAGCATTAGGCCGTAACTCTATCCATTTAGCTACTTGGATAGTATGAAAACTAGCATATATTCACATATACTACTAGGTTACCATTAGCTTTGCTAAGAATTGTGCCATGCCATGCAAACAAGCTTAAACATAACCATAAATAATTAATTATATCCATTTTCTATTTTTAGATGTCTGGCAGGTGTCAGCTATGTATGTATGAGTGCCACTCATCTTTGCTGGACTCCACGCTGTGCAAACAGCAATTAAACAAAATTAATTATGATAATTACATCCTGTTTCTATTTCTAATTGTGTAGCAGGTGTCAGCTGTCTATATGTAAGTCGTTGCTGCACTCCGTGCCGTGCCGTGCCATGTAAACATACAGCAATAAAAAAAAAATAAATAAAAAAACAATTATATAATGTATGTATTATAACAACAAACACATTATAAACGTATATCACACATATAAGCCACATTCACAGTATTTCAACGGTAGCAGAGAACAATACAGGGACCCTCACTCTGTACATAACATCTCACCAAGCATCCACAGCCATGGGTAGCCTCTACACGTCTCCCTACATGGATTCAATATCCCTGTTCCTATGCTCTTCCTCGGCAGTAAGCCATCATTAATATATATGGCGCGCTGCCAAGGGGGAACCATGGCCGAGTACATGGATACATTCCATGGAGGCTCTACACAGTGCCTCCACAGATTTTATTAAATCCTGGGATGTGTTATTATAGATTGTTTTAGAAAGCTAGGAAGATATTATACTAACTGGATTTTAAGCATTATTAATTGTGTTAGTTTTGACTGGATACAATGTAACACTTGAGGTTTTGTGACGTCACCTTTTTATTATGATTTGTCTTTTTCTTTAGATTACCCTAGTTTGTCCTTTTTTCTTTTATTTTTATGTGGCTAACTGCATTTATCAATGATTGCATGCTGGGTGTTGTCATTCACTCAGCATGCAATACCGTGTTACTACAGAAAAGGCTATACCATACAAATCAATGCAATTTTAGAAACTGACTTAAATTAAATACAAAGAAGTGTTGCGTTGCCACCTTCATTAAACAGATCTCAGCAGCAGCTTACAGTATAGATAGCAACCCATTCTATACTGACAGAGTTGCCAGAGATCTCGGCCCCTTCACAGATAACTTCCTAACCTTTGACCACAACAAAACAAAAGTTGTTAAAATACTTCTGTCTAACTGAGTTATTAACTAAAGGAATGTCTTCCATATTAAAATCTGTTATCATTCCTTTATACTCTGCCTTGATTAGACCAATTATTTATTTAATTAATAATGTCCCTTTTTATTATGTATCTATTGAAATATATATTGTATCTATAAAGACCGCGAGATTCCTAGGTAAAAAAAAAGAAAAAACACCAAATTAAATACCCTTAACTACTAAAATTGATTTGAAGTTCTACCCCTATACACTGTCAGCATTCCATGCTGTTAGGCATCCACCCTGCCTTGATCTTCTATACCTCCAGAAAACAAATCATTCCTCAAACTAAATGCTGGAATCTCCACCAATAAATAAACAAAACATAGTGGAGGGATAGCTTTATTACACAATGCTTGCCTCATCTCTGGAATAATCTTTTTATTACATATATAACAGAGAGAGAGTCTCACTTCTCTTAAGGCAGACCATCACAGTTTTATGAACTCCTGAACTCAGCCTATTGTTGACTTGTTTTGTCTTCCAGGAGGAGCCCTATGACAATGATTATTTGTAAGTTAGTTTTCTTCCATGGACTGACGCTACCTGTTTAACTCTTTGAATTTGTAAAACATTTTTCCAAGGTGGACTAATCATAGAGTAAGAGCATATAAGGAAGTGGGATATGGCAGGTAAAGCTTCTCAGTATAAATGCATACTTTTGATTTGTGAGTATTTGTATGAATACATGATCTCCTTATATATTTTGTGTTTATATGTGCTTTAGGTAATTGATTTCATGCTGAAATGTAAAACCTGTTATGTTTAATGCTTCCACATTTTGGTGTCCTATAATCAACTCCTTACATAAACAGGCAATTTATAGTATGATGCCATGAGTTAATGGCAGTGCAGCAGAAAGTGACTGCTGTGAAGACAGTGCTATAGCAGTTTGTGAGCAGCAATGACTGTGTGGATCATGCAGTCTTAGCCAAGAAAAACATGACAGAGATTGGGTGCATGGCACAATGATTTTTCAAGAGTGAAGCAGCACCATGCATTAGCACAGGAGACATTTGACCCAGGTACAGATGCCAGACATTGATCTGAAGGATAACAACAAAGCATGGAAGATCAGTGTCTAAAAAATATATTGCTGCAATCTGGTGAGTTATATTGTCCAACTGAAAAGTAAATGTGATAATTCACCACAAAATAGAATCCAATTCAGTGAGGATCAGGAATTTATTAAAAAATCCAAGTAGTAGAAAAAGTAAGATATAGAAACACTCGAAATACACAACTGATAAATTCTCTAGCGCCTCGTCAAACTTGCCTTCAACAGAGTAAAAGCTTTTCATCCATTTTAACATCTCTTATAAACTTACATCAGACACACCCTTCTAATACATCAATTAACAAAATAAAGAAACAGTATTCTAATACAACCATATTTACTACTATTATACACACTTATAACATACTTTTCCATAAACAATCATAATTTAACCCATTAGGAATTAATGTATTACATTTTTAAATTAAACACAGCTCTTTCTTTCTTAATATATGTTTAACTTGCTGCTCATTCAAAAACATTTTATCCATTACACTATCTAAAACCGTAACAGCTAAACCTTAGGTTCATAGGTTCATAGGTTGGTACTAGGCTATCAGCCCTAGGGCCTATACAAGCCTAGCCATAACAATTCCCTGGCTATTTCTTCCCACATTATTTACTTTCCTGGACCCCTGTCTAGCAGGGTGACTGACGTGATCCCTGGGGTCAATTTCCTTTCTCCCATCCAATCGTCAAGGTTCCTCTTGAAGAGGTCCAAAGAGGCACTCTGCTTGACATGTATGGGCAATCTATTCCAGAGTCTGGGGAGTCTCTGGGTCAGGAACCTATCCCTCCAACATGTTTTGTTTATTGTGATGATAAGGTTTAGATCCCTGGAGCGTGTACTACTTCTGGACTACCATTATGAAACTTATTAAAATGCACTGCTATAGGACTAGTTTGTTTGTTATTTTTTATGTCTCTAACATGTTCTTTAATTCTACATGCTAGAGACCTCTTAGTTTCTCCCACATAAAATTTATTACATGCACATCTCATACCATATATAACTCTCTTCGTATAACAATTAAATATTCCATTTGTCTCAAAAGCAACCCCATTAATAATATCAAATTCCTTAACTACATACTGGCAAATACTACATTTGCCACAAACTGTAGTACCTAATGGTCTTATTTGCTTTCCCATTTTTATATCCGTCATACCAAACCGACTGTGAACAATAAAATCTTTAATACTTCTCCACCTCCTTTATGAAAAACCTATTTTTTTATCACTTAAAAAATCTACCTCACTTTTAACCAAATTCCAACTAATTTTTACTTATTCCATAATCTTATCAGACAGTACCGAGAACGTTGATACAAAATATATACAATCACTACTTGACCTATTGTTCATACCATTTCTTACAAAAAAAACTTGTGTCTTATTTTTCCTCACCTTTCTTAGACTCTCATTTACCTGCTTTTCGTTATACCCCCTTGATGTAAATTTATTTAAACTCTTAACAAATTCCTTTTCCATTTTAACTGGATCACTACATAGCCTCCTTATCCTATTAAATTCTGTGTATGGTATAGCCTTTATTGTATGTGGTGGGTGAAAACTTTCTCCATTTAAAATGGATCCCGTACCTTGAAATTTTCTATATATACAATAATTTATATTTTCCCCCACATAACCTCTCAACACCACATCTAAATATTTCACTTCATAACCTATTTGTAAACCATCACATTTGATATCCATATTATTATCTTGTATTTGATCTAAAAACAAGGGAACTTGTTCTTGTCCACCCTTACAAATAAATATAAGGTCATCTATAAAGCAAAAATATTTACATACATATTTTTTGAAAAATTGATTGACATATATATATTTATTTTCAAAATATCCCATAAAAACATCAGCATAACTGGGGGCAAAAGCTGCCCCCATAGCTGTGCCCTGTTTTTGTCTATACATAACACCATTAAATTCAAACATGTTATTTTTTAAACACATACTAATCAACTCTAGTATGTATTCCACAACTGGACTTTGTCCCAAAAAATATTTAATAGCATATACACCATCTGCATGCTTAATGTTAGTATATAAACTAACTACATCAATAACAAAAAAATACATATTATCCTCCCATTTTATGTCCTTGATCTTACACAAAAAAATCAAAAACATCCTTAATGTAAGATGACAATTTACATACTGTCGGTAACAAATATTGATGCAAAAAACAAGAAATATTTTGTAAATAACCACCTGTAGCTGACACTATAGGATGGCCAGGAGGGTCCTCCATATTTTTATGTATCTTAGGTATACAGTAAAAACAGGGCATTCTGGGATTCTGAATATTGAATTTCTCTTTTACATCCTTGTATGTAAAATAACACAATCTATATCCTTTATCTATAATATCCTTATACTCCCTTTGTGTCATCTCATATTGACTAATATCTATTTGTTCATATACTTGTTCATCACTAAGATGTATATAGCACATTTTTAAATATTGTAAATAATTTAATACAACCAATTTTCCACCTTTATCTGACTGTTTAAATACTAAATCAGACTTCTGAGATAAATTCATTAAACATTGCCACTCATTTTTGTAAGATTATACTGCATATCCTTTTTACTAAGTATAAACTTTTTACATTCTATGTCCATACTATGAATAAGTGATTTATAAAAATATTTAATACTTTCATTACGTTGTGGTGGCATAAAATCACTCTTAAGTTTCACTGCACTCGTATCTAACTTACAATATGCGTTAACACATTCTTCTGAGCAGCATAAGTAAAAACTTTCATTCATTTCATCATCTGAACTAACCACATCTTCATTCACATTTACAATGTTTTCATCCATCACATTACAATGAAAAAAATCCAATAAATGTAATTTACGAGAAAAGCAAAAAATATCAGTTTTTAAAACATGTAGTCTAGGCAAAACTGTCGGTATGAATTTAAGCCCTCTGTCCAATATATCCAGTTCACAATCAGATAACTCATAACCAGAAAGATTAATAACATACTTACAATCAGTTTGACACCCATTCTCAATAGAGCTAGTCCCATTTACCCCTTTTAAATGTCCGTTGGTTAGCGTAACCGTCTCTATATTGTCCCTGTCCATTCCAACTCCGTTTATGCGTCGAATTAGCTTCACAAAAAGTATTTAAACCTTTACTGTTCCCTGGTTTGGGAAG